>NW_006784347.1:2222399-2225915 GCF_000442215.2 Lipotes vexillifer | reverse complement strand
GAATGAAGCTCACACAAAGGGACCTTCACCCCACCAGGGTTAGGATATAAACTCTCAGTATCTCCAAGTCATGTGTCTTGCGAACACCCCCAGCTTCCGTCCGCGTCACTAGCTGTACCAACTTTGCGGCTCAGCACCGTGTGCCCCCTGTGTACCCGAGTTGACCATCAATCCCCCCCCACCAAGGCTTTCTTCCCGCAACTGCAAGTTAGACCGTCAGCCAGTCTGACTTCATCTTCATCAGAGAAAGAAAAGATAGGGCTTCCCTGGTGGCGCAGTGGTTGAGAGTCCACCTGCCCATGCGGGGGATGCGGGTTCGTGCCCCAGTCCGGGAAGATCCCACATGCTGCAGAGTGGCTGGGCCCGTGAGCCCCATGAGGCTGCTTGGGTCTCACTGGCAGGGGCTCAGAGAGGCCCGTGCTCAGGTGCATACCTCAGACCCCGAGCAGGATTTAGATCCAGGGCCGGGGCCTCCAGAGCCCACACTCTTGTCACCAGCTTTTCTCCTCTGAAAGAAGTCTTGGCTTCATCTGTCTTTCCTAATTGTTTGAATGAGGAGTGACAACCCTGCATCAGTCATGGCTCTGAGCATGTCGTGTTCCAGTGGGTACACAAAAGTCACAGGATGCGAATCAAAATGGACCATTTCTTTTTTGGTTCATCGATGAATACAGATTGCACACATGGCCCTGTGTGGCATGTATGTGTGAAACACGGGCGAGGCACTGCAGGTCTGAGGTGGAGATGGTCCGTGTGGGCCTCTCCTCAGCGAGTGGCAGACGGGGCTGCTCCCGGGGAAGAGGTGATGGACAGGGGAGAAGGCAGGACGCTTGCTGCCTGGCTCTGGGCTGAGGCTCAGGCAGGGGTGGCCATCCCGGCACTCAGAGTGTCCGTCCTCTGGCTCTCAGAGCCTCTGCACACTGACTGTTACCTGTTGCCCTGTCTCCCTCCCAGGACGTGAGTGACCGGATAGAGAAGGAGTCCCTAGACGGCCCGATAGTGAAGCAGCTGGAGCGCGGCGGGCGGGCTGTGGTGAAGATGGACTGGAGGGAGAACATCACTGTCCCCCTCCAGACAGGTGACCTCGCGGTGCCCCCGGGGTCAGTGTTGGTGGAAGCGGCTCAAAAGCAGCAGCTGTTTCTGAGAAGCAGACTTGGAAACGGCAACTCCAGGCCGTTTGGGGCTCCAAATACCGCTTCTGGGATTGAGGCTTCCTGTGGTTTGGAATACAGGTCACACCATTGCTCTGACGTGTGTCCCAGTTGTGTCTCAGAGTGACAGGTCAGTGACAGGTGTCATGCCCTCGGCGGATCATTTCTGATCGCAGGTGAGAAAGGGAGGTGGAATTCAGACTAACACTGCCGCCCTGGGGTTCAACCTGGGGAAGTGCGCCTGTCAGTGACAAGAATGGAGTTAGGTCATGATTTGGTCCGATTGCTTGATCCCCAGGAGCCCCAGGAATTGTTCTCTTTCGAAATCTGTCTGTCACATTGCCTTCCTTGTTTTTTTCCTAGATCTGCGTAAATTCAGAACCTATAAAGGCGGCTCTGTCCGAGACCTCCTCCGGGCCATGAGAAATAAGGTGAGGGCTCTGAGCACACGGCGGTCCAGGCGGGGCCGCAGCACAGCACCCCCTGCTCATGTCCCTTCTCTGGGGGTCCTCCAGCCCCTCAGGATGAGGACCTCACAGAGGCTGGGAGGCCTTGGCTGCACAGGAAACACTAGAGGCTGCTTCTTCGGCTGAATGAACTTTCTCTCCAGGGATGTTGAGGCGGGGATACAGGTCACAGTGCAGCCTCCGCTCGAAGCGGGCTCCCGGGTGCTACATCCTTTGCTGACTTGTTCGGTGCCTGGATGTGCACAGATAAACTCCTTCGACGGGGGCCCTTCCCGCCTGGGGCTGGCCCCGCCCTCCCCGCGCCGGCCTCGCCCCGCCCTCCCCGCGCAGGCCTCACTCGGCTCCGAGGCCTCCCTGCCAGGAGCTGGTGGGTGGTTCCTTTACCCGGCCTAACGGTCCGTCTTTCTTGAGCGAGGGTCATGCCCGGGTCCCGCGGGCTCCTCTCTGCTGACCGTGGGTCTGTGTCGCCCCCCTCCCGTCTACAGAAGCACCACTACCGGGAGCTGCCCGAGGAGGTGCGGGAGACGCTGGGCCCCCTTCCCGACGGCTTCGTGCGCTACTTCACGTCGCGCTTCCCCCACCTCCTCTCCCACACCTACCGCGCCATGGAGCTGTGCCGCCGCGAGAGGCCCTTCCAGCCCTACTACCACGAGCCCCCCGAGCCCCGGCCCCCGGTGACTCCAGACGCCCTCTGAGCCGGCGGCCTCCGTGCCGGCGGCCCCGCTGGGACCAAGGGCCTGGTCTCTACAAGCCACAGCCTGGCGTCTCCTGCCGAGCAGGGAGACCAGGCTCCAAAGCCAAGTGCCTCGAGCTGCCTGCTCTGCAGCCAGCAGGGGAGGATGCTGACCCCGGGAAGTGGGAGGCGTGACCCCGCCCCCCCTCCCGACCCACGAGGGAGCTGGGAAGACATTGGCCGTGAAAGCTTGACCATCGGGGGACGGCTGCGAAGGAGGGCCATTCCCAGAGGCAGAGCGGAGCACCCTCTGCCTTCTGGATAAACTCGCTTCAGACTTCCGTTTCTTTTCCTGTGAGATGCCACTGTGTGGGCCTTTAAGGAAGAGAGCTGAGGGAACCCTCAGTGGCGCCTACGTGCTGGGACCGGGAGCATCTCTCTCTTGGACCAGCCGGGCCGAGGTGCACTAAGTGCAGCCTCTGCTAGAAGCAGGGCTCCGGAGGAGAGGGTGCCCAGGAGGAGGAGGACCTTCAGAGGGCGTCATCCCCAGGGATCGGAGATGCCTCACTGATCACAGACGCGCCCACAGGTTCCCAGGTCACTGTAACCAGTGTTTCCTCGGGGGTGGCGAGAGCCTTGAGGGTGGGGACGCGGTGTGGGGAAATGCCAGCCTGGAACTCTGGAAGGTGAGTCTGTGTCTGCGGGTCTCGGAAACAAAGAGGATGCTGCATTCTGAGACAGCTGTGGCCCAGGGCACCGGTGGCCTGAATGGTGGCCTTTGGTGGAGTCGTGCCCTGGGGTGCTTGGGGATGTTTAGGAGCATTTGGGGGCAAGAGGTGATAAGTCCCCTGGCTATGAAGGAAAGCAGCTCCAACCCAGGCAGGGACAGGCCTTTGGGACCAGAGGGGAGCAGGCCAAATGGGACACTCATCGCCACCTGGGGAGAGCCCTGGCCAGCAGGTAGGCGATGAGGCTGCTCTGTCCCTGGGGCTGGCAGGACGGGCCAGGGGTTAGAGGGCCAAGGCCAGGGTCACCACACACTTTCGGGCAGGCTTTTATGTTTCTCTTGGCAGATTTTAATAACTTTATATTTTGATCATACTGTGGAATGCTCCATTAGCGTGAGCTGAACTTTACTTGAAGCTTGTGAGGAAGTAATGCAAGATACAGAATACATCTTCTATTTTGTAAGGGACCCAACGTCCCATCCCCTCCAGAAAGAGTG
>NW_006784347.1:2210330-2222318 GCF_000442215.2 Lipotes vexillifer | reverse complement strand
AAGAGTGTTCATATGTTGAACATTCTCTAATGCTGAAGAGTAAAACGTTATAGCAACACTATATACATGTATGAAAGTAATATTCTCTGAATTATGTCAACACCATGGGTTTTTTTCCCCCCTAAAACTAATATAATTTTTAACTTTAGTTTTAGTCAAAAACTCCTCTGTCTTTTCTCTACCGAGAGCCTTAGAGGTTAAATGCAGTCAGGGTACCACGTAAGGAAGCGTTTTGCATGTACTTTCTCCAGCCAGGGGAATGGATCGTTGCAGTTCGGTCCTAGTGAACCCAGAGACTCCTCTCAGGAGGAAGAATGTTACTGTCTAGTTTTACTAACTGACAGAGAAATTGCTGTTTCTTCTTCTTGTAAGACGTTTTCTGGTGGTGGATTTGAATGAGGGCCACTCATCAAAAGCACTCATTCTGCCTTCAGAGAATTCAGTTCCCTTCCTTTCCTAATGCCTAGTGTCACTTTTCTTTCTTTTCTCCTTTTAATATCCTACATCTTTAAACCTCATCAGTTACCTCATTTAGACCTGGGAACCCCGGCATCCTTGGTCAGCATCGTGGTGTCTTGTACCACGCTGTCCGTTTTGCAGGAACACAGCCGGACGGTTTTCTTCTCCCCGCTCTGATGCTCCGGAGCCAGCCCCCTCCCGCGCTGATTCTGTGGCGGCTCTGCAGGTTGCTTTGCCGCCGGGCCTGACGGTGAGACAGTACGAAGTGGAGAAGGTGCCGTGAGTGATTTAAAGGACCGTCAGCTTCCCGTGCTGGGGGCAGTGGAGGGGGGCGGTGTTGGCGAGGCAGCTGCCTTGCCTCGTGGTCGCTGCTGAATGTTCTGTCTGGGGAGTAGCCAGGTCATTCTCAGCAGCCCGGGGTTTATGTCATCTCTCTGTTTTGGCCCAGCTTGCCTCCAGGACAGCTTTTCTTAAAATTCCTTTTCTGCTTGCAATACTAGTTTTTAACCACCCACCTTTCTCAAACTCATTTATTCAGTGTATTTTATTTGAGCACTTACTGTATGAGCTGGGCAGGATATCGCATGCTAGGGACACAGGTGAACAAAATAGGCAAAACCTTGGCTTTCGTACGAGCCAGTGATAGACGGCAGTGAGTAAATATCAGTGCTGCAAAGAAGATGCGGGCGTGGGGAAGGGCGTGCGTTTAGGGTTTTCACCCATCAGATCCGGGGTCAGATTGCCTTCTGTCCATCACCTTTGGGAACCCAGTCACCCGTCAGTCCTCCAGGCCACTTGAAAAGGTCTCTTGTGGGCACCATCTGGTTTATCCCATCCTGGTCTCTAGAATTCTGGTTTCCTGTTGTGCTCGGTGCAGCGGGAAGGTGTCTTTCTTTCTCAAAAAGAGGGTTCTGCAGCCTGCCGCGTGTCCTGTCACTGCTGAGCTGTTTGACCTTTAGTACGATTCTTTGAAGGCTGTTTGACTTTTTACAAGTACGCCATCTTCATCTTTAAGACAGAATTTATTCGCATCTGTTAGGGATCCCAAGGACGCCATAATCTATTTAAATCTTGTGTTGACCCTTGTATCAAATCTGTCTTTGGCACACCTGCCAGAATTCTCATGTTGCTTATTGAGTCCTTTTAACTTCAATTTTTAGAGAGCTCCACCTGTCACTGGGCACCAGAGCGTCTGCACTCTTGGGAATCATTGGTGTTACATGATAAGTCACTAAACCACCTGGTGGCTGACGTATAAAATCCCAGATGCAAAGGTCCCCTCCCATCTCCCCCTCACTCTGTGCAAGAGTCATCATAGGCTCTTCCCAGGGAGACGTTATTCCGACCCATTACATGTATTTCAGTGGAAGAGCCACAGGTTAGTGGGTCCAGCAAAGTGCTTCCTGAGAAGAAGGGTCCTTGCCAGAGCGCTCGCCCTGATGCTTTGGGGGAGGTTTTGTGTGAACGCAATTCATTTATCACCGCAGTGAAAGAGATGAACTGGTGGTTGATCTGACCCCGAAGGTGTGGGGGGCCTTTGGGTTGCAGGGCTTTGTCTTCTTGGCCACTTTCTTCTCTGAAGTTAGACTGTGGCCAGGCTTGGATTTCCCGGGACTGTTCTCATTGTGCATCTCTGTCCATCGGATCCTCAGCCTTGAAGTCCTCCAAGAAGGTGGGCTGGTTCCGTTTTCACAGCCTTCTGTGCTGGAAGACAGAGCACAGCACACCTGTAAGGAGCCTCCTTAAATTCTCTTTAGCTTTCTCTCTGCTCATTTAGCTTCTGAAATCCCTCGTCCTTGTATTTCTGTGTTTCTTTTCCTTGGCCACCCTTCACCATCCCGGAGTAGCTGTTTCAGTTGACTGTGGTCTGGCGCATTGGCCTTGCCTGGAAGCAAGTTGCCAGGTGTCCTGTACAGATGAGCCAGAATTCCGCCTTCCACTGTTGGACCCGTTATCCTTTAAACCAAAGTGTCTACTCTTCCTTGTACTTGGTTTTCTTTATGAAACAGTGATTTCCACGAGTGACGGGTTCTAATTTTTTTATCGGCACTTAAATCCTCTCTGTATTCATTGGAAAACCACAAAGACAGCATCTGCGATGAGCCTCCCCCCTAGAGCAGCCTTAACCAACACTTCCAGCCAAAGTCCCCGCCCCACCCACCTCACCCCGTGCTCTTGAGTGTCTGGCGGGTACAGTATTCCTTTTCAGTGTCCCAGAAGCTGTGACGGGGGAGTCCCCGCCTACCTAGAAAGCATTACCGGTCAACTCTGCAGCATTCTCAGATGCAAACCTTATGTAGTGTTCTTTTTGCAATGACCTATTTATTTAACCTATTTATATTTATTTAATTTTTACTCTGAAGTGTATCCAGTGACAATTGCACTTGCTTAAAGCACATCAGATTTGCTTTGGACAACACCCCTGACCATTTTTAAACTGGAAAAGGAAAAGTTATACTGTATCCTTCCACAGGATGGACGCCTTATAGTAGTTTTGTCATTAAAGGATAAATAATTTGGTTGGGGTAAAAATGTTAATTTTTAAGTGATTTTTTTTTTTTTTTAAATTCTGTGCCATTGTGTCTTCTCTGTGGACAGTTAATTGTTTGATGGGTCTGTGTTAATTGTGTGATACAATCCTCTGTGGAACCTAAAATCCTCTTTTTAGCTTTATATTTTATAAACTGCCAGATTGTACAATTTTTATGTGTATTTTTAAAGCTTGATGATGTGAGGGTATCTAAGTTAAACAGCCTATTTTTGTACCTCGTGTACAGTTTTATAATTCTGCTGATTGATAATGGCACCTTATGTTGAACCAACCACAAATAAAAGTAGTTTTAGATTTGGAAGCCAGCTCCATCTTCTTAGAGACTTGACCACCACTCTCAGACCAGGGGTCGTTCTTGGCTGTCTTCCTGGGTAGGAGTCCGGCTGGTGGAGCCGGAACAGTGGGCTTAGCGGGTGGGAGGATGGACGGGAGAGGTGTGTTTGTTTACTTGCTGGTGTTCATGGCAGGGTCAGGGGGCTGGAGAGTCCTCCTTAGTTTCTGTGGGCAAAGCTTCCTTGAAACACTGCAGGAAGTCCCCCAAAGTATTGATTTGGGCTGAATTCCAGGAAGGTGGCCATGTTGGGACAGACATGCCTCCTGAAGAGGCAGGGTTTGGGGCAGGTGTAAATAGGTTATAGGCCCAGGAAATCCGCAAGGGGAAAAACACCAGGGAGGTAACTCAGCCAACACAGCTACAGGAAAGCCACGACCTGTGCATGTCAGAAGCACATAAGACATCTGCCCAGACGCCAAGGAATGAGCTCAGCAGCCGGGCTGTTGGATTTTAGGATCCTGGCAACATGCTTTCACCTTCTCTTACCCCATCCGCTCTGGTGAAATCAGAGGAGGCTCTGCTTTCTCTTGCACCGCCAGGAAGGGGCTGCTCACAGGAGGACCCCGAGGGCCCACCAGCCCCAGGACAGCGTAGCAGGGGCTCTGCGTGGAGGCTGGTTCCCTCTGGTCTGCCAACCAGCGTCCCATCCCCCCATTCCCCACCCCCACCCAGTGGGCACCAGGAGTGCATCTGAGAGCCATGGACACACCCTCTGTCCGAAGCACTGGTCCTTGGATGCAGCCAAATCCAAGGGAGCACGCGGGGCTTCAAGACCCTGTTGGCACCTGCTGGCTGCTTCCTGTTGCTTGATGGCAGCAGAGACAGCTCTTGGGTTCCCTGCAGAGCTATTAAGCCAGGGCTGGGATCGTGTCCTGGACTGGCTGGTAGCACCCTCAGCTGCCACTGAGAACAGGGAGAGGTGCGGGCCCTCAGGAGGGAGGCCAGCAGGTGGTCAGGCCAGGGCCACAGTCTCAGGGCACTGAGGTAGGGTGTGTCGCTTTCACGCTGAGTCAGGGTAGGGCTGGGAAGAGGACTTTTTTTCTGAGTGTTTTTGTTATTAAATATATGTGCAGATGTACCCAACTGTATTCCATCAGTGAATGCACCTATTTGACTATCTTTCTATGTTTGTCCCATCTCTCTCGTGTGTGCTAGACCCATGCCGTAGCTTCACGAGACCGTAACAGCCAACGTCACAGCCCAGCCTGCTTGCCCTTCCCGCAGGGCTGGGCACTGCGCTGGGGCGTCTGTGCCCCAGTGGCTGGTGGGCCTCATTCCATTCTCCCTGCAGACCAGTATTTCCCCAAGATCGAGAACATTTAAATGAAATTAGAGCATTCTTTAACACCATACACGAAAACAAGCTCAAAATGGATTGAAGGCCTAAATGTAAGGCCAGATACTGTAAAACTCACAGAGGAAAACATAGGCAGAACAGTCTCTGACATAAATCACAGCAAGATCTTTTTCAATCCATCTCCCAGAGTAATGAAAATAAAAACAAAAATAAACAAGTGGGACCTAATGAAACTGAAAAGCTTTTGCACAGCAAAGGAAACCATAAACAAAACGAAAAGACAACCCACAGATTGGGAGAAAATATTTGCAAATGATGCGACCGACGAGGGATTAGTCTCCGGAATTTACAAACGGCTCATGCGGCTTAATATCATCAGAACAAAGGACATTTAACATCCTTCACTTTGGTGAGAGGCTGCCTAGACCCTTTGCCAAGGCCAAAAATCAGGTCACGAGCCGTGTCTGGGCCAGTGAACTGTGGGCAGAGGAGCAGGGCTGGTGAGACCATGGCAGCCCCTGGGAAACCATGTTGGAAGACGGCAGGGGTTCCCGGGGGAAGTTTCCTGAAAGAGGAGGGGCAGGGCGGGCAAGAGAGCAACTGTGTAAATAAACTTGGCCTCTGAGAGGGCTGGCAGGTGAGCCCAATAAGTACTCTTCCCTGCCCCCTCCTCCCTGAGCCTCTCCAAATCCACCTTTCCCTGCCCAGCCTGCCTCAGTGATTTGGATAAAGCCACAGAAATACGCTCAGCAAGTTTGCTAGCAGGCAACGCAAAGCTAGAAAGAGTAACTAATCACCAAGACGATACATGACCCAATTAGGAGTCCAGAAGATATCGGGAAACCGGAATGCTGAGCCCAAAGAAAGGTGGTGGGAAATGCATCAGACCTGGCCATTGATGATGGGGCTGGAGGTGGAGGGCAGGCCGTGAGGGGCCTGGAAACTGTTGCAGACATTTTTTTTTTTTTTTTAAAGATTTTTTTTTTGATGTGGACCATTTTTCAAGTCTTTATTGAATTTGTTAAGAGTATTGCTTCTGTTTTTTTTTTTTTTTTTTTTAAAGATTTTTTTTTTGATGTGGACCATTTTTCAAGTCTTTTTTGAATTTGTTAAGATTATTGCTTCTTTTTTTTTTTTTTTTTTTTTTTTTAATGTTTTCGTTTTTCGGCCCCGAGGCATGTGGGATCTTAGTTCCCCTACCAGGAATCGAACCCGCACCCCCTGCATTGGAAGGCGAAGTCTTAACCTCTGGACCGACAGGGAAGTCCCTGTCACAGACATTTGAAGACCCAGGAGTTTGGCCGAGAGAGACTGTGGGGGCAGCTGGTGGGCGCTCGGATGTCTGTCGTATGATGAGCAGGCTTTGCTGTCTTGCTCCAGGGAGTCTAAGCTGGAAGAGGGGGAGCAGGGTCCCCGACAGCAGATCCCGGCTCCCGGAGAGAGGGCTGCCTAACAGCTTGAGCCGCCCAGCAGGGCCAAAGGAGGATTGCAAGTGAGCGAGTGGAGGAATCCAATAGAGGGGAAGGGCCTCACCCTGAACTGACGAGGGGAATTCTTCTTTGGGTCAGAGGTTGAACTCGGGTCCCTTCCAAGTAAGCATCTGTGCCTGAGGCCCACCCCTCCCTCCTGTGAGTTCCTGGAAAAGGGCTGCACAGTGGATGTGAATCACAGGAAGTGGGGAGGGGAGGCACCCAGAAAGAACTGTTCACAGTGGGGTGGGGTGGGGTAGCCATGCTCCAGGATTCTCCAGGGGCGTCCCCTGCTCCAGACGAGGTGCACTGAGAGGTGGCTGGTACCAGGTGAGAGAACCAAGGGCCACAGCTGACGCATCGAGGACAATTTCCCAAAGTTTGTAGCTTAGAATACTAGTTCCAAGGGAGATTAAACTTAGAAAAAAAGGGCTCAATGACCAAATAAGTTCAGGAAATGCTGAATTAAATAGATTCCCTGTTCACTGTAATACCATTCAGAGGCCTTTAACATGCTAATGGGATATTCTCCTAGAGGGAATATACCCTTATCTCCAATTTTTGCCTTTAATTAAAAAAAAAAAAGAGAGAAAAAGAAAAGAAGGAGGGGTATTTGGAGTGGCAGAAATAAGGCTATATTTTCATCAGATCTTATTTTCCTCTTTCCGGATACCCAGGAAGACAGCAGTCCCAGCCTCCCTTGAAGTTAGGTTAGGACATGTGACTAATTCCGGCCACTGGTCCATTTAAGAGCCAGCACGACACTCCAGTGCTCTCCGTTCGACTCAGTGATGGGCCATCGTGGAGGCACAAAACGGAAGCCACGTGAATCAGAGTCACCTGACTCAGAACAGACTTCTCGTCAGAGAAACAAGAAACCCTTGCACTCGGCCACAGAAATGTCTGGGTTCATCACCACGGCTGAGCTGAGCCCTCCTGACCCAGACAGTAGGTACAGGTCCAGGGAAAAGGCCACTACATATGCCCAGGAAATGTGAGGCCGATGCTGGACTGTCTGCCTTTAGCAGGATCGGAAGCTGGTGCTCTCAGGTGACGCAGGCGCGGAGAAGAGGGGTTCTCTAGCTGCTGCTCTGACTTTCGCCACCAACAAATGATATGTTTGGCCCTGATGGTTACCTGGACTGGCTTACCTGGATGGTTACCGTGCTGGGGCAACACCTGATGCGATGTAGGCTGAACGCAACTAGGGGAGGTGGGCGGGGCAGGGAGTAGCGCACCCCCCACCGCCCTTCCTTGGCACAAGGCTGAGGGGTTTGTGGTGGTCTTTTCCCAGGGGCTGGGATGGCCAGGTTGGAAGGGAGGGGCTGGAGGGTGAAGATGGGGAGGAGATGCCTTCTCCTCAGCACCCAGAACAATTTTAGGGGGAGCGAAGGGGGGACAAAGGGTCAGAAGGTGGGTAACTTAACCTTCGGCCCCGTGAAGCGTGGAGTTGAGGTCTGACCTCCATTCTGGGAGGCTCAGAAGCCCACCTTCTTTCCCTCGTGCTGCAGAAGGAAGAAACAGGAAAAGCGCAATAAAACCGCAATGCTGAAAAACACTACAAAACCACAGCTGTTGCTTAGCAAAGCTGCTCTTCCCCTTGTGGCCTGTGAGCCGTGGTGTGTCACTCCAGGTGGCTGGTGGCTGTCACAGGCTGGGAGGGCAGGCAGAGAGTGGAGAAAGTGTTGTTTGAAAAGGAAGCCCTCTTATGTTGGATTTGCTGTAACCAGATCTTGACAAAGCCCAGTGCCGTTTTTCAATTTTTCAAACGTTTTTAGCTAAGCCGGTGGCTTTCAAACTTTGACGGTATCAGAGCCATGGTCTGAGGAACTTGGTAAACATACACATGCCCAGGCCCTATCCTGCTTCAACAAGCCAGGGCCTCTGCATTCTATAACCTCCCGGTGATGCTTATTATAGAAAGAAGTTTCACAAGATGATCATCGTTAATGCTGTGGTGTGACTTTCACCTGTTAAAAATGAATATATATCAGTTTTAAAATTTCAATTTGAATGATATTGGATATACTTTTTTAAAAAATCCTGGTTTCCACAAGCCAGTGCAGGGGACTGAGAGGTAGCTGGTCATCCAGTTCCACGGCGGGGTGAGTTGTCTTACTGCAGCAGGGGCGGAGTGCCGGCTCATCTGGTTTGAAAGAATGAGGCCGAGGCCTCAGTCAGGGACCCCCCAGGACCCACCCCCAGCCCCCTGCCGTGTCAGCAGAGTGTGATCCATGGAAACCTTTGCGATGGTCTCCTGATGCTTGATTGCACTGAAGTCTGGGTGCGGGGCACGGTGGGAGCCCTTTTAACCTAAAGGCTTGTGTGCTTCCCCTAAGAAAAACGTGCTTCTGTATTTTTTAAACAGTCGTCTCTCCTCCGTTTTCTCTGTTTCTATTTTCTGGAACTTTTAACAGTAGAATGTTGGGACTCTGGGTTTAACCCTCCATGTCACTTATCTTTTATTTCTTATATTCCATTTGTTGATTTTTGTGCCTCTTGGAAATTTTCCAAGTTTTCTGTGACACTTTTGTTAGTTTCAACAATCCTTTTTTTTTTTTAACGACCCCCCAGATTGCGGGATCTTCATTCCCCGACCAGGGATTGAACCCAGGGCCACGGCAGTGACAGCACCGAGTCCTAACCACTGGACTACCAGGGAAATCCCTCAGCCATCTTTTTTTTAAATAAGATTTTTAATCTATTTATTTATTTATTTATTTACTTATTTTTGGCTGCGTTGGGTCTTTGTTGCTGCGTGCGGGCTTTCTCTAGTTGCGGCAAGCAGGGGCTACTCTTTGTTGCAGTGCAAGGGCTTCTCATTGCGGTGGCTTCTCGTTACAGAGCACGGGATCTAGGCACACGGGCTTCAGTAGTTGTGGCACGCAGGCTCAGTAGTTGTGGCTCGTGGGCTCTAGAGCACGGGCTCAGTACTTGTGGCAAACGGGCTCAGTAGTTGTGGCACGCGGGCTTAGGTGCTCTGCGGCATGTGGGATCTTCCCCGACCAGGGCTCGAACCCGTGTCCCCTGCATTGGTAGGCGGATTCTTAACCACTGCGTCACCGGGGAAGTCCCTCAGCAATCATTTTTAATCTCCAAGGGTTCTTGATCCCTGTCCCTTTCTTACGGGGAAATTAGTATTTGAGGAAAACAAATAGACTTTTTTTTTAAGTGTTTTTCAGTTCCCTGTATTATCTCTGTATCCTTTGAGATCATTTTTGTTTATCTTGATCTTTCCCAAGTTGCAGATTTTCTTAAATGTCTGGTGATCCTTGATAGGTTACACACACTTAAAAATGAGGCCATGAAAAGGTGATTGAGGCCCCATGTTGGTGGGTAGACCTTGTCAACTGATGAGCTCTGTTTTTAGGTAACCATATGGGAACCCTTAAATGCCAGCTTGCAGAGGTCTTTGCTCTGGGGTTCTTAAGTGTCTTTGGAGAAGAATCTTCTGATCGTTGGCCTCGGGATCGGCTACTGCTGTCTGCCCCTCTACATCAGGGGTAGGGAGGAAGGGTCAAATGTTCTGTGAACCAACTTCCAGTTAAATCCAGTTCCCACATGTCACTCCCAACCTCCGCCCTCCTTCCCTGAGTCTCCAAGTTGAAGCCTCTCTCTGGTTCTGTTGGGTAAATCTGCCCTCCTTAGCTACATCTCACTCATGCATAACTGTAGGTGGAGGCAACCTTGGCTAGAGCTGCAGCCTGCAGAGGAAACCTTGTCTGTTTGGGGATGGGGGATACCATATGGGCACAGCAGGAGCAAAGAGGGGACACTGGGGGCGTGGATGGAAGAGTGGTTGGCCTTGGGGTCCAGACTGATGGAGGAAGACAAGGATGTGGTCAGAGAAGATTCTGGAGATGAAGAATATGGAGGAAAGCAGTATTGCATGGTGACAAAGTAAGATGTGACTGAAGGGGTGGGTGGTAGGATGGAGGTAAAGACTTGTAGTTGAGGAATGGAGCAGATGTTGGCGCTCAGGTGGGCCTTCTGGTAGACACAGTGGTTACCCAGGGTGACA
Organism: Lipotes vexillifer; assembly: GCF_000442215.2. Lineage (NCBI taxonomy): Eukaryota > Metazoa > Chordata > Mammalia > Artiodactyla > Lipotidae > Lipotes > Lipotes vexillifer. The sequence continues at coordinate 2,212,187 of NW_006784347.1, read as the reverse complement.
GCAGGAGTCAGGGGTGGGGGAGGTAGGGGGAAACAGGAAGAGCCAACGTCCTCCATGAACCCCAGGTAGGAGGAACGGCTATGAACTCCAGGTAGGGGAAATGGCCTGGAGATGCAGAGCTGGCACATGAGGGAGGGCTTGCTTCCAGATCGCTGAAGCCATGTGGGGCCAGCCAGTACCCAATGCCCGCCCAGCCCCGAGATACGAGGAATGCGGGAAGAGGCATCCTCACGGCGGGGCCGGCTCCAGTCAGGGCAAGAAAACAAAGGGAGGGTCTGTGCAGGGGTGAGGGATGTGGGCAAATTTCTCTCCAGTAAAACACGTTTCAGGGGGCAAACGGGGAGACTTTGAGGGAAGGGGAGCACTGATCTGGAAATGGGTGAAAGTTCAGGAGCTGGTGGGAACCAGCAGCTTATACCTGAGGAGGCCCAGGACTCTGCACTTGGGTGGATTAACTCACCCTCCGGTTCTGATTGGATCATTATGGGAAGTGGCTCAGAAGCCCCAGGAGGTTGCTGGGCCCTTGACCTCACCAATGACTGAAGCCCTTTTATTTACAAGAGGAACTGAGGTGGTTCTCTGTTGTTGTGACAGCACCTGACTGTGTCTGGGTGGCCTCATTACAGCTGCAGAGCTTACCCAGAGCTGGGGGAAAGGGAGGCCAGGTTCAAGCCCCTGAACTAGCCCAGCAAGGTCCCATTGCTGCCACTGGGCCCAGACCCCATGGCTGTCACCTCTGACCCTGGACACATACTCTAATGGTTAAAAAACATAAACATCTGGTAATATCTAATTGATTTTTTTAACTAAAAATTTTTTAATTGAAGTATAGTTGAACTGGACCACAATGTACCCAGACATTTGGTCAGATATTATTCTGGATGAGCCTGCCTGTAACAATGTGTTTCTGGATGAGATTAACATTTGTAAAATTTTATTTCTTTATTGAAGTATAATTGATTTACTGTATTCTGTTAGTTTCAGGTATACAGCAAAGTGATTCAGTTTTATGTATATATATATTCTTTTTCAGATTCTTTTCCCTAATAGGTTATTACAAAATATTGAATATAGTTCCCTGTGCTCTAATTGATTTTTCTTTCTTTCTTTTTTGTTTTTGCGGTACGCGGGCCTCTCACTGTTGTGGCCTCTCCCGTTGCAGAGCACAGGCTCCGGACGTGCAGGCTCAGCGGCCATGGCTCACGGGCCCAGCCGCTCCGCAGCATGTGGGATCCTCCCGGAACGGGGCACGAACCTGTGTCCCCTGCATGGGCAGGCAGACTCTCAAGCACTGCGCCACCAGGGAAGCCCTCTAATTGATTTTTTAAAAGTGATCTTTGACTATACTCAAATATTTCTTAAGCTAATACTCAGTCCCTAAAAGAAAACAGCCTCACAGTAAAAAACAAGAGTATGTCTCTTGGATTTTTGCCTTTGCTCTCTCTAACAAGCCAAGGAGCTTTCTTTGGCATATTTCCTAGAAAGCGTTCAGTTTCCCATCTGAGTTCCTAGTAAAGCATCTCAGTTTATTCTCCCCCTTGTAGTTACGGTTAAAGGAAGAAAAGGGCAGCTGGCTACCCTGACATCCATGCTTTCCAGAGAGAAGGTTCTCTCCCTTCTATGAGAGACCCTCTCAGGCTTGCCCTCCCTCAGCTATTTAGCTGTTTAACGTTTATGGGTAAACTTGCTGCATCTACATAGATCACCCCCTTTAAAAATATTCTCTCAGGATCCCAGCTCATTTCAGACCTCCCTGTGACTGTAGAGGAAAATCACCTACAGCTGACCTAATGGTCAGACGTTCTAGACTGGGTGGCAGGACACTTGCTCACTGTGGGCACTAGATGGCGTCATGTG
>NW_006784347.1:2190638-2210320 GCF_000442215.2 Lipotes vexillifer | reverse complement strand
ATGTGCAGTCCCTGTTCCCCCTGGCCCCCCGGCATCTTAGTCCAGCAGGTCGCCTGCCACGGCTACTGGCTCCTCCTTTCCACTCTGCAGAGTGGCTCCCCATGAGAGGGGGCTGGGCTCCAAAAAGAAGACCAGAGGGCCTGGCTTTATAAACAACTCAAGTCCTTCATGAGCCAGTAGGTTTCTAAGTAATACATATTCACAAACTTTTCTCACTCGAGGACTAAAAGTAACCCGTATAACATAACATCATATGTCGGGCCCCTCCCTGTATGGCAGTGATCTTGGGATCTGACACTCTGTAGACCCATGCAGTAGTCAAGCCACGTACTAGGCTGTCCTTGAGCATAGCCTATAAGGACAGGGAAAAGTACGTGTCCAGGCACCAGCTATAACAACCACCACAATCTTGGTTGAGTGCTCACCGTGTGCCAGGTTCTGACCCAATGTTTTGTAAATCATTATAAAAGCCTTTGAAGGGGGCTGTGGGGTGGGCGAGAGGGCCTTAGAGCTTGGTTGTGAGATCCCAATGGCCTGGACTTGAATCTCTTGCTGCTGAATGCCTACTCAATTACCATGCATAGTATGCATACATAAGAAGCACGACCCCATTTTACAGATGAGCAAACTGAAGCTCAGAGAAGTTAAGCAACTTGCCCAAGGTCACACACCAGCATGGGCTGAGCAGAGATTCATGCACAGTTCCTTGTAACTCCACTCTGCTAGACTGACCCCGCAATCTCCGTCATTCAGTCTACAGGCCAGTGAGCCTACAGCCTGCTCTAGGAAGCACTGGCCTTCCGTGGCCCTGGCCAGCATTTCTACTCCAAATCTCTAGTTTCTACTTGTAGTTGTGATTAACTTGACTTTATTTAAATTGAGAACACCTTTTCATTCTTACAAAAACAGTGTGGTCCCAGGACCAGAGCCAGCAGCATCACCTGGGAACTTGTCAGGAATGCAAATTCTCAAGCCTCACCCCGAAGAAAAGCTCTGGGGCTGGGGCCCTCCAGTGATGCTGATTAAGCTAAAGTTTGAGAGCATTTGCTGTGAAACATGTCTCTCATAAAACCAAGCCACTAGCTTAAGTCTAATTAACATTTATTGTACCTGTTCTTGGTGGTTCAAAGGGGAAGGCACCAGAAACTTAGCAGAGAAGGGAAGGATATAAACAGGCGTGAAAAGTGATTTGCTCAGAAGCCACAAAATGGGTAGAGGAGAGGGGAGTTGAGGAGGGGGTACTGGCCCAAATGATGCAGCAGAACTGTCTGTAGCTTTTTTTTTTTTTTTTTTGCTTTTGCTATACCACACAGCATGTGGGATCTCAGTTTCCCAACCAGGGATCGAACCCACGCTCCCTGCATTGGAAGCGCAGCGTCTTAACCACTGGACCACCAGGGAAGTCCCTGTATAGCTTCTTTTTCCCCCCTCTTATTTATTTATTTATTTATTTATTTATTTATTTATTTATTTATTTATTTTTAACATCTTTATTGGGGTATAATTGCTTTACAATGGTGTGTTAGTTTCTGCTTTATAACAAAGTGAATCAGTTATACATATGTTCCCATATCTCTTCCCTCTTCCGTCTCCCTCCCTCCTGTATAGCTTTTAAAGCGGGCACACGGGGTTACAGTTGGACGGTTCTGGGGTGGACCCAGAAGCTGCACTGCGAAAAGCTGCATAGGTGGTTCTGCTCTGCTGTCAAGAATGGGAACCCTGCCCTAGTGGAAAGAGCTACAGGGGCTTCACAGCCCGGCTTCAATCAGGCTTCGGCGTCCAGGGGGAGTATAACACTGTTTGTAACATGAAAGACAACACCCTCCCTTCTGAAGATGGACCCTCCCCACCCAGTGTTTCCCTCCCGCACGCTGAGTGTCAGGGGTTTGCGGGTGTCTACTGCCCCTCATGTGCCCTCTGTGCCCTCTGCCCTCTAACCCCTGTCATCCCCAACACCAAAGCGGTCCACACCTCCGTGCCGGCCCCCAGGTTCCTGTGAGTTCTCACCCAGCTGTCTGCTCTTCCACACTAACTGCTGGTTCTCAGCACTGTGCACATTGGAATTGCCCGGAGAGCTTAAAAAACCAACATATAGGGCTTCCCTGGTGGCGCAGTGCTTGAGAGTCTGCCTGCCGATACAGGGGACACGGCTTCGTGCCCCGGTCCGGGAAGATCCCACATGCCGCGGAGCGGCTGGGCCCGTGAGCCATGGCCACTGAGCCTGCGCGTCCGGAGCCTGTGCTCCGCAAATGGGAGAGGCCACAACAGTGAGAGGCCCGCATAACGCAAGAAAAAAAAAAAAAAAAAAACCAAAAAAAAAAAAAAAAAAAAAAAAAAACCAACATATACACATACATACGTATACATATGTACGTCTATACACACGCAGTATGTTAACTCTTGCAATGCACAATATTTGAGACGTACTAAAAATTATTTATCTGACATTTTTAATTTAACTGGGTGCCCTGTATTTTAGAAGAGTCAGGAATAGTGATGGTGACTACTGGGTCTAGAGCCCTTGGACAGGGGACTGGTCAGTGAGATCCAGTGGGAGTCCAGGCTCAAGCCCACTTCCTCGGCTCTTTTGCTCTTTGTGCCCCCATCTCCAAAGGCAGGATGTGCTTAGCCAGGAGGGAGGTCTCGAGGGCCTCCCCCCAACCCCCTGCTCCAGGTTATTACAGACCCAGCTCTGATTAGTGGTTATGGGACCTGATGCCAAGTGAGCTGCTGGGGGGCTCTGTCGGGGCTCCTGCCACGTGGCCTCAAGCACCCACAATCTCTTTCCGGGCGGTTCCCTCTTTACTCCCCTGGACCGAGGAGTGCCCAAGTGCTGCGAGATGCTATCTCTGACAAAACAAAGTCTGAGATTGGGATTGACATATATACACTAATATGTATAGAATAGATAACTAATTAAAAAATGGATATAAAATTTAAATAATGGCTTAGCATTTCAGCTCTGAGAATAAAAAATATTTATAACAAGTTCTAATAAAATGTATTCATTTCTTTATTAAAGAAAAACCAAAGTCTGAATTGTGAAGGAGCAGTGCGTCAGGCACAGCAATCTGCGGTGAACTACATACACATTTGTATTCATATTTTCCTCATTGCTCTGCAAGTTTGGCTTTCAACAACTAAGAATTAAAATGCTGTTGTCAGGGCTTCCCTGGTGGCGCAGTGGTTGAGAGTCCGCCTGCCGATGCAGGGGACGCGGGTTCGTGCCCCAGTCCGGGAAGATCCCACATGCCGCGGAGAGGTTGGGCCCGTGAGCCATGGCCGCTGAGCCTGCGCGTCCGGAGCCTGTGCTCCGCAACGTTATGTTTAAGCATTGAATAAACACAGATGCTTTAAGGATGGGTAGACAGTAGCTTAATTTCTTACCATGAATAATTTGAAATTTTGGAGGAAAACAAGATTTATGTGAAATTACTAGAGCACAAAAGTTACAATGCATAACTAAATGCTAAGCATCATTCTATAAAATAGAAGTGTAATACAGTTTCATAGAAAATCAATATTAGTATAAACTTCACTATTGAAGAATTCCTCTGAAACATTCTTACTATTATAATAGTAGTTAATTATTTTGAGTCTGTGTCATTATTTATTTACTCATATTGGACTGTTCTATAGCATGATTCAAACCACAGTTCCCCTTGATAAAGTAAGAACTTTCTTCAAAGGCACAGTAATCTTCATCTTAATGTAGCTGGGAATTTCAAGGGCACACCTGATATAAAAATGTGTTGTCATAAATATTTCTGACATTTATGCATTATACTTTCTTTAAAAGCAAGATAATATTTCAAAAATAAATTAATAGTAACATCATTTCTCAGCTCAATTATAAAATATGCTAATGTGTCAGACATTCTTTATGCATCAGGATTGGCTGGGGACTGTGGCAGCTGAAGTAAAAAAGAATTTTAAGAAGCAGTATTCCGTGGAGAATAATTTAACCATATGGTCACTGGCTTTGACTTAGTTCAGCAATGGGTGTTAGGAGTTTTATGATGTAACTGAAATAGATACAGTATTTCTAGAAAAGACATTTTAGAGAAAAGGAAATATAAATAGTATGATGAAAATTTCATATATCACTCTCCAAATTTTACCATGGCCTTTTCAAATTCTCCAAGGAAACATATTTCCTTTGGTATATTATAAATGACTTATCTAATTCAGGCTAAAGGCAAGAATCTTTACACTATTAATGTGTAGGAATTATATTTTGGATGAACTTTGATAAATCAGAAATTATCAGGGAAATTTCTCACAATTAAACTTTACTTAGGCTTAGATACCAGAGAAGGACAGAGAGAGAGTGAGAATGAGAACACGAGTGAGTGTTGTTGAAGGATAAAACTATCTTCCACTATTGAAGTAAAGTCTTAAAGTTCAATGTGCAGGCACATTTTAAAAAAAATCCAGCAACAAGTATTTTATATATATGTGTAGGTGTATTAAAATATACATTTGTATATTTGTAATATAAGGGTGTGTGTACATTCACATTTGTTTCTGAGTCAACAATTTTGTCTTCCACCGGGTAAGAGAATGTCCATGACACCAAGTATTCACTTCACCTGGCTGTCCATATTAACATATACACACTACTATATTTAAAATATAGTAGTGGACCTACTGTAGAGCACAGGGAACTGTCCTCAATATTCTGTAATAACCTATATGGGAAAAGAATCTGAAAAAGAATAGGTATATGTGTCTGTATTACTGAATCACTTTTCTGTATACCTGAAACTAACACAACATTATAAATCAACTCTACTCCAATAATTCTCCATGCCCTCACCCAGTGGTATCTTCCTTAATAACAGTGTGTCTCTACATGTGGTAATAGCATATCATTTCTTTATTTGGTATATTGTATGTTCTGTCATCCAGATCAGAATGAAAGCTCCATGAGGCCAGGGACTGGGTCCTATTCCCTGATGAATCCCCAGAGCAGTGGCTGGCCCTCATAGACACTGGTGAATATTTGCTGAATGATTGACTAATGAATGCCCCAAACCATAATGGAAAAGAATATAAAAAACAAGAATGTATACATATGTATAACTGAATGACTTTGCTGCACAACAGAAACTAACACAACATAGTAAAGCAGCTATACATCGAGTAAAAAAAAAAAAAAAAAAAAAAAAAAAAAAAATCAAGGGAAGACCTGAAGGTTGGGTACCATTATGCCAACCTTGGAAATCATTTGAACAGGAAGGTGGGATGAAGTAGGAAGACAGAAGTGCCCCAGAAAACCTGTCCAAAATAGAGAAAGGAGGTCTTCCCCTTAAAAAAAGATAAGTGCAGACATAACTGCTGGGGAAAAGATGAATGAGACACGCACCCTAATTTGTGTCTATGACAGATGCTATCAAAACTGTAAAGTCACAAGGACCCCTCAAAGCCTTGCTGTGACGTCCCCACCCCACGTTCTACATTGGCTTTGTTTGACCAGCAGTATGACGGGAATATTTCAAAAGAACTTCTATGAAGAAGTCAAGGCACAAACATACCAAGAGCGATCGCTTCAAAGCCAGCAGACCTTCAGCATTCGTGGCCTTGACTGTCCTGTTGGTCCCTGACATGATCTAATTTGTGTTTTTGCTGAGCCGGGAGTTTCAGTGGTAGTTATGAGGGACACAGCTGTGGGAGCAAAACCTCTGCTTGTGGGTGAGCCCAGCACCCACCTCTGCTCCCAGCTTTGATACTTTTTGCCTATTGGTACAAAGCTACTCTGCCAGGGTAGGTTTTTTAAATTGCGAGGCGAGGTGGCCGATGTGAAAAGATCTGAGAACACGATAGTTCGTAGTTGTTAAGAAGATGTTTTTGGTGGCAGGGCACGTCAAATACAAGGAAGACCCAGCTCTGTGATGTTGAGAAACCTCCTGCAGGGGTTCAGAGAGCGACTCATCCTGGAACTGTCTCATTCATCAAAGGCTCCCAGGAGTGCAGAAACCACACATCAGAAGAGAGACTGGAGAGGGACTTCCCTGGTGGTCCAGTGGTTAGGACTTGGCACTTTCACTGCCGTGGCCCAGGTTCAATCCCTGGCCGGGGAACTAAGATCCTGCAAGCCAAAAGAAAAAATTAAATGTAGAACTACCATATGGTCCAGCAATTCCAATTCTGGGTATTTGCCTCAAAAAGTTTGAGTTGCCTCAAGGCAGGGACTCAAAGACATGTTTGTACACCCATGATCACAGCAGAATTATTCACAAGAGCCAAAAGGAGGAAGCATCCACGTGTCTATTGACTGATAAGTGGATAAACAAAATGGGGTGTATTCGTACAAGGTGGTGTTATTCAGCCTGAAAAAGGAAGGAAATTTTTTTTTTCATAAATTTATTTATTTATTTTTCGCTGCGTTGGGTCTTCGTTGCTGCGCGCAGGCTTTCTCTAGTTGCCATGAGCGGGACAGGGGCCTACTCTTCGTTGCAGTGTGCGGGCTTCTCCTTGCGGTGACTTCTCTTGTTGCGGAGCACGGGCTCTAGGCACACAGGCGTCATTAGTTGTGGCTCGTGGGCTCTAGAGCGCAAGCTCAGTAGTTGTGTCGCATGGGCTTAGTTGCTCCGCGGCATGTGGGATCTTCCCGGACCAGGGCTCGAACCCATGTCCCCTGAACTGGCAGGCAGATTCTTAACCACTGTGCCACCAGGGAAGCCCCCAGGAAGGAAATTCTAACACATGCTATGACATGGATGAGCCTTGAGGACATCATGCCCAGTGAAATAAGCCAGTCACAAAAAGACAAGTACCTACCGTGTGATTCTACTCATGTGAGGTCCCTAGAGCAGTCCAGCTGAGAAACAGAAAGTAGAACAGTGGCTGCCAGGGGCTGGGGGGAGGGGGAGTCAGTGCTGAAAAGAGAGGGGTTTCAGTTTGGGATAATGGTGAGGGACTGCGGTTCTGGAGAGGGGTGGTGGTGCTGATAGCTGCACAGCAGTGTGAGTGGACTTAATGCCACAGAGCTGGACACTAAAGATGGTTAAAATGGTCAATTTTACAGGGTGTATATTCTAACAGAGTTTAAAACAAGAGGTAATGGACTGAAAGTGAGATTAGTCTGGAGTCACAGCTGGGACAGGAAGCACGTGACTCCTGAGAGGGGGTTTGGGCCAAAGCCTGATTTTACTTGCTGAACGGGTGGCAGCCCTGCCACAAGCGGCATCTGGAAGCTGGACCCCTGGCCACCCTCCTTCCCCATCGCAGCCACGCCCTTTAGCAGATGACAGGTAAGTTCACATTCCTTGCTCCTCCTCGTTTCCCTCGTGGCAGAGTGGAAAGGGCTTGGGATGGACTGTCAATCAAGACTTGAGTTCTTGTCCTTTCCCCTCCCTGGGCCTCCCCACCCCTCCCCAGCCTCCCTCAAGCCCAGGAGCTGGAGACGCACAGAGTTCCCTGCGGCCAGACGCTCCCTGCTCTGCAGAGCTCACGTCTGCGTCTCTCTCGGTCCATTGTCAGCCTATTGTTTTCGCGGTTGTTTCCTGTTTTTGTCCTTTCTCTTCCCTCCCCTGCTCTGTCAACCACACAACCAACTTAGAGGTATGGGGCTGCCTCCCTGCCATGGGCCACGTGGGCCCAGGCCATCCAGGAAGTTTCCTTCTAGTTTGCTAAGAGCTTTTATCATGAAAGATGTTGAATATCATCATTTTTTTTTCTAGATCTATTAAGATGATCATAGTTTTTTTTCTTCTTAAATCTATTAATGTAAGTTTTTAGTTTGGGCTCCTTCAAAAATAGAGCCTGGAACAAGGACTTCAGTTCGGGTAGATTATTTGAGAGGTGATGCCAGGAAGCAGGGAGCGAAGGAGCAAAGAGACTGAAACAGGGAAGGAGAAAAAGCCAATTAACGATGCATAATTGCAGTTGCAGCTGTAGGCAAAGGAAGTTCAAGTCTGTGGGGACCTCTGGTAAGTCTACAGGATGCTGCCCAGAATTGCCTTCCCCAAAAGAAGGAGACTGGAGCATGTATCCACCAGCTCCTGTTCCATCTTAGGGATGAAAGGGTTTCATCTTAGAGAACTTAACTCTCCTATGCTTCTGGGAAACACTAGCAGGCAGATAAGTGACTCCTAAAGCCATTGAAGAAGACCCTGCGGCAAAACGCAAAAAGCAACATGATATAAGCTTGAGGTGAGACACTGGAGCATAAGGTGAGTCTAAGCGTGCAGGAAATTATGTGCTGTAAATACAGTGGATGTCAGAGGAGGGCAGAAGTAATGTGACATAGAGCACCAAAGTTTACTATTACCAACAATAATAAATGACATGTAGATTTCTCTTCTGTTGTTAGACCACCTTTGCATAGCTGAGATAAGCCCGATATGATGTCTAGTATTTTTATTATACTGCTAGATTTGGTTTGTTTGTATTTTTCTTACTGTTGCATTTATATTCACGAGTGAGACTGGCTTCTAATTTTCCTTTCTCATCCTATTCTTGTCTCATTTTGGTATTAAGGTTACACTGGCCTCATAGAGTTAGAGTGTGTTCCTGCGATTTGCATTCTCAGAAAGAGTTTTTATAAAATTAGAATTATCTCTACTTAAACTTCTGGAACACTATCTAGACTTGGTATTTCCTTTGTGGGAAGATTTCAAATTATGGATTTAATTTTTTTTTAGTTTGTTTTTAATATTCTACATATGAATGAAATCCTATGGTATTTGTCTTTTTCCATCTGACTTATTTCACTTAGCATAATGCCCTCAAGGTCCATCCACGTTGTCACAAATGGCAAGATTTCATCTTTTTTTAAAAAATAATTTATTTGGCTGCATCGGGTCTTAGTTGCGGCATGTGTTGCGGCATGTGTTGCGGCACGTGGGATCTTTCGTTGTGGCTCGCGGGCTCTCCTTTGTGGTGTGCGGGCTTCTCTCTAGCTGTGGCATGGATTTAATTTCTTTAATAGTTGTAGAACCATTCAGACTTTTTATTTCTTCTTAAATCAAGTTAGGTAAGTTCTATTTTTTCTAAGATTTGGTCCACTTTGTTTCATATTTCTTGACATAAATGATTTATAGTCTTTTTAATTTTTAACTTTATTGAAGTATATTGATTTATAATGTTGTATTAATAAAATTTTCAATTATGGTAAAATACACATAACAAAATTCACCATTTAACTGGTTTTAAATGTACTGTTTTAAAGTTGGTTGTGTTACATTTACACTGTTTTGCAACAAATCTCGAAAACTTTTTATCTTGCAAAACTGAAACTCTATACCCATTAAACAAACAACTCACCATTTCCTCCTGCCCCCAGGCCCTGACAACCACTGTTTTACTTTGTTTCTATGAATTTTTTTTTTTTTTTTTTTTTTTGTGGTACGGGGGCCTCTCCTGTTGCGGAGCACAGGCTCCGGACGCCCAGGCTCAGCGGCCATGGCTCACGGGCCCAGCCGCTCCGCGGTATGTGGGATCTTCCCGGACCGGGGCACAAACCCGTGTCCCCTGCATTGGCAGGCGGACTCTCAACCACTGCGCCACCAGGGAAGCCCTGTTTCTATGAGTTTGTATAGTCTTCTTTTTTGAATTATAAGATAACATTATTTTAATTTTTTAAATTGAAGTATAATGTACAATATTATGTAAGCTTCAGGTGTTCTACGTAGTGGTTTGGCATTTGCATACATTATGAAATAATCACCACGGTAAGTCTGTTAATCATCTGTCCTCATATGGAGTTATTACAATATTATTGGCCATATTCCTTATACTGTGTGTTATATCCCTGTGGCTCATTTTATAGCTGGAGTTTTGTACCTCTTAATCCCATTCACCTATTTTGTACCCCTCTCCACCCCTTTCTCTCTGGTAACCACCCATTTGTTCTCTGTATCTATGAGCCTGTTTTTTGTTTGGTTTTATTTGTTTTGTTTTTTATTTTATTTTTGAATTTTTAAATGTTTTAAATAGATCTTTATTGGAGTATAATTGCTTCACAATACCGTGTTAGTTTCTGTTGCACAACGAAGTGAATCAGCCATATACATACACATGTCCCCTTCCTCTTGAGCCTCCCTCCCATCCTCCCTATCCCACCCCTCCAGGTGGTCGCAGAGCACCAAGCTGATCTCCTTGTGCTATGCTGCTGCTTCCCAGCATCCAACTATTTTATATTCGGTAGCGTATATATGTCGATGCTACTCTCACTTCACCCCAGCTTCACCCTCCCACCCCATGTCATCAAGTCCATTCTCTATGTCTACCTCTTTATTCCTGCCCTGCAACTAGGTTCATCAGTACCATTTTTTTAGATTCCATATGTATGCGTTACCATAGGCTATTTGTTTTTCTCCTTCTGACTTACTTCACTCTGTATGACAGACTCTAGGTCCATCCACCTCACTACAAATAACTCAATTTCGTTTCTTTTTATGGCTGAGTAATATTCCATTGTATATATGTACCACATCTTCTTTATCCATTCATCTGTTGATGGATATCTAGGTTGATTCCACGTCCTGGCTATTGTAAATAGTGCTGCAATGATCACTGTGGTGCCTGTCTCTTTCTGAATTATGGTTTTCTCAGGGTATATACCCAGCAGTGGGATTGCTGGGTCATATGGTAGTTCTATTTTAAGTTTTTTAAGGAACCTCCATACTGTTTTCCATAGTGGTTGTATCAATTTACATTCCCACCAACAGTGTAGGAGGGTCCCCTTTTCACCCCACCCTTTCCAGTATTTATTGTTTCTAGCTTTTTTGATAATGGCCATTCTGACCGGCGTGAGGTGATACCTCATTGTAGTTTTGATTTGCATTGCTCTAATAATTAGTCATGTAGAGCATCTTTTCATGTGCCTCTTGGCCATCTGTATGTCTTCCTTAGTGAAATGTCTATTTAGGTCTTCTGCCCATTTTTTAACTGGATTGTCTGTGCTTTTGATATTGAGCTCCATGAGCTGTTTGTATATTTTGGAGATTAATCCTTTGTCTGTTGTTTCATTTGCAAATATTTTCTCCCATTCTGAGAGTTGTCATAAAAGATTACTGTGAACAATTATAAACCAATACAATGGACAACCTAGAAGAAATGGATAAATTCCAACACACAGTTGGTGTGATAATTAAATGAGATAATGTATTAAAACCTTAACTTAGTCCCTAGAAAAGAATAGGTGTCAATTAAATGCTAGTTTCCTTTTCCTTCCTTCTTCTCTTAGTAATCTGAAATCACGTTTAGCTGAGAAAAAAAAGAGAAGAAAGTGCCCAGGGACGGTGTGTATCACCAGAAATCTAAGAGCAGGGGAGGGGAGGGGGCAGAGGAAGGAGGTAAACATCCAGCTATTGCCTCCTAAACCCTATTTCCAACTTGGAAAATCCCTACCCAGAGGGGACTCCCACAGTGTGTCCTGTGGGATTTGGGGCTCCCCAGGTCTGAGGCTTGTAGGCAGTGCTGTCCTGTGTGTACACACAGTGCACGGGAATCCCGTGTGCACACACATCACTCACACACACGTGTGCCCCCGGCCCCCCCCCCCCCCCATCTGCCTGGCTTATCAGCTGCTTCCCAGCTTCCTCTGCCTGGCTTCTTATAGACCTGGGACCCTGGGAGCCGGCCTTCCACGTGGCCTCCCCGAGACCACTCAGATAACGAGAGGAAATGTGGTCACCAGCTCACAGAAGGCTGGGGGTTCCGGCTGCGGCTCCAGGCCACCACTCCCTGACCTGCGCCCTCCATCTCTCTCCAGGCGGTTCTCGGCTGTTCCCTGTGAGCCCGCGGACGCCACTCGAGATGTCCCCTTTTGGTGGCTGGGGACTGCTCTTGGCCTTTCTCGCCCTGCTCTGCTGCACAGGTGAGCCTGGGGTTCCTGACGGGGTGCATGCCAGCCAGGACTCCCTACCCTTCAGGCAGGAAAGGGGGTCCTGGTCCTGAAGTTGCTGAGGCTTTGAACACAGAGGCCGTCCGCCATGGGTACAGGATGCTGTGCCAGCCTGGCTTCCCCATGACCCCAGGCAGTGGGTAGGGGTCCTGGCCTTTTGGGAACCAGACCCCATAACTTCATGGTGTGTGGATGTGGCAGGCTGTGGAGACTAAATGGAGAGGTGAAGGGAGGCTGGGGTTCAAGGGCAGGTGAGGGTACGCCCCAGCTAGTCTTCAGAGGTGGCCCAGGGGTCAGCAGAGGGCAGCAGAGGGCATCGCCTTGTGGCGACCATGAAAGCGAAAACGAAGCCCCTCCCAGGAGGTCCAGGGGACCGTGAAGGAAAATGCCTCCGTGTGCTGCACACTCTGTTTTGGACAACCTGCCAGGTGCTTTCACGACAACCCTGCAGGAAAGGGATTACTAGCCCATTTGACAGATGGAGAAACTGGGGCTCAGAGAGAGAAAGCACTTTGCCCAAGGCCACACAGCTGGTACCTGGCAAACTCAGGTTTCAAATCCAGCTCTCTCTCCCTGCAAAGCCCCTCTTTTGCCCCTTCATTATATGCCACTAGCTGAGGGCTAAGTGGGGGTCCATGGGTGTGGCAGGAGCACGGGACACAGGACAGGCCCAGCTGGCTGGGATCAAGGACCTTCTGGTCTTCACCGAGTGGGAGGTGAGCACCGAAGGCCTGAAATACTTCGTGCCTGAAACCCTTCTTGGCTCTGCGCCACACACAGGGTATTGTGCTGAGCACAAAGGGAAATATGCGAAATCTGGGCCTTGCCTTCTAGAAGCTCCAAAATGTCCAAGGGAGAGTCAGCATGAATATGAGTCATTTGCAAGGTGGTCCCATTACCTTCCTGACCTCGCCTCCCCCTCCTTCCTCCTCGCTGAGCTCCAGCCATCTGGTCTCCTCCCCACCCAGGGTCTCTGCGCTGGCGGTTCCCTCCCCCCGCAGATACCTGCCTGCTGGGCTCCCCCACCCCCGCCCCGACCTCCTTCATTCTTTGCTCAAATGTCGGTGTTTCCGTGAGGCCTGTGCTTGACTACACTATTTAACACGGCAAACCCACCCCACTCCCTATTTCCTTTCCTAGGCATTTACCACCAACTGACAAGCTGGCTAGTTCACTTGTTTATTATTGTCTGTCTCCTTCGCTGCAATGTGAGCGCCGCAAGGGCAGGGTTTGGTCTGCTTTGGTCCCTGCTGGATCCCCAGAGCCTAGAACAGTGCCTGGCACACAGCCGGTGTTCAAAAAGGATTTGCAGAAGAGAGGAAGGGAGGGAGGGAAGAGTCGAACCCATGGCCACGGGGGCTCAGAGGACACAGTCCACCTCCATTTCAGAGAGGCCTTTGTGAAGGAGGGGACATTTGGGCTGGGCCTTGTAGGTCGAATAAGATCCCTCTCCATGGAGATAGAAGACGTGCATGAGAAAGACTAATCTGGAGGCGACGAGCTGGAGGAACCAGAGGCAGGGAGACAGCTGCAGGGGGGTCACAGTCTCTTTGGTCTAGACCCAAGGCGATAAGGTCTGGACAAGGGGAGAGGAGCAGAGGGGACATCTACCCCTTATCAGATTGCCCGCCGTGGGCAGCTCCACTGGGCAGGGCAGCAGGGACTTCTGCTGCCTAGTGTTTCTGGTCTTCCAGGGTCTGGCGAGGAGGCGTTCGAGGTACGCATGTGGCCAGAGCAGCTGATGGTGGAGTCCGGGGAGTCTCAGGTGATTAACTGTAGTACCACCTGTATGCAGCCCAACACCAGTGGTCTGGAGACCACCCTACACAAGACTCTCCTGGAGGAACAGGCTCAGTGGAAGCTGTATGAGGTCTTCAACATCTCCCAGGACACAGATGTCATTTGCCATTTCACCTGCTCCGGGAAGCAGGAGTCCAAGAGTCTGAACATCAGTGTGTTCTGTGAGTGCGGCACCGCGGGGCCCTGCTCCCCTAGGCCAGAGCCTGTGTCTACCGAATGCACGCAGAGCTGCTCTGTTACTGCTGCTGGGTGCTCTTGTTATGGCCCCCACTTCCCGGGGCTCCTGGACCCAGTCCATGGGCTCAGAGTCTTCCCATACCCTCCCCTGGCCTCCTTGAGCCTGTTGGCAACCCTGGTTTTGAGGTTTGCTCCGAGGAGGGCGATCCAAGCAAGGTTTAGACAAATCTAAAAGTTGTTTCCCATGCCGTGCTACAGCCTCCTCCTAGCTTGGTAGCACCCCATCACCAGAACACCCTGCACCCCATGACAAGCAGTGGGGGCCCCATCAGGAGGGCTGGTACACTCTGCAGTAGCCCACCGGCCTCCCGGGAGAGAAGGCTGAGGCGTGGTTTTATCTCCCCCTGAGGGCCCTTGGCAAGCGTGTGACCATCACACACATACCTGCCCAGAGGCCATGGAGACCTTGGATAGACTGGGATTCTCTCAACAGCTTGGCACCAAGGGTATCACTCGAAACTGTCATCAGTGGATCAGATGAATAGAAAGATGTCCTAAATCTAACATATTATCCTGGGGTAATGGGGGCAAGGCATTCTAGTTCAAAAAGGAACCCAGGGTACCACCGAGTTTAATAGCTAAGGGCTAGAGGTAGCTCAGAACCCGATCCTGAAGAAGCAAGGCAGGTCTGACTCCGGCCTCCACCTCTGAAGTGAAGAATTTCACAACTCATGGTCCAGTTCCAATGAGTACTCCCTTCTAAGTCTCTCTCAACATAATTATCCAACCATTTAATTTTTGAAATTTGTATTTAATTTTTGGAGAGGAAGGAGACAGATCCAAAACTTTGATATCTTTCTAGTTGACTGTACAGATTCTGGACTTTTCTTTGTAGACACCAGGCTACCTCCATTCTTGTCCATTCCAGAAATCGTGTCCAGAAAACAACCACCCAGTACATCCTTCACCCTGATCTGCTTCCTCCTTCCTCTTCTTACACTTTAGAGCAGCCAGGCCCCAGCCCACTTCCTGAGAACACCGTGGTGACGGGAATGGTCCTGGCTGGGTGGAGCCTGCTGGAACTGCACCCCCATCCTGACCAGACCTCGCTTCCTTCTTTCCTTCAGACCCCCCAAAGCAAGTGCTGCTGAAGTTATGGCCCACTTTAGTGGCTGTAGGGAGATCGTTCACCATCCAGTGCAGGGTGCCCTCTGTGGCACCCCTCGAAGGTCTCACTGTCACCCTGCTCCATGGCAGTGAGATCGTATACAGCCAGACCTTTGTGGGGACAACACTTTCCCCCCAGGAGGCCATGGTCACCCACAACACCACGGCTCACAGGGAAGACGGCCGCCACAACTTCTCCTGCCGGGCCGAGATGGACCTGCGCTCTCGCGGCGGGGACCTCGTTCACAGCGTCTCAGATCCCCAGGCGCTCAACGTCTATGGTGAGGGGGAGCCCCCGGAGGAGGAGGGAAGGAGAGGGCGTTCACTTTCAGCCCCTCGTGGGAGGAAAACGCCTCTGCCCCACTCTCTGCCAGCTCAGGGGGAGGCACCCAGGAACTTGATCCCAGGAGTTCCCTGGAGCTCTCTCCAAGTTGCCAGCTTGGACCCCAGCTAGCTGCTTGGCCATTAACAAGCTGGGTGACCTTAACCAAGTCTATCTCCTCTCTCTGGCCTTGGCCCCTCTCTGCAGTGACAAGTGTAGCCTGACTGACTCTTAAGATCCCCTGGAGCCCTGCTGTTCTGTGACCCTAGATGACCTAGATGTTCTCTGTCTTCTGAGAGTTTGGTAGAAGCTCCCTCAGCCCTGCCCAAGGAGGGGCTCGGCCTGGACCACACCACTGTCCAGGCTGCGGTGTCCAGCGACCATGTGCTGGTGCCAGGAGCTGGCGGCAGGGGGACATCTGCCCTCACGGTCTCACAGAGGCCCAGCTGGTGGCCTGGACCCCGGCCCCCCTTTCCTCTAGTTGATATACCAGTTGCCACTCACCTCTGCAACACAGGGTGACTGCAGAATGACGAGGGGTGGGTGGGTGATGGATGGACCTCTACTCCCCCTCTGGCCCTGGCACCTGGGGCCAGAGGACTTCTAAGACCACTGCCCTCTCCCTCCCCAGAGCCCGCACGAGACAACCAGGTGGTGGCCATCATCACGGTCGTGTCAGTGCTACTCTTCTTGTTTGTGACATCTGTCCTGCTGTGCTTTGTCTTTGGGCAGCAGTGGCACCAGAGGCGGACAGGTACCTACGGGGTGCAAGCTGCTTGGAGGAGGCTGAGGTGGGCCTACCGGGCATAGCCTACATGAGCGGCATGGCCACCAGCACAGCAGCCACTGGGACTCAGCGTGGCTCCTTAGGGCTGTGGTTCAGCCCTGGCTGAAGGACCACGACAAGCAGCAGAGGACGTCAGGGACCCTCCCTTTCCTAGTCTGAATACAAACACCTGGACTTAACCCTGTGCCTCAGTGTCTCCTGGGAATGGTCAGGAAGGGGAGCCACCAGGCCCAGCTGGACTTTGGTCTCCAAATGTCCCCTCAGCCTCCCTTCACCCTCTCCTTCACGGGGGCCTTCCAGAGCCCCGGGGAGCCCAGGCCCTGGGGCACCCCCATGCTGACCAGCCCAGGCACCAGACCCCCACCCTCACCGGACACTGAGCAACTCATTCCTACTGAGGGTGGGTGGGGAGATGCACCGTGGCCCAGAGGGGCAGAGAGACACTCTGTTCCCACATGGCCCTCTGGGACCGCAGGCCCTCCGTGTCAGAGCAGGGCATGGCTCTGACCTTTCCTTTCTGTCAACAGAGCCAGCTTCCAGGGGTAAGCATGGGGGCCCCAAGGGCTCAGCTTCAGGATCTCCTCAGCCAGGCCTCCCCCATCACTCTGGGCCTGCAGAGAGCCACGGACAACAAAAGCAGTCCTCGCCTCTTACCTCCTGCTCGGTTATTGGGCCAACCCGAGACGCCGCAGCACTGGCCATCCCAGGGTGGTGGGTGGGGGAGTGGAGGTCGAGGGGGGGCTCTGGTTCCCAGGCCTCTGCCACCCCAGGCAGCAATCACTGGGACAGGGTTGGGCTTTCATGTGACCGCCAGGGCCTGGACACTGCTCTAAGGGGCTCTCACCCTGAAGCAGAGATCAGGCTGGTTCAAGGTCTCCGTGGGGTAGAGAGGGGACTGACTGACCTCGGGGAGAGGGCCTAGTTGGGGCTGAGGGGGTAAGAAGGGCTACCGGGCATAGGTTCAGGGTTAGAAAAGCACTAGCGGGGCACACAGGGGCTCCAGGGCTATTTCCAGCTCTGCAATGAAGCTGGCATGGGTCCTGGGGCTGATGTCTGTCCTCACGGTAGGCTCTCGGCATCATAGTAGCCTGGGGGAAGACAGCACCCTCATCGTGACTCCCTCCTGCCTCAGTGCAGCCCAAGGAGCAAACCGGAAGGGGATAGGCCGGTTGTCTGCGGCCATGACAGTAGGGGCCCTCAGCCCCACAGGGCGCATGGCCTTCCTGGCCTTCTGATCCACTGCCAGGCCGGGTCCCACTGCCCACCCACCTGGTCCCTACCTGAACCTGGGGGTACATCCACACCCACAGTCCCTGTGGCGCTGGGGGGTGGAGGCGGGGGCACGGCTCTCCTGGGACGGGGAGAGAAAAGAAAGAGCCCCGTCAGAGGCCCCAGGCTAGCCTCTGGAATTTCACCCACAAGTTTCCCCACTCCAGCCTGGCCCCTGGCCAGCTCTTCCAGCCCAGCCCCAGAGCAGGGCCCAGGCAGCACCCAGACCCCCGGCCTCACTTACGCCCCCCTTTTCCCAGAGGTAGAAGGGTAGTGCTGAACCCTGGCCAAGTGCTGCAAGCAGGGCTGAGGTAGGGGAGGGGAAAGGAGAGGGGCCGGCCAGGAGAGCAGGGGGCCCAGAGCAGGCATCAGGCAGGGCAGGTAGTGGTGGTGGAACACCAAAGGCCCCTCCTCCTGGGCTTCCGTCTCCTCCTCTTCATACACCACCTCCTGTTGACCCTCCAGGTAGACCTGGGGATTGTGCAAGAGGGGAGGGGAGATGATACAGGATCAGGCTCTCGCTGCCGCCACCCCTCCATTCCTCTAAATTATTTCTCCAGATACCCAGCACAAAATAGCTACTGTTTATTGGGCATTTACTACACACAAGCAAGGCTCTTTGGAGACATTTATTCCTTATTTTGCGGATGGGAGAAACTGAGGCTTGGAGGTTAAGTAACTTTTCTAAGGTCACCCAGCTAATAAGGCCAAGCAGGGACTGGAGGAATCCAGGTATGACTCCA
This sequence comes from Lipotes vexillifer, assembly GCF_000442215.2. Classification (NCBI taxonomy): domain Eukaryota; kingdom Metazoa; phylum Chordata; class Mammalia; order Artiodactyla; family Lipotidae; genus Lipotes; species Lipotes vexillifer. The sequence continues at coordinate 2,192,201 of NW_006784347.1, read as the reverse complement.
GAGCTGGGGCCAGGAGTCCAGCAAGCTGCCCCTGGCCTCAGGATACAGGGTTACGGATACAGGGTTCTTGGACTCTTTTAATCAATAGAAATTGATAAGAAGCCAGCCAAGGAATTCAGGCTGGGAATTCACTAGGACTCGTGCTGCAGGAGGGAGTGAGAACAAGAAACAGGTGCCCCTGCTCGCTCCCCAAGGAGAGTGGGCTGGTTCCTTAAATGGGGAAAGGGGAGGGACTGATGGGTGGGTTGGGCTGGAGGGGAGGCTTAGGTGGTCCGCCCACCCTCTTGGCGGTGCTGTGTGCAGGAATCATGCTCAGTACCCTACTTTTGCACCTCAGAAAGGGCAGCTGATTTGTGGCCTTTTTGTATCTTATTGTTCATAATTGCCCCACCTGCGCACGCGTGCCATTATTTTTAGTCTCATTTCCTTTGTATTCTGCGGCTCGAAGAGACGTTTGTCCAGGTGCAAGCACTGCAGCACCGCAGCAAAGGTTCCCAGGTCCCAGCCTGTCTCAAGCCCCAGTCCCTGGACCCACTTGTGCCCCACTTGTTGAGGTAGGGCGCTCCTCCCAAGGGCCCCCTGAGGGCCTGGGGGTGAAGGGTTGGCAGCAGCTCCGCAGGGTCTCCCTCTGCCTCGACTCCTCTGACCGGCCCCTCTGTGAATCTCTGTCCGCTCCCTCCAAGCTGACAGGCATCCTGCCACCACCCGGCTGTCACGCCTCCAGACCTCTCAGGCTGCCCACTGCTGGCTGAATAAGGCTCAGCCTTGGAGCTCCTGCCCTCCCATGCACCTATCACCTCCCCCCTCCACCCCCCTCCACGTATACACAGGGTTTCTTCCATTCTGTCTCCTGATTCTGCCCCTGCCCACCTAGATGGCGGACACACCCCTCACCTCCTCCAAACATCAGAATCCTACCTGGCTTTCAAGGGCTGGTTCTAAGGCCACTTGCTCCTCCAAGGAGATGTTCCTCATGCCCCAACCAGGTGGCCCTCACACTTTGTGCCAGTCACAGCCAAAGTTGCCTTGTATTCATAGTCATTCATTTATTCATTCACTTGTTCAACAAATAGCAATTGAACCCCTAATGAGTATCAGGCACACTGCAGGCCCAGGGTACAATGGTGCCTGCCCTCCTGGGTCTGCAGTCCAATGGGTAATTCACTGCAGGGAAACCTTGAAAACAAGACCTGAGTGGTCTGGATTTTGGGACCCACTACCTCCACTCCATGGAGGCTGACACAGGGGCCTGGCGCATAACGGATGCCAAACAGACCTAGCCAGATAGATGAGGGCTGGCTTCTGGCTCCCCCATTGCCTGATCCTTTTTCTTAAGGTGGGGGGAACCCTAAATGGATGCCCACCTCTGGCCCTGCTGGTGGGCAGCCCTGGTAGCCCACCCCCACTCCCCCACCTCCAGCCCACGCACCTGCGGGCCGGACCAGGCAAGCCCCTGGTTGAGCACCGCTGCCACCTGGCCACTCAGAAGCAGCTGGTGCATCTGCGCGTTCTGCAGCATCATCAGTTCCAGCAGGTCTAGGGGAGGGGTGTTGAGCAGGCCCG
>NW_006784347.1:2187535-2190085 GCF_000442215.2 Lipotes vexillifer | reverse complement strand
GGAGGGGAGGGGTGTTCAGGAGGCCCGCGCCAGAAACCCCCTGCCCTTGCCCCGACCCCAGGGCCTTTTCCCCAACTCCAGCTTCGGGGGGAGGGCGGGGGAAGGAGGGGTGCAGCAAGGACGCCCAGAGAATGTGCCGGGCAGAGTGGGGTACAAAGTGGGGAGATCCCGGAGTCTCACCTTCCTTCACGCGGCCGGGCCGTGGGGACGGAGGTGGGATGGCCCACAGGAGGGGCTGCAGAATGGTCACCCAGGGCTGGGGGGAGGGGGAGGCTCAGTCTGGCTAGGTGGGGAAGGGATGGGGACCCCCCCTCGCTCCCCACGCCGTTGAGTCGCTTCCCTAACCTCGCAGGAGCGCCTCCCCTCCGCGCACCCATGGCCTCCCTGTCAAGTCTCTTCCTCTCTGGCTGGGGTCGCCCTCCTCACCCACCCCTACTCCTCCAGGGTTCGGGCCCTCCAGGGACAGCTCCCCAAGTCAGCCCACCCCTCCACCCCGCCCCCAAGGCCCTCCAGGTAAAGGCAGGCTCTGGTCCCCGACTCAGCCTTCACCGTCGGGGCTGCAGTCTGTGCTGGGGGGTGACCCCAGCTCCCTCCAGTCCCCGAGGCCATGGCCAGCTGCTGCGGATCAGGGTTACCTTGACGACGCTGGGCGACGCCAAAGTCTCCTCCTACGCATGCGCAGGTCCCGCCAGCGTTCCGGCGCCTGGGGCGTTCGCCCTTTGTCGCCGCCTCCTGCTCTTCCCTCTCCACCTCTAGGGACGTGGGGTCCCGAGGACCCTCACCCCCACCCTCGGAGGCCCAACTCTCTCCCAGATGTCCACATCCAAACCCCCGCGCCATGGCTGCCTGGGCATCGCGGCTCATCCCTCGCTGTACCTCGCACCCTTGGGCATCGCTGGCACGGAGCCTGGGGGGCCGAGTTTGTTGAGTGAATGCGTGAGTGGCTGGGGAGGCCCGCCCCAGCTCGGACACTTGGTGTTTGGGGCCTAGTGCCCAACTGACTAGGGTGATGAGTTAGGCGTAGAGAATTCTGTTGGAGCAGGCTTGGGGGCAAGGGGCAGGTGAATGAGGAGGGCAAAGGATTTGCTCCCAGTCGCTCTGAATCAGAGGGCTGTCCTGCGGGCCAAGAGTGGTTTCTGGAGGCCACCAAGGAAGGAAGCACCAACCAAGTTCACGGAAAAGGCTGGCCCCTGTCTGCTCCCTGGTTCCCGGTCAAGGGGAGCCACTGCTCCAAAGAGGTGGCAAAGTCTGGGGAGTTTAACATCAGTGACCCCATTATTGCCCTGCATCCCGGAAGAATTACCAGCGCTTGCGTTCTTTCAACAGGAAGTTATCGAGGTCTTCTTTGCTTAAGAACAGGTGAAGGGAGAGATCTATTTCGGCAGCTGTGACCATCCTAAGATAGGCCCTGAGCAGCCGTCGAAGAAAATCCAGACAGGAAGCTGGGATTAGCACCCCAGAGTTGCCTTCCCCCACCCTGCACTCCTGTTCAGCTCCCCTTCCCAGAAGTCCTGGTGTCTAGAGCCAGAAAGACCATTCCCACCTCCTCCTTTGTACCTTCACCCCTGTCTCCAGGAGATGGGGACTGTGGGCATTAGCTGTCCCCGTGGGTCTTATGGCCTTGACAGCCGTCATCAAGCTGAGATCGGGCACTGTGGTCACAGGCCCGCAGTGAGTGGGAAGGACACAGAGGCGCGTCTTTCCATCTCCACCCTCATTCCAGGGAGAAAGATGAAACCAACCCTTGTGCTCACCATCAGCAAACTTTGACCCAGGAGGTGCCTGTGTGTGTGGGGTGCCCTTTTGAGCGCTGTAGACACAATAGTGTATCCTCGCTGGTTCCAGCATTGTTGGGAAGTGAAAAACTCCCCTGAAAGGAGAGCACAGATACAAGACTGTGCAAAGTGCCCTCTGAGTGAACCATACAAGAAGGGATCATGAAAAAGAGAAGACTTGGTCACTGAAGGGTGGAGTTCTGAAGGAGGTAGAGATCCTTGGGATGGGGCCAAGCAGTGTGAGAGGGAGAGGGCAGCCCAGGCTGGGAACACAGCCAGAGCAAAGGTGCCAGATGCGGGAATGGACAGGGCCTGTAAAGATCCGGTGGCTCAAACTGCCTGGCTAGGGTAGGGGATCTGGGCAGAGGGAAGTTCCAGGCAGACACAGGACAGACTCAAAGGCCAAGTTATAGAAGTGAGGCTTTGCCATGTGGGTAATGGGAAGCTCTTGGTGGGTTTTGAGCAGGAGAGAAGTAAGGGGACGATGTGTGCACAGCCACAGTTTAGAAAGATTTATCTTGTTTGTCATATCTTTGTTTATGTCAACCAGAATTAGAAAGAACAAATGTCTGATGGGATGTGTCCTCCCAATGGAATACTATTCCGCCATTGACAGTTTTGGTATAGAATATACCTACTGATGTGGAATAATGTCCAAGAGAGTCAAGCAAAACAATCAGAAAGCATAGTAAGGTCTTATTTTTGTTTTAAAAATTATATGTATATATGTGCATCTGTGGGGGGCGGGGGAGAAAGAGAGGGCAAGAGGGAGGGA
>NW_006784347.1:2181984-2187360 GCF_000442215.2 Lipotes vexillifer | reverse complement strand
AGATATGTGCATATGGGGGGGGCGGGGGAGAAAGAGAGGGAAGGAGGGAGGGATGGAGGGGGAGAGAGGGGCAATTATAGAGAAGCTGTCAGGGCTGCCCATACCCGCCAGCCTCCCCACTTCTCCACACCCTCACAGTGCTTCCTGGGATCTCCTTCCAAATAAACTTCTTGCTGCCAAATCCTTGTCTCAGGCTCTACTTTTGGGGGAATCCAAACTAAGACACCAGTCTCCCACTTTCACCATTTCTGCTTCCCAGGCTGCTGCTAACTCCTGGAAAAAGCTATTCTAGCAGCTCTCTGATAAATTTGTGTTCAGTGACGTGAAATACCGAAGTCAACACTGAATTACATTCACCTGGGAGTATAATGGTCCATGGATTAAACTGAGGCAAAGCTGGAGGCAGGGAGGCCAGCAAAGAGGCCACCTTCCTTCCCTGTAAAGGAAGCTCAGAGCAGGCTGGAGGTGGCTGTAGGAAAGAGGCAGGAAGAGGTGATCATTTCAATGCCTCAGATATAAGACTGCATGTTAACCCTACATGAGACTTACTTGTATTTTGGAAGACAGGGTTGAGATAAAAACTACCTGGCTTCTGGTACCCAGTTAGAGGTGTCAAAGGAAATTGAAGCATTTGTCCTTTGAATAATGGGAAAACCACACACTTATCTGGCAGCGCTATTTTGCTTACAGATCTAACTTCAGTCCAACAGTGGAGGAGGTGCCTTTCTGGCTGCTTGTCCTGCCTACTATTATTTTCTTTGGGGTGTCGAACACTCCACCTAATCCCTTTCCATTCTTCTCAGTGGGGACTCTTATTTGCATCTTCAGTGTTTTGTTTTGGGTTTTTCGTTTGTTTGTTTTAGGGTCCCAAAACAACATGTACCAAAATCCTCCCTGTTGCCTTGGTAAATCTGTTCCTGGAAATAAGCTAGACGTGGAAAAAGATTTCTACGCGTATGCGTTCGTTGCAGCGTTACTTTTAAGAGTGGAAAGCTGAACGTTACCCAGTGTCCCATAATAGGGAAATGGTTATGTGAATGGAAGTAATTCACTCCAAGGAAGAGTTTGCAGGCATTAAAAACCACGAAAGGGGAAAAAGGGTTCCCTCCTCTCCTCCTTAGATGGAAATGTAGAGAAAAGGGTCCTTTTAAGAATTCAAGGGGAGGGACTTCCCTGGTGCTCCAGCGGTTAAGACTCCGCGCTCCCAGTGCAGGGAGCCTGGGTTCGATCCCTGGTCAGGGAACTAGAGCCCGCATGCCGCAACTAAGAGCCTGCATGCCACAACTAAAGATTCAGCTAAAAGCTCCCACATGCCACAACGAAGATCCTGCTTGCTGCAGCTAAGAGCCGGCACAGCCAAATAAATAAGTAGTTAAAAAAAAAAAAAAGAAAATTCAAGGAAACATCTGTGTGGTACAGATGAGGAAGTGCTGAGCAGAGAGAGACCGACACAGTAGCAGTCTCTTATTTTTGACCCATTTCCTTAAAAGGCACAAATTGGAAGGAGTTAGAATATGAGGGTTGAAAGAGAGGCGCTAAATACTGCTTTGCAGAATTTCATGACTAACTGGATTTGTGGGGAGAATCCTTGAAATTATAACAATAAAGAAATTCCATTTTTCTGCTTGGAGGCTCTGACTATACTATTTCTACAAATCATGGTTATCCTTGTGAGATGTGTGTGTGGGGTTTTATCCAAAAGACCCCTGGTGGTACTTTGGGGACTTATAAACACATAGATCACACCAATGGGATGCCGTGTGGCGGGGACCCAGTTTCAAGGTCCGACCCCATCAGAATGGAGCTATGGGATGGAGTCCAGAACCCTCCCCTCCCGGACTCCCTGGAAACTGGGGTGCCACCAACCATGGGGGAGTACTTGCTGAAGCTCCCAGAAAGTCACCCTGGACTGAATGACTCAGGGAAGAAACTGACTGCTCAGGCCAGGGGGTGGGGCTGGGACAGGGTGTGATAAAGCCAATTCCTGTGGGTCAGGATGAGATTTTCTGAAATGTGATTTTATTTTGCAGGATTCTTTGGCTTGTGGGTGACCGAAATTCAACCTAAACCAGCTTAAAGAAAAAGGACTCTTGGGGGCTCATGTGATAGGGGAGGACAGTGATGGAGTTGTTTTATAGTTTAACTGACTCAGGTGTCTTCAGGTCTCTCTCTCTCCACCCTTCTCTCCCTCTCCTTCATCTCCCCCTCTCTGCGTGTTGTTCCCTCTTCCTACAGACAGACTTTTCCACTCGTGGGAGACACACCGCAGGCAGCTTCAGACGTATTTCAGTTACTCTAGACAAACTTAAGAGAATCCCACAGATCTTTCTTTCGAATCAATACATAGAAATCCCCAGGAAGGACTATGATTGGCCCCACTTGAGTCACATATCCAGCTTTTGGACCAACCACTGTGGCCAAGAGGATTGGCCAGACCTAGGTGACAATGTCCATCTCCGTGGCTGGGGCAAGGTGGCTGTCCTGTAATCAGGAGCCCCACCAGAATCACATATTTGGAGTGGGGAAGCAGTTCCCCAAAGCAAGGAGGAATATTGTTATCAAGAGAGAGATATTCATTCCACTCGGGCTGTGGATAAAAGTCATATTTAACACACAGCTTTTGTTTTCCCATCATCCCCATCCTTAATCCAAATGGCACCTTGTGCAAATTAGAAAAATTAGCCCCTCCCTCTAGATATTTTGCTACCATCTGCTAGAAAATTATCATCTTAAATATACTAATCTACAATGACTACAAATGGGATTGGTGCCCAGAATTGTGCAGTGCACAACCCATACAACCAAATGCAGCAGCCCTGCCCCCTCGTATACTATAGTTCCCTTCAATAACTTCAATTCCTCATTAAAGAAAGTCTTACTCCATAGAGCTTTGGGCAGGGGCAAGGCAGTGACTGGAAGGGCAGAGCCATAATTGGGAATGACAGCTGCATCCCACCGTCTCCCCTCCAGTGCCCACAGACAGGGAGCCGTGTGCTATCCAGGGAACACTGACCAGGAATTCCAGACAGTGGCCAGCAGCAAAGCAAACTGGAGCTGCAGCAGGGCTGGGAGTGATGAGAGGGACCCTGGGGAACAGCTTTAGGGAGACAACTTGGGAAGGATATGAGATAAAAGGTTTGCTTTTCTCTGAATGCCAGAAGCAGCAAAGAAGAGGCAGGGGCCAGCAGACACTGGATTACATTAGCAATACAACTACGTGGAAAATGTCTGTCAGGTCAGTGAGCAAAGCAGGATAAAGAACCTTGCAGAGAAAACACCAAGGCTCCCACTTTGGTCTAGAAGACATGCCTCTGCGGGTGTGAGTGATTCACTGGGTGGAGATGGGTGAAGTCCGGGCACAGCAGGAACTTCTCAGACCACAGCCAGGCCTGGCCCACAAGGAAGGGCTCGACAACGCTGAGGCTGGATCCACAGAGAGCTACTGGGAGGAAAGGCGCCATCGGGCCCACTCCCAGGATGGAGCGTGACCACTCCCCGGGGCTTCCCTGTGCCCCTCTCAGAGGTCACTCCGGGCTGGGCTCGGCTCAGACAGAGCTCTGGCTGCCAGAAAAGATGGTGGCAGTGATGGGTATGGGAGACTGGGGGAATCTTTGGGGGACAGTTAATCTGGATTCACCCAGGGATTCTCTCGTCTGCCGGGGCAGGCGCTGGTGAGCGAGCAGAGATGGGTCATTTCTCAACACCTCCACTAGGAGTCACCCCAGTCCCAGAGTGGAAGTGGGGGAGGGGGGCTAAATAACCTCATCCCTCCCCCTACCACACCCCCTTCCCCAGCCTCTGAGGGACAGATGTCTAACCAGAGGGGTGGGGGAGTGGTGGTGGAGAAATGACCCTCAAGACTGCTGTGTGATACAGCTGAACAGCTGTGGGGGGGGGGGGGGGGGGGGGCGGGGATGAAAACAAACTTTCCCTAGACCAGAAGGTGACTGGGGGGGGGGGGGGGGGATGGGTGTGTGTGTGTGTGTGAGATGTGGGTGTGGGTATATAGGTAGGCATCTACTTGATAAAAATCTAGTGACCATAGGTACATATAGGTGGCCCTGTGTACATGTGAATGGGAGCATGTTACATGGGCACAGACAACCGCATGGATGCAAGTAACATGCATGAAATGCAAGAACGCATGGGCGTGACTGTGGTGTGTGTACACACTTGACACAAGTATAATGTCTGTGATACGCGGCATCTGTGCTCATCTGGGCAGGAGAGCGCGTATGGCTATATGCGTGTAATAATACACATATGTGCACGAGCCTGACGTGAGCGTGGGAGCGAGTCTGTACGTGTGAGCCGCAGGCCTGTGTGTGAATGGGTGTGACACGCAGTGGAAGCGTTTGTGTGACTGTATGAAGGGTGGTGGTTTATGTGTATGGCTGAGCGTGTGTGAGTGTGACGGGGGGAGCGCAGCCATGAGTGTGCACAGAGTGTGTGAGTGTGCTAGCCAGCCTGTCCCCCGGGAGTGCTTCTGCGAACGAGCGTGAAAGGAGATTCACGTGTGAGAATGAGCCTGCGTTAGTTCGTCAAGGGAGGGAGAGAACCGCGTGTGCGGGCTCAGACGCGTGCCCCAGTGAGCGTGCGCGGGCGTGTGCGTGTGGGTGGGCGAGCGTGCCGCGTGCGTCCCGCTCCGGGTCAGCGGGGCCCCCGGCCCAGGCGGTCCCGGCCGGGCCCAGCACACCCCCGTGAGGGAAGCGCGGCCCAGGCTCCCACCTGAAGATTGGCCCAGTCCTCAGGTTTCACTCATGACCCTGTGACATCAGCGGCAGCAGCTGTCCCCGCCGGCCCGGCCCCCCGGCCAAGTCCCCCAGAGTCCCAGCCCCAGCCCGAGGTGGGCACGCCGCTCCGCGCTCGGCAGCGAGCACTCCGCTCCCGTCCAACAGTGAGTACTGCGCCCCTCCGCGCCCCGCCCGGGCCGGGCGCCCCGAGGGCAGGCCACACGGAGGGGCCGGGCACCCTGGCCCCCAGCCCGGCCTGGCTCCGAGGAAGTCACCACTTTGCTCCAGGCACCGCTGTCCTCCTGCCCACACCGGGCCCTGCTCCGAGGCTGTCCCTGCCCAAGCTCCTCGGGCCGTGACCCTCAGTCCCCACGCTTGCCTCTCGCTGCCCCGTCACCTGCTCCCTGTGCCCCTGCCCGGCTGCCGTCCCTGCCCTCAGCAAGGGTCCTCACCCTGGTCACCAGTGGCCCAAGGGTTAAGGCTCGACTCCTTGGAGTGACCCGAGGGACAGAGACTGGGCTGGTGTCTTCCGGAGAGGAGGGTGAAGGAGCCAAAACAGCGACTCTCTGGGCCCGTGTGCGGTGGCCTAGAAGGCAGGGGTGCGGGGGGAGGGGAGCAGAAGGCGGGGGCGGCGGGGGCGGCG
>NW_006784347.1:2174265-2181973 GCF_000442215.2 Lipotes vexillifer | reverse complement strand
GGGGGGCGGGGTGGGTGGGTGGCAGGCGGCTCCTTTGCTCTGCTGAGACAGGAATCTGCGAGATGCCAGCAGAGGACACATCTCAGGCTGCGAGGCCAGCCGGGCTCTGCCCTCCGCCTCGGCCTCTCCCCGCCCGGGGCGCCCTCGGGCTCCTTTCCTGGAGAAGTTCCCCGTGGTGGAGGGGGTGTGGGAACAGGGAGCCAGAAAGTCTGGTGTAAGGGGGGCCACTGCGCCAAGGGGGCTCTGGAGGACTCAGAAGGAGCCTCAGGGCCGGGGTGAGGGGGCAGGCGTGTGGTGCCAGGGCAGAGCGCAGCCCCCTGCCCACTCCCTGCTGGCAGAGCAGGGTGCCCAGGACACTGGGAGGGAGGGCGGGCAGTGGCTAGCAGAGAAGGCCGAATGGGCTGAGCAGAGACAGAGAAGGTATTCTGGAGGTGTGTGGGGCTGGAGGGAGGTATGCTTTCAGGGCTGCTGTGTGTGTGTGTGTGTGTGTGTGTGTGTGTGTGTGTGTGTGTGTTTGTGTGTGTGTGTGTGTGTGTGTGTGTGTCAGGGGAATTTGTTCAAAAGATTTGGGATGCCCCATCTAGAAGATGCTTCCCTCCGAAGGGGGCCGGGGGGGCTGCTCTAGGCTTTCCAAGAATGCACTGATGGGGGAGAGAGGGCCTGAGCCCCTTCCCATTCCACCCAGTTAAGTACTGTGTCCCGCTGCCCCTCACCCTGCTCAGTGCACGGGGTCAGGGCAGGGGGCCAGGTCATGACGAGAGCTCGTGGCACCCCACTGTGGGGAGGCAGCCCTCCAGATAGAGACTAGAAGGGTCCCCCTCCCATCCACACCACCTGCCGCGGGGGGCCTGCCCAGAAATCAGTCACCCCAGAGCCCCGAAGGTTAGAGCCCAAGGGATCCTTGAAGGCCATTTAATTCAGCCCCTAAGCATGAGCCAGCTGGGGGAGAGTAGCTAGAGAGAAGTTTCAGGCGTCTGGCTAGTCTGGAGAGGGGAGGGGGCTAACAGAGAGGTGGTGCGGAGCCACGAGTGAGCATTGTTGTCACTCATCTGTGACCCCACGGGTGGCATTGACTGAACCCAGGTGTGCAGGGCTGGGGTTGGGGGCACAGAGGGCTGGTTCTCTCAGGACCCTCCAGATTCTCCCGGGGTCATCCCCAGTGCCCTGCCCGTGGCCAGCAGTGTGGACGGCTGTGGCCGTTGCACTAGTATTTGGAGGCTTGTCACCTGTGCAGGATGATGCAGGGGCCCAGACATAACCCAAGGGTCCACCCGCATCTCCATCCCAGGCATCTCTCAAGGGATTGGCTGGGATTTTCGCAGGGTTTGGGAAAGGTACTTAGGGTACTTAGGGGTCCTTCCTAGGTGGTCCCATCCCAGCCTGGCCTTCCTTGACATTTCTGGTTGGGCACCTGCACAGGATGGGAGCCCAGGACTCAAGGTCACCTCCAGCTCTAAGCTGGCCTGAGTGTCAAGGTCTGCCCAGCCGGCTTCCCTGCCCCGACCCCAGACCCAGACCCAGACCAAGGGGAAGCCCTGAGGTTGAAGCCAAAGGCATTGAACTCCTGGCCAGATGTTGGGGGTAGTCCTGACAAAGTCCCTGCCTTTGGGGGCAACTCTGGCCACCAGAACAGAGAAAAGTGTAATGGCAGGGACGGGTGGGGTTTAGAGAAGGCTCCTGGGAGAGGCAGAGCCAGAGAGGAGAGAAGGGATTGGACCTTACAGAGAGGAGTGGGAAGGCTCTCTCTCTCCAGGTGACAGGAGAGAGATGCATGGAAGAGAAATAAAATATCTGAGCCCAGGGGCCTCAGAGAGCAGGGAAGGGGAAGGATGTCAACAACCCCAGTCCAGGTTACACAAACCTGTCCCTTGACTCCTTTTACAGGGAAGGCTCAGGCTCAGCGGGTCCTGTCACCCAGGTCACACGGCTGATGAGGGGCCAGGGCTCTGTCCACAGCGGCCAAGGCCCCCGCTCGCTGGGAAGGAACTCACGCTGGTGCAGGGCTGGGTCATGGGGCAGAGTTCGCTCCTGGGACACAGGGAGCAGTGGGTTCCCGTGGGAGGCCCTAGGGGTCTCTAGCTCTGCAGTGTCAGGAACAGGCCTGGGCTCCCCAGGGCTCCATCAGAAGGTGCTCATGGGGCTGGGGAATCCCAGGGTCCCTCCACCTCCACCACCCCTACCCAGGCCTTTCATGTGCTCTGGCCCCCATTCTGCCTCATCAGCAACAGCTATTTTTATTCCCTGCAGTTTTCAGTCAACAGCCCTTGTTGGGGGGATGGGGCAGCAGGAGGAATGGGAGGGGCTTGAGGAGCCCACAGGAAGCAGGGGTGGCAGGGGAGCCGCTGTGCCCCTCAAAGGATGGGCTGCCCCCCACCCCCAGGCCTCCCTGTCCTCTGCCAGGAGCCCTAGCATAAATGGACAGTGCAAAACCACAAGAGTTACCAGACCCCACTGCTTTTGAACTGGTTTGTGAAACCAGGTGCCTGTCTACCCCTCCCCTGCCCCACAGGTGCTACAAGGTCACCGTCCAGTTTAGACTGGGGTGATGATACCTTAGTGGTTAAGAGCCAAGGTCTCTTTCGAGAGCTGGGCTTCCAGCCTCAGTTTACTACATAAACAACACGTGGCAACTTCCTTACCTTCTCTGTGCCTCCGTTTCCTCATCTGTCAAATGGAGTGATAACAATAGAATCACGGTAAGGATTACATGAGCTCTTGACATGTGAGGTGCCCAGGACAGTGCTTGGCAAGTACTTAAGTGTTAACTAGTAATTCATTTTTATGCTTGTTAGCAGGCTGTGACTCTGAAATAAATGTCTCCTTGTGGGGGGGCGGTGACAGAAGGGGAGAAGGAGCTGTAAGCTGGGGAAGCAGGACAGAAGATAGAACAACCCTATCCAGCTCTGGGCACCCTGCATAGCTGGGAGGGGGCGGGGTTTTTCCTATCGGGACATCCTTTTATCATATGGACAGCAGAGCCCATTTTATGAGGGTCTGTGGTTTGTAAATGTTGCCTTAAGGGCTGTGAAAGCGCTAAGCAGAGCCCCCCACCCCGGGCTCACATTTTAGTAAGAGCTGCAGGTGACTCGTCTTTTTTGAGGCTTTTTAAGTCCTTGATTGGCCTAATTTTGGAGAAGGATCTTCCACCAGGGTAGCTGGTGAGGAAACATCGCTGGAGCAGTTTCTGGGGTTGAACAAAGTTCTCGGAGTGAGTGGCAAAGCCAAGCTGGCTGCGGGGCGGGAGAGCCCATCAGCCTTTCATCAACCCCCTTTGGGGGTTTCAGGTTATAGGCTTGGGTCCTGCAGCCCACTCATCCTACTGCCTTGTGCAACTCCCAGGGCCCAACAGGGGCCTGAGGCCCGAGTGGGAAGGGCTCAAAACTCACCCTACCCAAATGGTTAGGGATTGATGGAGAGAATGGGGAGCGAGGTCGGCCTTGGAATTCTCCAGGCTCAGGATCAGTTTTGAACAGTCCTCTTCTTGCCCTCTGGGTGGACCTCAGGCAGAAAAAAGGCCTGTCAGCCATGGTCTGGGAGTGGGGAGGGTGCGTGGCAGAGAGAAGCCAACAGAGGCCGGCAGCTCCAGGGGGAGATCGTACATAGAAGCAGGCAGGGTGAGTGGAAGCAGCCCTGCGGGCAGGGGGTGGGTCTGCCTGAGGGTGGGTGAAGTGGGCCTAGAAATGTGTGTATACGAGGGGGTGCGTACACAAGCTGGAGGGGGGCATCCATGGAGCCCTGGTCACCATGTTTGAGGTACCTTCGAAAGAGCCGAGCCAGCCGAGGGCAGGAAGCCCCAGGCCTGGGTGGAACTAATCAGCCTCCCCACCCCTTGGAGCAGCTGGGAAATGACTCATAGAAGCGAGAGTGAGAGAGAGAGAGAGAGAGAGAGAGAGAGAGAGAGAGAGAGAGAGAGAGGGAGAGAGAGAGTGTGTGTGTGTGTGTGTGTGTGTGTGTGTGTGTGTAGGAGTGAGCTGCAGAGGGGCTGAGGGGTATATGAGGGTCGATAGGTGCAAGTGAAAAACCAAACCTCAACAAAGGCTCTTTACCAAACTACAGGTGGGGACCTCTAGTCCCCACCACTCACAATTCCCAGCACGAGGCCCCAGGAAGCCTGAGCCCTGGGCCTGCCAAGGCCTGCCAGACGCCCACCCCAGCCCATGCCTTTCAGGGACTTGGCCCGAGGACTCTGGTCTGTCCTTTGAAGAGGACAGACAGGTGAGGATCAGGCCAGCCCAGGGGGCAACTGGATGGGACCTCAACCTGGGTGTGCCCCGTGCTGGGGGAGGGCAGCCATGCCCAGCCCGGTTCCCCACTGGGCGGGCGAGAGGGAGGCCGTAGTAAGAGACATGTGGATTTGGCATCAGAGAGCTGCATTCGAATCCTGGCTCTGCCACTTGTTAGCTGGGATGATGAATGTGAAGCACTTGGAACAGTGCCTGGCACGCGGTAAACACCAAATGAACGTACAGATGACTGCTCTGCATCAAGAAATAATTCTTACGCCTCCACCTCTCGGGCCCACACACATCGGGATGACAGGTGAATGCACTGAGGTTTGGGGAACAGAGGAACCAACACCCTCCCGCTCCAAATAGGCTCTTTCCTGAGCTGACGCTGACCAAGGCCTGGAATTCTACATCTTGAGATGATATAAACTCCTTTGATTTAAGGCTCAGTCTTGGGAGGGGAAACCCACTCTCTGGCCTTTGCTTCTGGGGAGAAAAGGCTTCCAGGGCCGACTGATGAGCTGGGAGGGTTTAGCGGGAAGGGGCACGGTTCACAAAACCCAACACAGCCCATTTGTGGGTTTTTATTTCATCAGGCCCCTAGCTGACCAGAAGCACTCTGGGTGGAGGAAAAGAGTCAGCTTTGGGAGGAGGAGGCAGGCTGGGGAAAAACTAGAGGATGTTCTTAGAGAGCCTTTGGGGATTGGCAGAGCCAGAGATGATTGAGGGGAGAGGGGCGGACAAAATACCCTGAACAGGAAGCCAACCTTGCCATACAGTAAGGGCAAAATAAATGTGGCCTCTATGATCACCCATTCTTTCCCCATAGGGAGGACAGATCATCAGACTGGTTGAATCAGGTGCCTGAAAAAGGGAGGCTTGTTTTGACCCAGTGAACCCCACCTGGAAAATGCAGTCAGCACCCGCCCAGCCCTTGCCCAGGGTACCCCACCCCCACCCCCGCCGTGTGACCCTGATGGTCTCCGGAACTCTCAGAGTTCCTGAGTGTCCGGAGGTTTCTGCACTGGGCTCTAGGCTGCCCTCCAAGACCTCTTGGAGCAGATTTCCTCTGCAGAGAGTGTTAGACCAGGAGGGGAGGGCCACCTGGGGTGACCACCTCCAGGCCTCTGGCCTGCCAAGGCCGGGGTCCTAAGTGCTGGCAGAGAAACAACACAGCTACCCCCTTCCCATGCCTACCCTTCAGCCTGCCCCAGCTTAGAAAAAGCTGTGACTTGAGATTTACAACTAGGGAGACATAGGGCTCCATTTGGCATTCTTGGAGCTGGGCCACAGTGGAAATGCAGGAAGTTGGGAAGTAGGCCACCAGGATGTGCGCTGCTGTCCTTGGCCAGGACAGAAAAAGTTTGATCTGTTTCGGTCTCTCAGAAAGTTCTGAGTCTGAGCCCTCACTGCAGTTGAAGCTTGAGGAGGGGCCTCCACTGGCTGGCTGCAGCTCTGGGTAATTTTGCTCCTAATCCACAGAGAAACAAAACAGCCTGAGCCTGGACTGCAGCTTTACCGGAGAGGAAGGGTATGCTTGGTTGGCAAGAGGGATGGTGACTGGAGCCTGAGCAAGGCCAGCAAGCTATCCACCATCTCTGCATCCTGGGGGATGTGCCCTAGAGTGAACGGGAAGGCTGTGAGGGGCAGGTCACATCCATTCTCAATCTTCTGGGAGTTTCTCACAGCAGCTTTTACATCTCAGGCTGGCGGGGCATGGCTGAGGCTCCTGGGGGTGGGGGGGAGTGGGAGGGGAGGGCAGGGGAGGGTTTCAAGCCAATGCAGTGCAGCTAGGTGGGTTGAAGGACCCTCCCTGAAAGTTTGGTGTCCCAGGAAGAGAAGGTTCTAGAAGCATATAGTGGCAGGAGGTGGGGGGGTGGGGTGTCTGTCCTGAGCCTTGTTTGGCCAATAATTTGGGACAATCTGGATCACAGACACTCAGCTGTGAGGGACTGGCCTTGAACGGAGAGGCAGAATCAAGATTCAACAAACCTTCACAAAAGACTGCAGGTGAAGGGGTGCAATGAATGAGGGGAATTTAAGCAGGAGTAGATGGAAAATCCTACACCTGGATTTATATTAACCTTGCATCCTAGCGATAATCATTATTAGTTCCAGGAGCGGGTTTTTTGGTTGACTCTTTTGGACTTTGTACAAAGACAATCATGTCATCTGTGCACGAAGACAATTTTATTTTTTCCTTCCCAATCTGTATACGTTTTCTTTTCTTTTCTTTTCTTGTCTTATTGCATTAACTAGGACTTCCAGTAGGATATTGAAAAGGAGTGGAGAGAGGCGACATCCTTGCCTTTTTTCTGAACTCAGTGGGAAAGCTCCTGGTTTCTCACCATCAAGTACTATGTTAGCTATAGGATCTTTTTAAATGTTCTCTATCAGGTTGGGGAAGTTCCCCTCTATTTCGAGTTTGCTGAGAGTTTTTATCATGAATGGGTTGGATTTTGTCAAATCCTTTTTCTGCATTCATTGATATGATCAGATGATTTTTCTTCAGTCTGTTGATGTGACAGATTAACATTAATTGATTTCTAATATTGAACCTGCCTTGCCTACCTGGGATAAATCCCATTTGGTTGTATAGTTCTTTTTATATACTGTTGGGTTTGATTTGCTAATATTTTGTTGAGGTCCACCTGTATTTAAAAGAGAAAAATCAATTGCACAATTATAGGACAGGGAAGATCTAATATGGCCATAGCTCATGACGAAAAGCTCCAGGGGTGACTGTAAAGTCACCTTGTAAGTGGGCTGCTGAAAAAGTAAATGCCATCTTGGGATCAATGAATTCAATGGGCGTCTAGGCCAAGGAAAAAAGGCCTCTCTCTGTGGTCAGACTATATCTGGAATTGGGTATTCCGATCTGGCAGCCTCACAGAGGGAGACAATGCAGGGCTGGACCTGCTCCAGAGAAGAGCCGCCTCACCCTCCAGTGTCCTCCGCCTCGGCTCCCTGCCTGTGGACAGCTGGCCCCAGCCTGGCTCCCTGACTTCAGACGCTTCCTTTCCCACCCCTTGCCCCTAGGCCCCCAAGACTTTACCCACCGCTTCTGCCCAAACTTCCGTTTTGACGCAGTTTCCGATGGAGCTTCTCACTTACTAAATGGGCCCTGGTGCCCAGGGAGCAGGGTTTTAGTCCTGGCTCAACTTTTCATTTATCATTCTCTAAAATTATCTTATTTGCTTCCCTATTTATTATCTGCCTCCTCTCTCGGGAATGCAAGCTCAGTGAGGACAGGGACTTTGCCACTCCTGTATCCCTGGCTCCCAAAACAGAGCCTGGCATAGAACAGATGCTCAGGAGATGTTTGTTGAATGAATAAATGTGTGATCTGGGGGAGTCACTACTCTTCTCTGGGCCTTAGTTTCCGCATCTATAAAGTGAGGGAGTTGGACTCAATCTCTTGTGTCCTTGCAACGCTAACATTCTTTTATTCTGTTTTTTTTTTTTTTTTTTTTTTTTTTTTT
>NW_006784347.1:2165781-2174240 GCF_000442215.2 Lipotes vexillifer | reverse complement strand
TTGTGGCCTCTCCCGTTGCGGAGCACAGGCTCCGGATGCACAGGCTCAGCGGCCACGGCTCACAGGCCCAGCCGCTCCACGGCACGCGGGATCCTCCCGGACTGGGACACGAACCCGTATCCCCTGCATCGGCAGGCGGACTCTCAACCACCACGCCACCAGGGAAGCCCTATTCTCTGTATTTTTATTGAAGTGTAGTTGATTTACAATGTTGTGGAAATCTCTGCTGTACAGCAAAGTGACTCAGTTATACACATATAGACATTCTTTTTTTATGTTCTTTTCTGGTTTATCCCAGGAGACTGGACATAGTTCCCTGTGCTATACAGTAGGACCTTGTTGTTTATCCATTCTAAATGTAATAGTTTGGGGACTTCCCTGGTGGTCCAGTGGGTAAGACTCCACGCTCCCAATGCAGGAGGCCCAGGTTCGATCCCTGGTCGGAGAACTAGATCCCGCGAACATGCTGCAACTAAGAAACCCACATGCCACAACTAAGAAGACTGCATGCTACAACTAAAGATCCCACATGCAGCAACAAAGACCCGGTGCAGCCTAAATAAATTAAATAAAATAAAATAAAAATAAATGTGATAGTTTGCATCTACTAACCCCAGACTCCCAGTCCATCCCTCTCCCTCCTCCCCTCCCTCTTGGCAACCACAAGTCTGTTCTCTGTGACTGTGAGTCTTTTTTTACTTTGTGGATAGGTTCATTTGTGCCATATTTTAGAGTCCACATATAAGTGATATCATATCATGTTTGTCTTTCTCTTTCTGACTTACTTCAATTAGTGTGATAATCTCTAGTTGCATCCATGTTGCTGCAAATGGCATCATTTCATTCTTTTTTATGGCTGAATAGTATTCCTTTATATATATATACCACATCTTCTTTATCCATTCATCTATCGATGGACATTTAAGTTGTTTCCATGTCTTGGCTATTGTGAATAGGGCTGCAATGAATGTAAGGGTGCATGTATCAATATCTTTTTGAATTATAGTTTTGTCTGGGTATATGCCCAGGAGTGGGATTGCTGGATCATATGGTAGTTCTATTTTTAGTTTTCTGAGGAACCTCCATACTGTTTTCCGTAGTGACTACACCAACTTACATTCCCACCAACAGTGTAGGAGGGTTCCCTTTTCTCCACACCCTCTCCAGCATTTGTTATTTGTATCTAACATTCTTAAATTCAGTGGGAAGAGGTTCCCTCAGGTCCTCAGCCACCACATCTCAGAAACAGGAAGGAGGGGTCAAGCTGTCATGTGGCTCTCTTTACTCTGGGTTGTAACTTGAGGGGCCACATGGAGATCTGCCAGCAAGTCACCCAGCCAGTTACATGGGGCATTATCAGTGCTTGTCTCTGCCAGAAAGTCACCATGCATACACCCCAGATGTCCTTTCATTTTCCACTGGTGCCACTGCAAACAACACAGTTTGTCCCTCTATTCTAGACACATTGTAAGGGTGAGCAGGAAGCATATACATGCTGGCCAATGTGGCCCCACCCAGGCCCACCACCCCTGGGAGGGGCTCTCCAAAGCTGCAGGATGAAATCCAGACCCTCAGACATGGTCTTCAAGGCTCTGGCCTAGCTGCCCAGCCCACCTCCCCAAAAACCCTAAACAGATTCCATGCCCCCCAAAGACTGACACAGTGCCGTTCCCTATGTCCTGAATGTGCCTTCGCTCTGGCTGTTCCCTTTCCCTGGAGTGTCCTTCCTCTCCATTTCCCTGTGCTCACAACTTACTCATCCTTTGAGACCCAGCTGAAAAGACACATCTTTCCTGCCCCCAGCCTGGAAGTCACCACTCATCCACCTGAACTCCCATAGCACAATCAACTCCCTTCTTTAGGGAGGGCAGTTCTTTTTCCTTGTACCGTAGCTTCGTGTGCCCTTGTCCACCTTCTCCCCAGCTATCAGCTGTTGGAAGGCAGGATGCCCAGCAGGTGCATCTTTGTTACCTACTCAGGGCTAGCTCAGGTTCTGACTTATGAACAGAATGAATGGATGGGTGGATGGATGGATGAATGAATGAATGAATGAATGGGTGAAATGTATCAGAATCCATTCTATTCCCAGAAAGATCTGTATCCAAGGCCTCATCCACTCACTGAGTGTCTGCTGTGTGCCCAGCACTGGGATTGGCCATAGTGACCTAGACAAGACATGGTTCCTGCTCTCTTGGCATTTCCGTCTGGTGGAGGAGACAGAAGAATGAATTAAGCCAACAGACAAGTGATTACAAACTATGATAAATGATGTCAAGGAAAATACAAGGGACTGTAATAGAGAGTTGAGGAGAAATCTTGGAGAAGGGACATTAGAGCCTAGACCGGGGAGTAACGTCTAGGACATTAGAGCCTAGACCATGTGAAGAGCGGGGAGACAAGAGCTCCAGGGAGAGCAAAGGCCCAAAGGCAGGCATGAGTCTGGTGGTCAAGGAAC
This sequence comes from Lipotes vexillifer, assembly GCF_000442215.2. NCBI lineage: Eukaryota > Metazoa > Chordata > Mammalia > Artiodactyla > Lipotidae > Lipotes > Lipotes vexillifer. The sequence continues at coordinate 2,171,785 of NW_006784347.1, read as the reverse complement.
TGGGAGGAGGCCAGGAGGACAGATCAGCAGACAAAGGCGAGGAGGTAGATCGGGGCTGGATCACCAGGGCCTTAGGTTTTATTCTAAGCACAACAGAATGTGACTAGAGAAATTTAAGCAGGAGAAACAACATGATTAGTTTCTTGTTTTTATTTTTATTTTATTTAATTAATTTATTTATTTATGGCTGCACTGGGTCTTCGTTGCTGTGCGTGGGTTTTCTCTAGTTATGTCGAACAGGGGCTTTTCTTGCTGTGGAGCATGGGCTCTAAGCGCACAGGCTTCTGTAGTTGTGGCACACAGGCTTAATTGCTCCACGGCATGTGGGATCTTCCCTGATCAGGGCTGGAACCCGTGTCTCCTGCATTGGCAGGTGGATTCTTAACCACTGTGCCACCAGGGAAGTCCCTAGTTTCTTGTTTTTAAAACAGCACCTTCTGCTTCCTGGGACTGGTTTGGAGAGGCCAGGGGCAAAAGCAGGTAGCTATTGTAAGAAATTGTTGTGAAATGGCCAGGGGAAAAAAGAGAGGTTAGGTGTGTTTTGGAGATGGGTTTTTTTTTTTTTTTGACTCCTTTACTTTTTTAAAAAAATTTATTTATTTACTTTTGGCTGTGTTGGGTCTTCGTTTCTGTGCGAGGGCTTTCTCTAGTCGTGGCGAGCGGGGGCCGCTCTTCATCCCGGTGCGCGGGCCTCTCACTATCGCGGCCTGTGAAATGGCCAGGGGAAAAAAGAGAGGTTAGGTGTGTTTTGGAGATGGGTTTTTTTTTTTTTTTTGACTCCTTTACTTTTTTAAAAAAATTTATTTATTTACTTTTGGCTGTGTTGGGTCTTCGTTTCTGTGCGAGGGCTTTCTCTAGTCGTGGCGAGCGGGGGCCGCTCTTCATCCCGGTGCGCGGGCCTCTCACTATCGCGGCCTCTCTTGTTGCGGAGCACAGGCTCCAGACGCACAGGCTCAGTAGTTGTGGCTCACGGGCCTAGTTGCTCCACGGCATGTGGGATCTTCCTGGATCAGGGCTTGAACCCGTGTCCCCAGCACTGGCAGGCGGATTCTTAACCACTGGGCTACCAGGGAAGCCCGACACCTCCGTTTTTGACTTGAGCAAATTTGGACTTGGCTGGATGGTGGTACCATTTCCTGGGTTGAGGAAGACGGTGGGTAAGACAGTGGTATTGAGGACCCCTGACCTTGCAACTGATATCAGAAATGAGAGCGGTCTTGGGTGGACTGTGTCCTCAAACTTCATAGTTGGCTGTAACCCTTTATGGGAGCAGAGCCTGTTCTCCATAATAGTTGTACCAATTTCCATTCCCACCAACAGTGTAGGAGGGTTCCTTTTTCTTCACACTCTCTCCAGCATTTATTATCCGTAGACTTTTTGATGGTGGCCATTCTGACCAGAGTGATGTGATATTTCTTTGTCGTTTTGATCTGCATTTCTATAATAATTAGCGATGTGGCGCAGTTTTTCATGTGCCTGTTGGCCATCTGTGTTTCTTCTTTGGAGAAATGTCTGTTTAGATCTTCTGCCCATTTTTTGATTGGGTTGTTTGTTTGCTTTTTGAGAATATATTTCTTTTTTTTTAACTTTTTATTTTATATTGGAATATAGTTGATTACCAATGTTGTGTTAATTTCAGGTGTACAGCCAAGTGATTCAGTTATACATATACATGCATCTATTCTTTTTCAAATTCTTTTCCTATTTAGGTTGTTACATAATACTGAGCACAGTTTCCTGTGCTATATGGTAGGCCCTTGGCAAATGTTTCATTCCAGATGCTGTCGATTGGATGCCTGTTAGCTATCCACATGGTGGGGTCCAGTAGCCAGTTAAATATATCGGTCTGGAGTTCAGAGGAGGGGTTTAATATACTCCTATAACACTACTTACAGTCACAGGAATGATGCCACCCAGACCCAGACAGAGCCCTGAGATTGAGAAGGAACAGCCGGAGAGGCAGGAGGTAAACTATGGGTGAGGTGTCGTGGAGGCTGAGAGGATAGAGCCTGTCCAGAAGGGGACTGCAGCCAACTGGATTGAATGTTTCTATGAGGTTGAGGGAAGTGAAGACAGAAACGTGTTCAGCAGACTTGGCAGCAGGGAGGGTGCTAGTGACTTGACAAAAGCCACTTCCGTGGAGCGGGGGGAATGTACGCCAGGTTGGAATGGGCTGGAGAGGGAGCAAAGGTAAGGAAAAACAGCTGGTGTAGACACTTACCAAGAAGTGTGTCCGTGAAGAGGAACAGAAAATTAGAGCAAGCGTGAAGGGAGGCATGGGGCCGGGAGGGTGGTTTTTGTCACCACTGCCATTATTCTGAAGATGGCAGCACCTGGTCGTAGAAGGGGAGAGGCTGGTGGTGGGAGAGAGAGAAGGTAAGTAGAGAAGGAGGTCCTGGGGAAGGCGAGCGGGGTCAGGGGCCTGAGACCAAGTGGAAGTCCTGGTCTTGAGTCTTCTTTTGTTATCAGGACAGAGGAGGAAGGGGCGGGCAGTGAGGATGGTGCTGTTGGTTTGTGTGTGACGGATCCTGTTTTCTCGGTGAAGACTGAGACAGAGTCACCAGCTGGGAGCATCATGGGGAAGACTATGGGGGTGTTGAGGAAAGAAGAGAAGGCACGATATAGTTGTTCTCAAAAAGTGGAAAAGCGAGACTCACAGAGAAGCCTACACTTAGAGGGCGGCACTGAGGGCAAACCCGGAGTTTATAACCACAGAGACAGTGTGAACCCAGCGAAGTCCTGCCTTGGCTGCAACAGCACCCAGCAGCTCAGGGCTGCCTCAGGAAGAGCACAGCCAGGCCAGGCAGGCTGAGGTTTCCCCAGGTGAGGGGGGTGGAAGGAGAGAGAAGGCTGCAGTTAAGCGTATTTTCGAGGGAGGGATTATGATGATGGATCTTGTAACGGAGGCTGGAAGAGGAGGGAGGTGAAGTCTGAGGGGCTGACGGAGAGGGAGAAATCTCAGGGTCAAGGACTGAGTGTAAGGAGAAGCCCAGGGATTACACAACAGGGCCCTTGAGCTAAGCAGTAGGAGGTGGGGGAGGGGAATGTGTGAGTGGCGATATCAGAGATCCAGTTTCTGGTTATGATTTAAGTTCAGGGTGGGCTCAAAGGAGAAACAGGCTAAGGTGGAAGGGTCCTCTCATCCATTCACTCATTTGATAACCTTTTATCCAGTGTTAGGCACACTGGTGGCACAAAGGAGCAATCCGCTCAGCCAGGGTGCCCAAGGAGGGCTTCCTGGAGGTGGTGGTTCTTGTGTAGGTTGAGTCTGGAAGGACGAATTAAAGCTCTCCGGGATGCCAAAAAGAAGGAGTGCTCCAGGAGGCAAGCAGACCACAAGCAAAGGCATGGGCTTCGGTGGGAAACAGTTTGGCCCTTTTGTGAAAATGGAGGTAGCATGGCCAGAGGGTGGGTGTGTGTGGTGAAGTGATGGGCCACGAGGCAGGGATCGGATCGTGCAGGGCCTTGGGACCCACGTGGAGGAGTGTGGACACATTATTAAGCAGTGGGAAGCCACCAAAGGATTAAGCAGAAGTGACATGATCAGATCTGTGATTTTAGAAATGGGGATGGTGGCTTGGAGGGGAGCCAGGCAGGAGGTAGGGAGGCAGGTGGGAGGCTATTTGAATTGAGCAGGTGAGGGGTGACGAAGCAGCAGTAGCCTGGAGGATGGAGAGACATGTGGGTGCTGGGAAGGAGCCTCAGCATGGCTTGGGAACTGACCAGATGTGCCACCAGGATGCCTTCAGCCACCAGCAACCAAAGCCATTGCCTCAACTGGCCTAGCCAAGGAGGGCATTTACCCACTCACATAACAAGACATCCAGATGTGAAGTGGCCTCAGGGCTGGTGGAGAGGGTAGGAGAGAGGAATTTACAGTGAAGTGTGCAGATTTCAAAGGGGGAGATGAGGAGTCCATTGGAGGCCCGCTGGGGGCCAGCAGGAGGAGGTGCCAGGCTGGCCGTGCCATCTGTCGGTCCCATGCCAATGTGCCAGGCACTGGTTCAGGGGTGACCCCAAGCCCAGGCCTGTGAGGAGTCTGGTGGGGGGCAGACAGACCACAGATAATCGCACAAGGAGGGCATGAATCACCATTGACCTAAGAGCTGCCAATGTTGTGGCTGCACATGAAGGGGAGCCGTGACTTGATGGGTCTGGGGCCGTCGGGGAAGTGGGAAGAGAAACCGTGGAAAGGAGGTGGATGGCGGTTATTCCCGTGACAGAGGAGAAGGGCATGGGGAGAGGCGCCTGCTGTGAAAGGCAAACAGGGCTGCAGACCAGGCCCTGGAGAAGCAGCGTCTTCCAGGGGCAGGAAGGAGGGGCTCACAGAGCAGGTGTAGAGAGAGTGGCCGGGGGCGGAGGCCACGCTCTCCCCCTGAGAAGAGACGCTGTGGCCGTGAGATGCGCGAGGGAGGGTCGACTGCACAGAAACCACCGGGCCTGACTGATCGGGGCCTCTGGTGAGCGCAGTTTCCGTGGGTGCTGGGGCACGAGCCAGACTGTTCATCTCTGGTTATCTGTGGTTCCACTTGGGCACCTGCGAGGGAGAGAGGGGGCAGCATGAGGCCAGAGGACTGTTGCCAAGCGGGGCAAGTGAACTGGGAGGGCGCCGAGTGGCCATGTCCCGCCAGGGCCGCCTGGCACCTCAGTGTCTTCCGTTCGGGCATGTACGTGAGGCCAGTGATGGGGAAGGAGCAAAGGTATGTGGCAAGTGGTAGGTGCAACTGTGAGGTCAGCGTGAGGGGTGGCTTCAGGCTGGGCGTGCGCGCTCGTGTGTCTGCGCTCGTGTGTACACGTGTGTGTTCGTGCACACACACTCCCACGCACACGATGGGGCCAATGAGCAGCTGAGGGACGGGGTCAGCAGAAATAAACAGAGTCATCCCCGCGGAAACACGACTCCCCGGGAGGGAGCAGCTGGGCAGCCAGGCAGGGGGCGTGGCCAGCTCTGCCCAATGGCTCCGGCCACTCGGCAGGAATGAGCAGAGTCATCCCCGCGGAAACACGACTCCCCGGGAGGGAGCAGCTGGGCAGCCAGGCAGGGGGCGTGGCCAGCTCTGCCCAATGGCTCCGGCCACTCCCTGGGCCGCCCTCCCCACGTGTTGACCAAGTCTGAGGAAGTGCCTGCCCTGGCCAGGGCAGGGGCACGGCTCAGGCTTCTGGGCCCGCTGCGACAGGGCTACCCTCCGGTGTAGCCCTGGGTGTCTCTGGGGGCTCTGTCTGAGGCCCTTTGGTGGAGGGGTGGTTCCGGGGCATCTGTCCGTGTGGGCCTAGTGATGGCTGTGTGTGACCAGGCTGCTGTGGTGTCCCTGTGCCCGCCTGCTGATGCGGGTCATTCCCCAGGGCCTTTGCAATAAGTGACCTACCACCTTGCTTCCACAGGGAACAGGCTCGGGAGGGCTGCGCAGCTCTCACAGGCCTCTACAGCTCCTGGTGGGGACCCCTCTATCAGCCCAGTTCATACAGGGACCACCAGCCAAAAGCAGTCCCTGGGAGCTCTAGCCCTGCCCCCACCATTGAAACTGTCCATCTCCTTGTCTCCAGGACCTTTCCTGTGTGTCCTTCTCTTCCACGTTAGCATCCTCAGGCTCTCCTGACATGACCGCCCCCCACACACACCCTGCATTTTCCCACTCCAGCTCCCCCTGCCTGCCCATGGGTTAGGTCCCATGGGTCCTGGGGGAGGGAGCTGGTGGGATCCTTGGCAGTGCCCGGGAGCCTTCCTTCTTCCCTCTCCCCGCCCAACATCACACCTCCCCAAAGCTCAGGACAGGACACTCCACATTCCCACATCTTCCTTTTCTCTTCCCTCCGGGCCAGATACGGTGAGTGCAGGCAGGTGTACCACATTCTCCTTTCTCATGCCCCTGGCAGACATCACTAATCAATCACAGCAGTCTTTTTGCACTGAGTCTGGCTGCGATCTTTTTTTTTTTTTTTTTTTTCAGGCTGCAATTTTGAAAGTCTTTGCCCACATCCCCAAGCAGCCAATAGCAGCTGATCC
>NW_006784347.1:2145803-2165584 GCF_000442215.2 Lipotes vexillifer | reverse complement strand
CCTGCTTTAGGCTGACCCCATCAGGCCCCTCACCTCGGTCCATCCTCAATCCACCCTCACATTTCACATCTGATTCCTTTCTGCCTCACTGCTGGATAGAGGTCACATGGGCATAGCCAGCTGTGGTTTTCTCTGTCCCCATAGGCTGAAACCACACAGTCCCCAGAACTTGGGACCAGGAGGCGGTTGAAGGCACTGGGGCATTGGCCCCAAGTCTCGAAGGCGGAAGAGGATCTGGTTGGTTTGCTGTCAGTCCAGAGGGCAGCCAAGCCCTTGCTGGGGAGAGTGTGGTGCGGGGCTTGGGGGTGATGCTCTTGTGTCCAGCACCTGTGCAGCAGCACCTGGGCCCTGCAGGCACATCTCCCAGCCCCAAAAGGGCCTGCACGCCGACCTCCCCGCCCTGGCCCCTGGTCAGGCAGGAGGTGAGTAGCGGACAGCAGGCCCAGGGCGGGGTGACCGCCCAGCACCCCGGGGGCTGCACGCTGCAGCTGTCCCAGCTGTCTGCCGCCCTGCTGGCCCCTGAGCCCAGGATGCGAGGATGGCCAACTCATCTCTGCCCACGGTGGTGCCTCTGGGCCCTGAGAGCCTGCGCCCCTTCACCCGGGAGTCCCAGGCAGCCATAGAACGGCGGGTGATGGAGGAGGAGGCCCGGCAGCAGCGGAACAAGCAGATGGAGATTGAGGAGCCCGAACAGAAGCCGTGCAGTGACCTGGAGGCTGGCAAGAGCCTGCCCCTTATCTATGGGGACCCCCCGCCGGAGGTCATTGGCATCCCCCTGGAGGACCTGGATCCCTACTACAGTGACAAGAAGGTCCGGGCCTGGGAGGCTTCCCTCCACCTGTCTGTCCATTGTCAAGCTGTCTGCCTGTCCCAGGCCTCACAGCTCTCTCCCTGCCGCAGACATTCATCGTGCTCAACAAGGGCAAGGCCATCTTCCGCTTCTCTGCCACACCTGCTCTCTACATGCTGAGCCCCTTTAGCACCCTCAGATGCTGCGCCATCAAGGTGCTCATCCACTCATATCCTGCCTGAGTGGGGCGAGCACAGGGGCAGGGAAAGGCAGGGAGGGGTCGGGGGTGGGCAGGAGGCCCTCTTTCTACCTCCCCTCCCACCTGCTCCCTCACTTTCCTTGACTCTCCCCCCAACGCTGTTCAGCATGTTCATCATGATCACCATCTTGACCAACTGCGTGTTCATGACCATGAGCGACCCGCCTTCCTGGTCTAAGCATGTGGAGTAAGTCTCCCCCTCCCCCGTTCCCCCGGTCCCAGGTGTCTGCCCATCCCAGGTGTGCACTCTGAGGATGCCCAGAGTGAAACTGCTCTTGTCTTCCAGGGAGACAAACACTGTCACTGCCACCCCCATCAACAAACTCCTTAAGTCCCTGGAATGGCACACACTGTCACTCTCACCAATGTCCTCAGCCCCTGGGTGGCATATGTCATTTCTGTGCCCTCCTTCCCAGGAGGTCCATCACTGCCACCCACACCCCGGCCCAGGCGTAACATGGCTGGCCCTGGTCGGCCCTCTCCCTGCCAGGTACACCTTCACAGGGATCTACACCTTTGAGTCCCTCATCAAGATCCTGGCCCGAGGCTTTTGCATCGAAGACTTCACATTCCTCCGGGACCCCTGGAACTGGCTGGACTTCAGCGTCATCATGATGGCGTGAGCAGGGCCCCGAGGGCGTCCTGAGGCTGATGAGGGTGAGGGGAGGGGGCCAGGCCTCAGAGGGTGGACCGCAGGGCTGTGGGTCCAGCTTGCAGATAGCGGGCTGCACAATTCTAGGAGCTGCCATTCCCGGGGTCTGGCTGGGAGTCTGTCCCGGTGCCCCTACACATAGCACATATGACCACACACAGCGGCCCTGAGCCCTAGTCCCACGGGTCCCCACCCGGGAGAGCTGGGCTACCCTTGCTAACCCCACTCCTCAGCAAAGCTCCTGCACTGTCTTCCCCACCTCTCAGGCCCCGATAGGAAACTTGCTGTGCCTGACCTGTCCCCCCGCAACTCCACGGTAACCCCAACTACAAGGATTCCTTGGGAATCCTCATTCTGGGCCTGGAGAACCTGTGACCTCTGCCCTACCGCCCACCCCCGGCTCTGACACAGCCCTCGCCCCAACCTCCCCACCCAGGTACCTGACGGAGTTTGTGGACTTGGGCAACATCTCAGCCCTGAGAACCTTCCGGGTGCTGCGGGCCCTGAAAACCATCACAGTCATCCCAGGTACTGGGGAGGAGCAGGGACCCTCTGCCCAGGCCATCAGGCCTCCCCCCTCACCCAGGCCTGGAACCAGGCACTCAAGTTCTGTGACTCAGGGTCACAACCCTCCCAGGTGGTGTAGGACCCACACCAAAGCCTGGACACAGAGGGGCCCCTGTGGCCAGAGAGGAGAAGGGTCCCCAGGTGGGAGGATGAGTTTTGAGAGGCAGCATAGCAAGGTGGTTAGAGCACAGATTCTGGAGCCAGGCTGCCTGGGTTCAATTCCCACCTCCACCACTTCCTAACTTTGACCTTGGGTAAGTGGCTTCCCTGTCTGCCTCAATTTCCGTATCTGTGAAATGTGGATAATAACAGTACCACCCATCCGGTTGTTATGAGAATTCAAAGCCTTGATAGCAATAAGGTGCTTAGAACAATGCCTGACACAGGGTATGTGTATTCAATAAAATAAGCAGACTGGGCAGAGCAGAGACCTCCACCTGAGAGAGACACAGAGAATCAGTGATGGAAAGTCCCAGCCCTGTGGGCTCAATAATGAACACGCCACATATCCACTGAGCAATCAGGCCAGGGCAATTCCAAAGTAATGCATCAAGAAACATGAAATAACTAGAATCTGGATCATCTGGACCCTCAAAAAAGCATGTGGAGAAACTGAAGAAGGTTCATTAAAGGAAAGAAAGATGATCTGAAAAGGCATGGAGAACAGACTCTGGGAGGAGGGGAAATTGTGAAGTCTTAGTGCTAGAAAATACCTTAGTTTTCCTCTAGTCCAAAGCCCTCGTGAATTGCAGTTGAGGAAGGAGGGACCCCAGGAGGGAAGAACTTACTGAAGGCCACACGGCACGTTGGCCCCTGAGTCAAGGCCACAATACCTTCCCTCGGTGCCATGCTTCCAGCATCCTCAGAGTTCAGAGGGCTTTTATGAGGAGACTGCTGAGCATCTGTTTTCATACCAAGATAAGAAAAAGAAATAAACTCATATTGAAGCAAGAGACACACTGATTAGGCCCAAGGAAGAATTTATGGTCCTTCTATAAACGATGGAATCTGAGCCTGGAATTCCATACGATTTGGCTATGCCTTTGACCGTCCAGAGGAGTGGAATGCAATATTGCAGAGTCAGCCTAGAGCTTCTCAGAGTGAACCCTGCTGTTCCTTGGGTGTTAACAGGCACTGAAAGAGAAAGGGGGCTTCCCTGGTGGCACAGCGGTTGAGAATCCACCTGCCAACGCAGGGGACACGGGTTTGAGCCCTGGTCCAGGAAGATCCCACATGCCCCGGAGCAACTAAGCCCGTGCGCCACAACTACTGAGCCTGCGCTCTACAGTCTGCGAGCCACAACTACTGAAGCCCGCGCGCCTAGAGCCCGTGCTCCGCAACGAGAGAAGCCGCCGCAGTGAGAAGCCCGCAAGCCCGCGCGTAGCAACGAAGACCCAACGGAGCCAAAAATAAATAAATAAATAAATTTATTAAAGAAAAAAAAAGAGAGAGAGAAAGGGTTCTGTGTCAAATAAGGTGAAACGTGGCATTAAAGTTTTTGTTTCTGTAGGACTTTTCCGAGCCTTTGATAGGCTAATCTACACAAGGACCCTCCAAGAGGGCGCTGCAGAGCTCAGCCTTCCCCAAACGTGTTTGAACCCCTTTTGTTAAGGGCACAGCTTGCGAGATGAGCGTTCTAAGGAACACGCTTCGGGAGTGCTGACGTAGCGACGTATTAAGCTCCACTGTGTGACTGGGTGTCGCTCTCCGAGTTGGGGCAACACACTGTGAAGTCTTCGTAGTCCCTTGTCTAGTGGCTGAGATTCGGTGGCCATTCAAGGCTCCAGATGGAGGTTGTAACCAGAGAAGGATGGGGCTAATTTGGGAAGGCTTCGGGCAAGCAGTGCCCCAAGTAAGTCCGGGCTTGAAGGAGGTGGAGTAGGCAGAGGCTCGGAGGGGCTGAGTGGGTGGGTTACCCCCTGCCCTGCCCAGCCCCAAGCTCTCACCCTCCCTGTGATCAGGGCTGAAGACCATCGTGGGAGCCCTGATCCAGTCGGTGAAAAAGCTGTCAGATGTGATGATACTCACCGTCTTCTGCCTGAGTGTCTTTGCCCTGGTGGGGCTGCAGCTCTTCATGGGAAACCTGCGGCAGAAGTGTGTGCGCTGGCCCCCGCCCTTCAATGACACCAACACCACGTGGTATGGCAATGACACCTGGAACGGCCAGGAGAGCTGGGCCAGCAACTCCACCTTTGACTGGGATGCCTACATCAATGACGAAGGTAAGAATGGAGGGTCGGGAGGCCAGTGGGGTCTTTCCCAGCCCCGATGGCAGCCTCTTGTGAGACAAAGAGCATGCGGAAGACCTGAGTGCAAATCCATCACTTACCAGCTGGGGTAACCTCTGACAAGTCACTTCATCTCCCCCTCCCTCAGAATCTTTACCTGTAAGATGGAGACAACAATACCTTTCTCAGAGGGTCTGTGTGACAACAAATGCCAAATTGCTTTGAAAATCCTAAAGCTTTGGCTGTAAAAAGCAGCAGTGCATAGTCCCTAACCTACGTACTCCTTGTTCTCCATCACACCACATGCTCGCACCCTGGCAGGGCCACCACCAGGCCCCCGCATCCTATTCACATACCCAGACTTCATAGCCTCACACGCACGAGGCAACGTTCTCACAAAGCCACTGTTACATCACACTGCGCCTTCTGGCAGCTGAGAAAATGGTACCCCTCCTTCAACCTGGCATCCTGGATTCTAGCCGCATCCCCCCTTCAGTTGAGGGTCCTGCACAGGCACATGGTAGCACCATCCACACACATGCATGTCCCCCACCCCGTATCCCTCTGTGCCCCTGCTGCACCCCACACTAGGCACTGAGCTGACAGCAAAATGTATCTACCCAGAGACCTTGGAGCTTGGAGCTGCCCTTAAAGGAGAGGGAAGGGGCACCCAGAGAGCATCCATTTGGTGCGTGTGGTCCACACAGATGTGTCCACAGGTGCACAGTGGGTACTGTGCCCACAGTGTCCATGTGGTGACATGTTTCCTTTGTGGCCTCTGACTCCCAAAGGGAACTTCTATTTCCTGGAAGGCTCCAATGACGCCCTGCTCTGTGGGAACAGCAGCGATGCTGGGTGAGTGACACTGGTGGTGGGGGTGGGGGGGGGTGGAGAGCAGATGTCCCAGGGTTGTCAGAAGATGGGGGATGACTAGGGATGAGAACCTGGGGTGGATGGAAACGTAAAGAAAATTCATGGGCACGGGGGGAACACTTTCCATTTTTCGGGATGCAGACAAGACGGAAGGATATTTTTCTCTTGGGATCCCCCCATCTATCTCCTGGCTGGAGCTCTCCTTTCTCCCTAAAACCAGCCCCCATCCTATCCCCAGGCGCTGCCCTGAGGGTTACGAGTGCATCAAGGCCGGGCGGAACCCCAACTATGGCTACACCAGCTATGACACCTTCAGCTGGGCCTTCCTGGCTCTCTTCCGCCTCATGACACAGGACTATTGGGAGAACCTCTTCCAGCTGGTACAGCGGCCCCCCGCCCTGCCCCTCAGCCCCATGGCTGCCTCCCTCCGTCTCCACAGCCTGCTCCGGGCTTGGTGGGACCCCTAACAAGGCTGTCCCCTCCGTGGTACCCCCTAAATGCCCCTACATACGGGTTCTCAGAGCCCTCTGACGCTAGGTACCTGCCCAGATCTGAGCCTCAGCCCTTTCTTCCTTTTCCTCATTTGTCTTAAGAGCTGAGATCTGAGCCGGGCACAGACTCCCAGGCCTCACAGTAACCGGTAGGGCAGCTTAGACTCCAACTCTGCCCATACACAATTATTTACCTTCCACTGTTTGCTGAGCTCTTACTAGATGCCAGGCACTATGGGAAAGCTAGGATTCAAGCTGATCCCAAAGCCCATGTTCACCAATTTTTATCCTGGTTCTCTGATCTCAAGATGTCTGGCTGAGGTCCTCTGGGCTTTCTGAGCCAGGAGACCAGGAAGGTCTGGGTCCTGAGTACATACTTTGAAGCACCCCAGAATGCGGCTTAGCCTGCCAAGGGTGGCCATACCTTGCCTCAAAAGCCCTCAAAGTGCCTGGCTCTGCGAAGGACCCTCTCTGTTTACCTATCTGGGCGATGGATGTATGGAGATGGGTGTGGGTGAAAGCAGGCGGGTGCCATGTGGCGCTTTCTCTCCCTCCCCCACTCCCAGACCCTTCGAGCAGCCGGCAAGACCTACATGATCTTCTTTGTGGTCATCATTTTCCTGGGCTCCTTCTACCTCATCAACCTGATCCTGGCGGTGGTGGCCATGGCATACGCTGAGCAGAACGAGGCCACCTTGGCCGAGAATCAGGAGAAAGAAGAAGCGTTTCAGCAGATGCTGGAGAAATTCAAGAAGCAGCAGGAGGAGCTGGGGAAGGTCTGGACTCGGAGAGGAGGCCGAGGACCCAGGGATCTCCCTGCCCCTCAGCCTGGGTGCTCCTGGGCAGGCTGAGCGGGGTCGGGGGAGGGAGGCATGGGGTGGGGGCTGCGAGGCAGAGGGCGGGGAACAGAAGGCCCAGGCTGGAGCTTTGGTGGGGTGGGAGGCATGCAAGCAGTAGAAAGAGTATTTCTCAGCTCAGCGCCTCAGTTTCCCCATATATAACAAGGAATCTGGAGTAGTTAAACCTGACGTAGCCTCCCAGCTCAGATTCCTATGGTTTTATGATTCTTTATGGGCAGCGTACGGGTCGAGGCTGAGGGAGAGGTGGGTCCTGATGAGGCCCCAGGGAGCAGCTGTACATTTACCCATCATCTCATGAAGTGCAGGGTCAGTCAAGGCTTCAGAGAGTGAAGGGTCTTCAGGATGTGTGTCCTCAGTCGCTTTGGTCCCTACCCTGTCACCCTACCACCACAGAGGTTGCCGCCCCTGCCCACAGTAAGCTGGGTGCAGGCCAAAAAGAGGGGCCCCCAGCCTGAAAGACTCAGGAAGATGCTCTGAGAGTCCATTCGTCCATCCCCATGGCTCAGCGATGGACTTTATGTCCATCACCCTTGCTCGTCCACAGGCCAAGGCCGCTCAGGCGCTGGAAGGTAGGGAGGCAGACGAGGACCCAGCCCACGGCAAAGACTGCAACGGCAGCCTGGACACATCGGCCGGGGAGAAGGGGCCCCCAAGACCCAGCTGCAGCGCAGACAGCGGCATCTCAGATGCTATGGAAGGTGAGTGCCTGGCATCCGCATACCCACCCTACTCTGCCTGTCCTGCCCATCAGGCCACTTGGGCTCCCGGGGTGGGGGCCGGGAGGGCCTGGCTGGGCCCAGCTTCAGGACAGTAACTTAATATTGGCATCGAAGAAATGGCTGTGATAAATATAGTCCTGGCTTACCCTGGCCCAATTCTGGCTGCAAGGCCAGGCTGTGGCGGGAACTAGGGGGCTGCCAAGACAATGGGGAAGGACAGGATAATAATACGAACCTGGAAGGCCCAATGTTCCGGAAACTGGAGATCCTGTTCCTCAAATATCTTCTCGGTAAAAGTTAAACATCAAAGGTCCCTCTGCCCAGATAGAGTCACAGACTCCCCCAAATCCCTGTGCTGCCCCCCAGGCCTCAGTGGGACACTAGGATAAGGAAACGAGGAGAGGGTGGATAGACATACAGATGGGTGGATGGATGGATGGATGGTTGGGTGGGTGGGCTGAAAGATTAATGAATGGGAAGAGACATGGGTGTGTGGATGGATGAGAGGGAGGGAGGAGGAGGAAAGGGGGAAGCAAGGGAGGGAGATGCAAGGAAATCTGACATAGAAGGGATCGGGCCCCCTCCCCAGGTGTCTCGCCTTGTGCCAGGAAGGACTTGGAGGACTTTGCAAACCTCTAGAGGGCCCCATCCCAGCTGACCTTGTGTGACGGGCATCCAGGTGTCTGTGTGCCCTGCCAGAGAATGCCCCAGCGAACGCTGGGCAGGGCTGGCCGAGGAGGTCACTCAACGCTGTCCTTGCTGGGACTGTGGTGGGAAGTTTGGGGCCTCAGATACGGTTTGGGGCACCTGCAGTAGCACCCGGGTTGGGGGTAGGGGTGTTGCTGCCAGAGCAGAATCTGCAGCCTTTGAGAGGTCTGGTTTACTAATTCTTGGATGGGGGTGCGGCTCAGCCGCCCCCAACCTCTGGGGTGTCCCAATCACGCACTCAAACCCAGGTGTCTGTGGGGCTGCCTCCGGCTCCAGTCCTCTTTCCTCATCTATGACGTGGGGCCACTAATATACTTACCTCATCCATTTCCGGTGGTAATTAAATGAGAGCACGCCCAGGCTGAGAACCCCCATGGGCAGCAGAGGCCTGGAAGACCAGGAGGAGAAAGAGCGTCACCCATGGGCCTTATGGAGCCCCAGGGGTTTAGAGCTGGAGTGGCAAGAACAGGGGATGTTTCCAGAAAGCTACCCTGGCTGGGGGCAGTCTGGAGGGGCCGGCACACTGGCAGTGAGAGGGAGAGCCCTCGGGGGGAACCATGGTTTGCTCCTGAGTGGTGCTGGCCAGCAGCAGGTGGAATTGGGACCCAGCCCCCTGCAGTGGCCTCCCACCTCTCCCTGGGGGCCCTGGGGGCCCTCGGGCCCCTCCCCAGCCGAGATCGCAGCCCTGGGCTGTAGGCAGAGGATGGGAGTCACCCCATCGCGTTGGGGGCTGGGGAGCTCCAGGAAGGCGGAGCTGAAGTAGAACACTGGGAGAGAGGAGCTTGGGGTAAGGCTGCTGAGGGTATGGCTTTTGGAGGGTCAGCTAAGGGACAGTGTGCTGCGGGGCGGGGCACTGAGGGGTGGGGCCATGTGGGCAGCGTCTAGAGGGATGGGTCTTGAGGGTGACCCACTGAGAGGCGGGGCTTGGAGTAGGCCTCCCCGAGGGGGCAGGGCTTGAGGTGTGATGCTCCAGGGGGCGGGGCTTGGAAGGTGGGACCAAAGATCTAGGTGGAGGAAGGAGCACGTGATGGGGGGATCCTCGTCAGGTATCTGTTTCCACCCTACTCCCAGAGCTGGAAGAGGCCCACCAGAAGTGCCCACCATGGTGGTACAAGTGTTCCCAGAAAGTGCTCATATGGAACTGCTGCACCCCGTGGATGAAGTTCAAGAATATTGTCCACTTGATCGTCATGGACCCCTTCGTGGACCTGGGCATCACCATCTGCATTGTGCTCAACACCCTCTTCATGGCCATGGAGCATTACCCCATGACGGAGCAATTTGACAGAGTGCTCAACGTGGGCAACCTGGTAGGGAGCGGACGAGGGAGAGGCTGTCCTTCCTGTGCAGGACAGGAGAGGGGCCACAGGGCCCGACGGGCTGTGTGGAAATATGCGGCACGATTAGGGGGCATAAGGGGACAGGCTGGGGTTATTTTCCCAGCATATGGGTATATGGGGGCATGAGTTGATGTACCAGGGATGTACATGGGGTGATCCATGGGATGTGGAATTTGGGTTTTAGGGTACTTGGGGGCAGATAGAATGGGGATGAGGTGCTTGACCTCTTATGATCAGGATTTCAGGGGCTTTGGGGTCCAGGCCATGCCCTGGAGGCAGAGATGGGGGAGTGAGAGCACAGAGGTATGGGGGTGGCTGGATGGCAAGTCTCTCCACTTTCAGAGGTTGTTGTGGGCCTAAGAGCGACCAAGGGACCTGGAAGTGGGGGCATAGAGCCATGGGCACCCAGGCTCAAGAGGCCCCAGCTCACCCTGGAGGCCCCAGGGCATAGTCCCCCAGCCCTGAGCCCCCCTGCCCGCTGCCATTTCTCCAGCATGGCCAGGCCAGCTCCCCTCTCCAGCCCTTTCTGCTCTGCTATTGTTGACACACACTGATCCGCCTGCTTATCCCTGCCCATTAGGAGCATTATCACCTCGTTGCCAGCCCCTGTGGAGCCTGACAAAGGGGAAAAGCTGCCTCCTCCTCCAGTCCAGCCCCACCCTTCCCAGTTGCCTTTGCAATCTTTCCAGGATGGTGAATGGGCAAGATACTTCCCCTCCCCTGAGGCGTGGCGAGCCCAGGAAGAGTCAGATTTGGGGCCTGGGGCAGGACGAGGACTGGGTGGGTGACACAGGAATCAGACCCTGGACTCCCCAGCCCGCGAGGCAGGCACGTCCACCCCACGGAGATGCCCGAGCCGGCCATGGCCAGGCCGGGCTGGAGGAGCAAGGGTGTGCTCTGGACCTGCGGTGCAGCTGCTGGGGTGTGTGTGATGGGCCCAGCCCGCCGCCTGCCCACCCCCTGCCCACACTCTGCTGCTGTCTGGGCACCTGCTACGGGCAGGGACAGCTCCTGGGCGGGGCTCAGCATGTGCCCGGGCAGGCTGTGGACCTGGGGCAGCTGGTGCCCGGCAGGAGGGGGACCGTGCCCAGGGAGCTTTTAGAGGTTCTGCAGCTCTCAGACAAGTCCAGGGCTCTGGGGGCTCAGCTCTGGCTTCTCACTGATCCTCTGCTTCATCCTCTTTTGGGCCCTGCCTTAGACTTCCAGAGCCACCAAGATTTTCCGGGTCCTTGGACCCCAGCCAACCAGGGTAGAGAGGCTGTAGGGTGTAGGGACAGGAGACTGGACTAAGCACCCCAAGACCTGGTTTGAGACATGCTTCTATGTGGTCAGTGTGACCGACAGCTTGCTGCTGACCTCTCTGAGCCTCAGTTTCTCATTTCTGGGATGAGCGTGATCATTCCTCCCAACCTCGCAGAGGTTGGATTACCGATAAGGTCATAGTGTGAACCACAGCATGCTCTATGAGTGTTGAATATTATTACGATTGGGCTGAGGCCCCAGGAAGTCACGTGACAGGCCAACAGTCACAAGGCCAGGAATGGACGGGCCCCGGTGTCTG
Source organism: Lipotes vexillifer (assembly GCF_000442215.2). Classification (NCBI taxonomy): domain Eukaryota; kingdom Metazoa; phylum Chordata; class Mammalia; order Artiodactyla; family Lipotidae; genus Lipotes; species Lipotes vexillifer. The sequence goes on along the minus strand of NW_006784347.1, from coordinate 2,154,536 downwards.
AGTGGTTCCCACTCTGTCCTGTGGCATGGTCCTTCCGCTCCTCACTCACTCACATACACACATCTGTGGGCCGTGGGTACCACTGCCTGCACCCCCAGGGCTCTGTCACCCTCCCCTCGAGCCCTGGAGGTGGGAGTGGGGTGGGAGACTCCCGAGGTCCTGTGCCCCTGAGGCTCTGTGACGGGGGCTGCACCCCACCCTGCAGGTCTTCACAGGCATCTTCACAGCAGAGATGGTGCTGAAGCTCATCGCCATGGACCCCTATGAGTACTTCCAGCAGGGCTGGAACATCTTCGACAGTATCATTGTCACCCTCAGCCTGGTGGAACTGGGCCTGGCCAACGTGCAGGGGCTGTCGGTGCTCCGCTCCTTCCGTCTGGTGCGTGAGGCCCTGGCACCTGGGCTGGGGAAGGGTGTGGTGAGGATGCCTGGGGGGAGGGAGGAGAAACCACCGAGAAGCCAGAGGGCTGGAAGTAAGGCCCCCTCTGCCCTTTGGTCACCACTCTGCCTCTTAGAACCTTTCTTACTGGAAAAAAGGAGAAATGTGCCCTGCCCCTTATCACACAGAGCTGCTGGGGGACCAAAATGACAGCCCAGGAGCTGACATTTGGGCTTGACTCCTAAGTGACCTTGGGTGGCAGTGGGGTGGGGACTTCAACCCATATTGCAGAGCTGAAAGCTGAGGCTCAGGAAGCTCATCAGTAGTGGAATTGGGACTCCGAATTAGCATCCTTTCCACTACCCCATAGGGACCTCTCATGCATCCACAGAAGTATAGAGAAGGTAAGATACACCTCTGTGTACCTTTCACCCAGCTCCAACAGCTGTCAACATTCTATAGTTCTTGTTTTATCTGTCCCCCCCAGTTTTTCTGTGGGGAGTATCTTAAAGCAAATCCCGAGATTTCATTTCACTTGCAAATACTTTAGCCTGTATATTTAAGAGATAAGGACTCTTTCTTCTGATCACTCGAAGAGGATTAGGTGGTAGGATGTGAGCATTCCCATTTAATAGAGAGGTAAACTGAGGCCTTGCATCCCTCAGTGGGTGGGAGTTGAGCTGTTCAAAAGAGTTCTTTCTGGGAATTCCTTGGTGGTCCAGTGGTTAGGACTCTGCACTCTCGCTGCGGAGGGCCTGGGTTCAATCCCTGGTCAGGGAACTACTCTTTCTCCTATAAGGATGGGGCTCTCTTGGGGCTGGGTCAGGGGTCCCCGGGCCTCACCGGCCCCTGCCCTCCCCCTGCCCGGCAGCTGCGGGTCTTCAAGCTGGCCAAGTCGTGGCCAACGTTGAACATGCTCATCAAGATCATCGGCAACTCGGTGGGGGCGCTGGGCAACCTGACGCTGGTGCTGGCCATCATCGTGTTCATCTTCGCCGTGGTGGGCATGCAGCTGTTCGGCAAGAGCTACAAGGAGTGCGTGTGCAAGATCGCCGCGGACTGCAACCTGCCCCGCTGGCACATGCACGATTTCTTCCACTCCTTCCTCATCGTCTTCCGCATCCTGTGCGGGGAGTGGATCGAGACCATGTGGGACTGCATGGAGGTGGCCGGCCAGGCCATGTGCCTCACCGTCTTCCTCATGGTCATGGTCATCGGCAACCTGGTGGTGAGTGAGGTCAGCTGGGTGGCTCCCCCACCCTTGCCCAGGACATCCAAGTGTCCAACATGTGTCCATGCCTTTATTTCCTTTAAATCAGGCTGTCGCTGAAGGGCCCTTTTCCCATTCACTGTGTGAAACCGCCGATGCTTGTTTTCTACCTATCCCCAACCCCAAATGGCAGTTTTGTATGGTTTGACTCAGTGGCTCTCAAATTTTAACCTGCTTAGGAATCACCTGGGAGTTTCTCAAAACCTAGATTCCTGGCCCCATGCCCCAGAGTCAGATGCAGCAGCTCTGAGCCGTGGCCCAGGAACCAGCATTTCTAATGAGCTCTGGGTGACGTCACTGCCTCTGGTACAGGGACCACACTGCGAGTAGTACTGTTGAGACCTAGTGTTTTGGGTAAAGTAACATGATAACTGGAGTCAGACTGACCCATGTTGCAGTCCCGGCTCCTCCACTGTCTATGTGACCTTGAACGAATCACTGCTCTCTGGTTGGCTGAGTTCTCTAACTTCACGTGGAAGAAAAATGGTAGGCCCCTCAGGGGGTGGCCGGGAGGATTGACTGTGACCGTAGAAGGCACAGTGTGGGGTTGGTACCAGGAACTCCTGGCCCTTTTGTCCTCCTACCCTCTCACCCTCTGTTCCCAGGAATTAGGCCATGGGCGTTGGGAGGATCTGGAGATGGCATGGGCTGCATCCATCCTGCCACTTTCTGTATGCGGGGCTGGTGCAGGGAAGGAGGTGCAGGGGCCCATGAGAAACGGGGTGTGAGGCCACGGCCCAGCTAACCAGAATTTCTGTGGCTGGGGCCGGGGGGGGGCATCTCTCCTCACCCTGCCGACTCTGCTCCTCCCCTTCTTGGGGTGGGGTCACTCCTGCCAGGAGAGCTGTGCCCAGCTGCCCCCTGTGATGGCCAACGCTGCCCCGGGCAACAGGGGGTGGGAAGACGCATGTCTCCATGTTCTGCAAAGGCCTGTGGAATCCTTGAGCTGCTGGGTCAGCGCTTCTCAGATACGGCTGAGCTCCAGCTGGGGGCAGGGGCGGACTGGCGGTGGGGGGTGTCACCTTGACTGCGGAGGGGACCGTGGGAGGGGTTCCCAAGCCCCCAGGGACAGCCAGACAGCAGAACCCAGGCTGGTGGCTCCTGGGAAGGGGGTCTTAGGGAGTGGGGAGAGTGAGGGAAGATGGAGAGTGAGGGCAGATGTCCCAGCAGAACTTAGGGGCAGGATTCGGGATGGGTGCGTGGGAGCAGGCTCTGAGTAGAAGTTCGTGAGGGCAAGTTTAAGGGCCTGGAGGTGACTAAGAGGGTCTGCAGGGGGTTTCTGTCTGTGTGTGTGTAAACTCAAAAACATTTCAGGCCCCTCCTTTGCCACTTGATGACTGGGAAACCTTGAGCAAGTTATTTCTCTCTGGCCTCGGTTTTTCTCATCTGGAAAATGGGGATGATGGGAGTGGTGACCTACTCCACTGGGTGGTCGTAAGGATTACATGACACATGTCCAAGTGCTTAGCAAAGCACTTGGCCCAAGAGGCCAGGGTAGTCAAAATGTTACAGGCGTCGGGGGAGCAGTGGCGGATACAGTACCTATCACCAACCAGCATCACACTCCTGGTGTTGGGCTCTGCCACGTGCCAGTTCCTGTGCCAGGGGCTTTATGTGTATTATCCCTAATGCTCTTGACGACCCTGTACGGCAGGTAATGTTGGCTCTGTGCTTCCAGGAGGCACAGCCCAGAACCACACAGCTAGTGTGAAACGGAGCCTGGACTAGAACCTGGGTCTGTGTAACTCCAATAGCAATAGCGTCAATACCAGCAGCAATGGTACCAATGATGAGGTTAGCATCAGCAGTACCAGCGATGACAGCTTGACCTCTACTCATGTTTATTCAGCATTCTGAGCACTTTCCTGGTATTGATCTCTTAATGCTCACCACCCTCTATGAGGGCCGTGCCGTTTTATCGAGCAAAGTCTCAGGGAGGTTGATTAGTAACCTGTGCAGGATTTGAACCCAAGCAGTCTTGCCCCAGAGTCTGGAACCACTGCACTGCACTGCCCTGCCTCTGTGTGTGTGCCACCCGCACCCTCCTGTCACACACACAGACACACACACCTGCCCACCCTGATGCCCTTCTCCGGCCCAGCTCTGTGGCTCTCCCACTTTGCTCAAAGGAAGCGGAGTGACCAAGGGGGGCGGCACTGCCAGCTCCTTGGGCACTGTCCCTGCCCACCACCCTCCCAGGCCTCATGGAAGCAAGTGTGTGCCAGAGGGCACCGGGGCACCCCACCAGGGTGTGTGGGCACCCGGGTCCCCTGCGTCCATGGCACTCAGGCACTTCCTCGGGGCTACTGTGAAGAAGGGGAAATGACCAGGGCCTAGGGGACCCACCCCTCAGAGCCCCCCAGGGGAACTTGCTGTCAGTCCCCTTCCCTCCAGCCCAGCCCCCATGCCTTGGCTGAGGCAGCTATTTCTGTCCCAGGCAGGAGCCGTGTGCAAACCCTGCTGACCCAGAGAGCAGCTAATTCCCATCTCAGATGTGTTTCTGGCAACTGGACAACTCCCGCCAGAGAGGGAAAGAAAAACCAGTAAATTTTGGTGAGGGGCAAAGGCAGAAAAGTAGCCAGAAGGCATGGCAGTGGAGACAAATACCCCCAGCACATTCTCCCAGAGAGAAGATATACAATATACTATATATATATATATACATATATATATATATTTTTTTTAAGACCACATTTTTAAAAAAATTTTTCTTTATTTTTATTTTTGGCTGCTTTGGGTCTTGGTTGCTGTGTGCAGGCTTTCTCTGGTTGCGGAGAGCGAGAGCTACTCTTCACTGCGGTGCACGGGCTTCTCACTGAAGTGGCTTCTCTTGTTGTGGAGCACGGGCTCTAGGCGCATGGGCTTTTGTAGTTGTGGCTTGTGGGCTCTAGAGCGCAGGCTCAGTAGTTGTGGCTCATGGGCTTAGTTGCTCCACGGCATGTGGGATCTTCCCGGACCGGGGCACGAAACCGCGTCCCTGCATCGACAGGCGGACTCCCAACCACTGCGCCACCAGGGAAGCCCCTATATTTTTTTTTTTTTTTTTTTTTTTTGCAGTACGCGGGCCTCTCACTGTTGTGGCCTCTCCCATTGCGGAGCACAGGCTCCGGACGCGCAGGCTCAGCGGCCATGGCTCACGGGCCCAGCCGCTCCGCGGCACGTGGGATCTTCCCGAAACGGGGCACGAACCCGCGTCTCCTGCATCGGCAGGCGGACTCTCAAGCACTGCGCCACCAGGGAAGCCCATGCACCTATATTTTAAAGATATTATGTCAACATGACAGTTAAGACAATGACAAAAAGACTTTGGAGGACACTGGTGAAGGCCAGACAGTGAGATGCTTGGAGAAGATGGCCAAGGGTGGGAGATTCACATTACAGTCCTCCCTTGGTATCTCAAGGGATCGGTTCCAGGACACCCTGCAGATTCCAAAATCTGAGGATACTCAAGTCCTGTAGAAAATGGCGTAGTACAGTTGGCCCTACTTCCTCAGGTCCACTCATGCAGCCCCACCCTGAGACCCCCAGAGTAATACCTGCCTCTGGCTGACAGGAGACAGGACCCCCACCCCAGCCAGGCTGTACCTTCCTCCTCACTGCCCTGGGGTGGGAGTAAGCTGGTGGAAGTCAGGGCCACTGCATTGTGTAGCCTCTGGGGTAGCCATTCACACTGTAGTCCAAATAAATGATGTCCTCTGAAGTTGTACAATGATTGGAAACCGGGGTTCTAGTTCTGACTGTGCTGTTTGTCCTCAGGCAAGTCACTCCACCTCTCTGGGACTCAGTTTCCTCAGTCATAAAATGCTGAGCTGGCCTCAGAGTTAATCACACTCCTTCCTGTGCCTTGTAGAGTCTTCTATTATCACACACATAACAGCCAACAAGTTTTGAGTGCCTACTGTGTGCCCTACTTGTATTGACCTTTTAATCCTCACAACAATGTGAGGAGGTAGGTATTGGAACCATCGCCATTGTACAGATGAGGAAACTGAGGCACAGAGCAGTGATAGGACTTGCCTCAGGACACACGGCTAGTAAACTGGGGTTCAAAGCCAAGCAGCCTGGTTTCAAAGCCCGTGCAACCCATTCTCTGCTTTGTGCATACCCACTGCATTGTATTTGTCTGATCAAATGTCTGTCTCTAGGCGGAGGGCAAACTGAGGCCACTTGCTTCTACACACAGTGGGAGGGGCTCAGTAAATGTCTCCACTGGAAAATAAAGTTGACGGGGGTAGACCAGTAGCCTCTGAAGTCCCTTGCAGTGGGGCTAAGAGAAGAGAACCAGGTGGAGCAGGGAACCCCAAAGGAAGAAAAGGGAGTGAACAGTGGTGGGTGAGATGCCCCTCCTACAGCAACAGGGGACATGCATCTGGGTATCGGGAGCACAGGGTCTATTAAAAGTCCCATTTAGGGCTTCCCTGGTGGCGCAGTGGTTGAGAGTCTGCCTGCCGATGCAGGGGACATGGGTTCGTGCCCCGGTCCGGGAAGATCCCACGTGCCGCGGAGCGGCTGTGCCCGTGAGCCATGGCCGCTGAGCCTGCGCGTCCGGAGCCTGTGCTCCGCAACGGGAGAGGCCACAACAGTGAGAGGCCCGCGTACCGGAAAAAAAACAAACAAACAAACCCATTTACCAGACAAGAGAAGAAGGCTCAAAAGATTCAGCCTCCCAATAAGTCCTGGAAGCTTGGAGACATGAGTCCTGTTTTTTGTTCCACATCCCCTGGCAGTGGAGGTGGAAGACAGAGTCATAGAAAGAGTCCCTGTCACCCAGTGAGCCTCCCTGAACCCTGCCTCTGCCTTGGTCAGCAGAGTCCTATCATGTGCATAAGACTCAGTTTCCCTATCTGTAAAGTGGGCGTGACAGTAGCACTCCTCACCTTCACAAGCAGTTGTGAGGGTTCCGTAAGGTGACATCCTCTTAACAGCCCACCATGAGGTGGGTCTGATCTGGAGACCCGAGGCCCCTCGTGCTGGCTGAAGGTGGCACCCTCAGGGGCCTAGAGGCTGAGCTCAGTCTCCCCCCACCCCCTGCTTCCCAGGTCCTGAACCTCTTCTTGGCCCTGCTGCTCAGCTCCTTCAGCGCCGACAGCCTGGCGGCCTCGGACGAGGATGGCGAGATGAACAACCTGCAGATCGCCATCACGCGCATCAAGTGGGGTGTCGGCTTCGCCAAAGCCTTCCTCGTGGGGCTGCTGCATGGCAAGATCCTGAGCCCCAAGGTTATCATGCTCAGCCTCGGGGGGACTGGGGAGGCTGGCGAGGCCGGCGAGGCTGGGGAAAGTGTCTCAGAAGACGAGAAGAAGCTACCGCCCGAGGAGGATGAAAACAAGGACCTCAAGAAGGACAACCATATCCTGAACCACATGGGCCTGGCTGACGACCCTCCCCCCAGCATTGAGCTGGACCACCTCAACTTCATCAACAACCCCTACCTGACCATCCACGTGCCCATCGCCTCCGAGGAGTCTGACCTGGAGATGCCCACAGAGGAGGAAACGGACACCTTCTCGGAGCCTGAGGATGGCAAGGTGAGCCTGTCGCAGAGCCTGGATCGAGGGATCGGGAGTCAGACAGACATGACTCTACATTTTTGTGTGACCTTGAACATGGCACAAATCCTCTCCAAGCCTCAGTTTCTCCATCTATAAAATGGGGTAATGGTACCTACCTTGTGGTATTACTGTGAGCATTAGATGAGATGCTGTGTGCAAAGCACAGTCATCTCTCTGTGAAGGGTGACTGTTATTACTATTAATACAATTATTATGGCATGCCCTGCCTGTCTTAATACCCTAGGCCATTCCCTTCACCCCTGCCCCACAACACCACCTGGGTCCCCTCTCCCCAGCAGGTGGCGCTCTGAGACAGCATGTTCTCACCTGAGGCACCCTAGCTCCAGGGCCGGAATCCAAGAGGCCTCTCTTAAACCCCCTCTGGGTTTGAAGCTCCTGCCAAGTCCTTGCCATTATCATCTGTTTCTGTTTAGACCCCACCTGGAGGGCTGGTCCCAACCTCCGAGTGTAGGCCAAAGTGCCAGGTCTGGGTGAGGAGAGGGGTCAGGGGCCCAGTAGGGTTGGGTTCAAGGGGAGCAGAGAGCCAGGAGCTGGAGCCGCTACCCCCCCCTCCCCCACGCAGGGGCCCTGCTGCTGGGTTGAGGTTCCCTCCCCTGCGAGGGTGGGGGAGGCCCTGGTGGTCACCCCCAGAAGCTCAGGCTGAGCCCCCTCGCCCACCCTTCAGCTCGGGCAGGGCCCCCTGCCCGTCCCCACCCTATCGGCGAGGGCCCTGCTGGCACCAGAGCCTGGATAAACTTTGCCCTGAAAGCTTGTTCCCCCCAAATGCGTGGCACACTGACTTACCAGGGAGCCGAGCGCCTGCCAAGCTATAAATACTCGGGGAAATGTGGCAGTAACTTCGCTATGAGGAGAGCCGGTGGAGGAGGGCTGGACAGCAGCCGGGGCCGAGGCTCTGGGGACTCTCACGGGGGAAACAAGTACTGCTCCCGGGGGGGGAGTTGGGGTGCACGGGCAGGGCAAGTGGCTCAATGGGTGCCGTGCCCAACCTAACGCCCGGTGCCTCGGTTTCCCTTTCTGTCGACTGGGCACAAGGCCCTCCCTGGTTTTCTGGCCACTGTCCTGACAGCCGCCCTCTGCCCCTCCAGGCTACCCTCTCCATCTTCCTCTTCAGGGGCCTCACCCCCAGCCATGAAGGGGGCCCCTTGAGTGGAGGCTGGGGGCAGGAGGCCGGCCTAGATGCAGCACCGGGAGGAGGTGGGAGAGGCCTGGCCAGGCTGGAGCACCAGCCGTCCCACCCGACCCACTCCCGTTAGATTCCCTTGGCCCCAGGCTGGAGCTTTGGCTGCAGAAAAATTTCCATCCTTTTTGGATTTCTCAGCCAAACAGACCCTGAGGATAGGAAGGCTCGGACTTTGCCCCATGCTCATCCCCTTCCTTCCCCAGGCCTCATCCCTGTCCCACTCCAAGGGCAGGACCAAGGCCTGTGGTTCTTCTGCATAGGCCCCAGTGGTGGCTGCATAATCCAGGGCTGAATGAATGAATGAATGAGTCTGCTCCACCCTCTCTTTCCC
>NW_006784347.1:2143737-2145698 GCF_000442215.2 Lipotes vexillifer | reverse complement strand
CCCTTCTCCCTTCTGGTCTCCCATCTTGACCTCCCCCGCCCCACCTTGTGGGAGGGCCCGGGGTCACGTGACCCTGTGGCCTCTGCAGAAGCCGCTGCAGCCCCTCGACGGGAACTCCTCCGTCTGCAGCACTGCCGACTACAAGCCCCCCGAGGAGGACCCCGAGGAACAGGCCGAGGAGAGCCCTGAGGGGGAGCAGCCTGAGGAGTGCTTCACCGAGGGTGAGGGCCAGCCCGCGTGTGTGACCCCACCTCTCCTGGGTGCCTCCCCCAGCCCGGCAGACCCCGTAAGGGGCCCGAGGCCGGCAGCAGCCCCAGCCCCAGCCCATTGCCCCCTTGGGGACATCTCGGGGACACACGCATCACCAAAAGCAGGCAGGGCCTTATTCCTCTGACGCTCTCCTGCCCTGCCCTGCGGCACCGCAGGAGAATAGAATGCTGGGAAGGGGTGTCAGAGCTGGGGATGCCTCCCAGTCCCTGAGCCTCTGACCCCTGCAGTGTCGGCGGTAGGTGACAGTAGCATCAGCCCGAGGGCTGCTGTGCAGAATCCCCACAGAGCCCCGAGTGTGGCTGGCACTGCACGAAGCAGGCGCTCAGCAGTGGCTGCTCTAAGACTGTCCTCCTCCTCAGCTTCCTCCGCCAGAGAGGCCTGCCTCGCCCCTCAGGAACATTTTTGCCGGGAGGGCCTGGGATGTGGCAGAGTGAAGGCTGCCTGGGCAAGGTTGGGGAGGATGGGGACAGCCTGACGGCTATAGAACCTGTGCTGGCTGCCTGCACCCCTGTGCTCTGGAATGTCTCTGCATGCGGTTGTGTGCGGATCCTGGGAAGGTGGCGGGACTGTGCCTCCTAAGGTGGCCCCCAGGCCCGTGACCGGTGCCCCTGCCGCCCTCCCTCCCCAGCCTGTGTGCAGCGCTTTCCCTGCCTCTATGTGGACGTCTCCCAGGGCCGAGGGAAGATGTGGTGGACCCTGCGCAGGGCCTGCTTCAAGATCGTTGAGCACAACTGGTTTGAGACCTTCATTGTCTTCATGATCCTACTCAGCAGCGGAGCCTTGGTAGGCGCTGCCCTGGGGACCGGGCACTGGGCAGAGGCAGGGGCCAGGCCTGGGCAGCCCCGAACCCAGAGAATCCTAAAGCACTCACCAGTGCTTCCAGGATGTGTTGTAGACTGTGTTAATTTTCTTAAAGAGACGGATGGGCTCTGAACCCCTGTGCATCCTTAGCTGACAGGTCCCAACCGGGGATCAGGTGGGGAAGGCCTTGGGAATTGGGGGTTGGGAGGGCAGGATGTGTCAAGGTGAACCCCCCTGACAGACCAATGAGGGTTACTATTATTAGGCCTGGGGAAGGGGAGCTGAGGGGCTCCCTTCATGATGGGCACGGGGCTCACCCGCATGATGGGCACGGGGAGTCTGCCCCCGCCTGGCCCTGGTGCCAGAACCCTGGGAACCAGCAGCTTCAGGCAGGTGGGGACGTGGCTGCTGCCCCGGCCTCCTCTGGGCCCTGACCACCCCGCCCTGCTGGTGCCCCCAGGCCTTCGAGGACATCTACATCGAGCAGCGGCGAGTCATCCGGACCATCCTGGAATACGCCGACAAGGTCTTCACCTACGTCTTCATCGTAGAGATGCTGCTCAAGTGGGTGGCCTATGGCTTCAAGGTGTACTTTACCAACGCCTGGTGCTGGCTCGACTTCCTCATCGTGGATGTGAGTCTGCCCCACCCCCGGCCCCGCAGCCGGATCCCAGGCGGTCCTTGTGGCTGAGGCCCTGCTCTCCCTGACCACCCTCCCCTCCCATTACAGGTCTCCATCATCAGCCTGGTGGCCAACTGGCTGGGCTACTCGGAGCTGGGACCCATCAAATCCCTGCGGACACTCAGGGCTCTGCGTCCCCTGAGGGCACTGTCTAGATTCCAGGGCATGAGGGTGGGTGCCGAGGGGGACTCTGAGTAGGGCTAAGGAC
>NW_006784347.1:2142490-2143340 GCF_000442215.2 Lipotes vexillifer | reverse complement strand
GGGGGGGGGGGGCGGCCACAGCTTGGAAGGGGGCTGGGGGTGTCTGTACTCCGGCCACCACCAGGGGTCCAGGTCTGGAGGTCCCCAGGCATCCTCCCACACCAGCCCAAGTGCCCATTCCCGCTCTCAGCCCCCTCCTTCGCGCATCTCTTGCACCACTGGGGGCAGAAGGGGCCGCAGCAGCTCCCGGGAGGGGCCTGAGGGCACCGAGGCAGGAGGAGAGGAAAGAAAGCAGGCCTGTGGGTCTGCAGGTGTCCCTCCCCAGCCTCAGACTGGGGCCCCCGCCTCCGAGCCTGCCCACCCTTCCCTCAGGCCCTTGAGGGCGGAAGTGACAGGTAAATACAGGGTTTGGGCAAGACCAATGGGACTTCCCCAGGCAAGGGGCGGGGGTGGTGGGGTGGGGTGTCTGTTAGGAGCAAAACCCACGCTGGAGGGACGAACTTCCATGAAGCAGCTGGTTGCAGGTCAGCAGTGCACTCAGCCTGGGGGCTCCCTCCTGGTCATGCAAGAGGCCAGCCAGCACTGGGCCGTCCCACCCCTGGAGCCGGGACCCCTCCCCACCAGAGTGAAAGTGACCTGGCAGCTGGTTGGTGCCCCAGCCAGGAGTAGAGCTCCCCTGGGCATCACCGGGCTTGTGCCACCCACTTTGGAGGTCATGGAACGGTTTCTCCTTGAAAACAGATAATTCTCAGATTCAGTTCGGCCTGAAATAATGAGGTTGGCCTGGGTGGCCACCGCTGGCAGGGCACAGGAGTCCAGTCCCAAGGGTCCTGTTGCTTCAAAGACTGTTGGCTTCTTTTCTGGGTCTGTGTCTCTAATCCTGCGAGCAGATGAGCAGGGGAACAGGTCA
>NW_006784347.1:2107308-2142026 GCF_000442215.2 Lipotes vexillifer | reverse complement strand
AGAGTGTTTGTCTCCTGCCCGGTGACCCGTGGCCGGGCTGCTTCCAGAGAAGCCCAGCCTCTACTCTGGGCTGACGGTTCCAGCCAAGCGGAGAGCCCTCTTCAGCCACCAGGCCGGCAACCCACTACCCCTACTCCTTGCTTACCATCCCCCCGCCCCCAAGTAAAGCCCAGTAGACTTCTCCCCCAGGCCTTGTTCAGATGGGCCCTGCTCCAGGAAGCCTTCCCTGCGCAACAAGGCCCAACTGTGCCTGGTCCCCTGGTTACTGTGGATGGGAACCCTCTCCCAGAGGAGACTGGGTGTCCCCACCTGCCTGGGAGAGGATCTGGAAGTGACCCCCTCCCTGGCCCCCAGGTGGTGGTGAATGCCCTCCTGGGAGCCATCCCCTCCATCATGAATGTGCTGCTCGTCTGCCTCATCTTCTGGCTCATCTTCAGCATCATGGGCGTCAACCTGTTTGCCGGCAAGTTCTACTACTGCATGAACACCACCACCTCCGAGAGGTTCGACATCTCCGAGGTCAACAACAAGTCCGAGTGCGAGAGCCTGATGCACACGGGCCAGGTCCGCTGGCTCAACGTCAAGGTCAACTACGACAACGTGGGTCTGGGTTACCTCTCCCTCCTGCAGGTGGTGAGTGTGACCCGCTGCCCCTGCCCAAGCCTGAGACGGAGGTGCCCCTGCATTCTCATTGTACCTGAGCGCCCTGCCGCTCCTTGTTAGGGGGCCGCCCACCCTGCTCTAGGGCTGTGGGACCCAGAGGTAGTGTCTATACCTCTCCGGTCTCTATTGGAGGCCTCCCCAGGGGAGCTCAGGGCAGGCAGCCTCTGGGGAGGACCAGGCGGGGGCAGGGAGGGAAAGTCAAGGATGATGGAAGCCGGGGGCAGCCCCCTCCCCTCACACCCAACCACACTCTCTCAGGCCACCTTCAAGGGCTGGATGGACATCATGTATGCAGCCGTGGACTCCCGGGAGGTGAGTGGGGGTCCTCGAGATGTGGCTGGTGAGCCAGGGGAGAGGACTCAGATCCTTCCCCACCCCATGCTGCCTCCTCAGGAGCCCCCGAGACCCCACAGCCCGGGGGTGGAGGGGCCCACAGTGAGATGGGGAGCAGGGAGCAGGCAGCACGTGCCCCCAGCCCACCCAGTCCGCGCCATCCCGTCCCGCGGCCCCTGCAGAAGGAAGAACAGCCCCAGTACGAGGTGAACATCTACATGTATCTCTACTTCGTCATCTTCATCATCTTCGGATCTTTCTTCACCCTCAACCTCTTCATTGGCGTCATCATCGACAACTTCAACCAGCAGAAGAAGAAGATAAGTATCCAGCCCCACCTCCCCCGGGGCCTCCCCTCCCCGGGCTCCCTCCTGCCTCCCTCCATCCACTCCCTCCTTCATATGTTCACAAATGCTGCCTCTGCACCCGCTGCGCTCTCGCTGGCCGGCGGCATGATTCAGCAAGGCTGGGTTCACATCCCGCCCCACGACCTTGGACAAGTGAGACGTGGCCACCTCGAACCTTGGTCTCCTTATGTACAGAATGAGGTTCGCGCCGCCTGCCGTGCCGGCTCACTCTGAGAACCCAAGGAGACATTGATGGAAGGTGGCCCAAAGCGGGCAGTGAGGCTGCGCTGAGCCCTTGCCTCTCTCGGTCACCCAGTCCCCTCCCCTCCCTCCTCTGGGCCCCTGAGTCCCCCTTCCCCTGCCTCCCTCGACCCCCATCTCTGGCTGCTCCAGGCAGGTCCCACCGGCCCCCCCGCTGGGGTGCGGGTGGCTTTCAGGGTGGTGCCTGAGAAGGTGAGAAGGGGCAGGTCCTGGAAAGTGGGAAGGAGGACACCCCCCACCGCAACCTTACGGGCCCCATCCCACTCTACTTTGGAGGGAAAGACCTCTTCATGACGGAGGAACAGAAGAAATACTATAATGCCATGAAGAAGCTTGGCTCCAAGAAGCCTCAGAAGCCAATTCCCCGGCCCAAGGTACCAGCCTTCCGGGCCCCTCCCTCTGCAGCCTGTATGAGGCTCCTGCCTAAGGGGGCCACGGCGGGCAGGGGGCAAAATGCAGCCTGCGCTCTGCCCACCAGGCTATGTCCCTGGCGTGAGGCTGGGTCCACCTGCCAGGAGGGGCACCAGCAGCTGCCTGATAAACTCCGGTCATTGGTTTACCCTTCGCCTGGGCCTGCCCAGCTCCCCAGTGTCCAGTCAGCTCTTCAGCTGGTGGTCTCTGGGGCAAGGGCCCCTGGAACGGGGAGGAAGAGGATGTCCAGACAGCCCCCCAGTGAGCGATGACTTCAGCAGAAGGATGAGGGGCTGCTGGGAGACCTTGACGGGAGGAAGGTCCCAGAGTGAGGAAGGGTGCCCACGGACCTCACAGATTGGCCTCTTCTGATGGGGGGTCTCGCCGCCCCTGCCCTGGCCGACTCTCTGCCACAAGACCTGACACCTCCTCTCTCTCTGTCTCTCTCCCTGTCATGCTGTCGTGTCCTCCTGCATCTTCTGCCGGTCCACGTCCTGCCCTGACCACTGCCCCCCACACCCCTCGGCGTGCATCCCCGCACTCGCATCCCTGCTACAGAACAAGATCCAGGGCATGGTGTACGATCTGGTGACGCAGCAGGCGTTCGACATCACGGTTATGATCCTCATCTGCCTCAACATGGTCACCATGATGGTGGAGACGGATGACCAGAGCCAGCTCAAAGTGGACATCCTCTATGACGTCAACATGGTCTTCATCATCATCTTCACGGGCGAGTGCGCGCTCAAGATGCTGGCCCTGCGCCAGCACTACTTAACCATCGGCTGGAACGTCTTCGACTTCGTGGTCGTCATCCTGTCCATCGTGGGTGAGCAGGGCCGGGCGGGGCTGAGTCACTCAGGGAGGCCCGGCGCCCCCATCCTCGTGTCCACACACAGACCTGCTCACGCACCTGCCGTGCTCACACTCACACATACACACACGCGTGTGCACCTGGGGTCCACACTTAATGTGCAAAAGCACGTACAGTGGGCTCCCAGGCAACCTGTCACCTTCACATGCATGACTACACCTGAGAAACATTTACTTGTCCAGTGGACGCACACTCAGGTGCCCACGTGCTTCGGGAAAGACATAAGAAGATGGTTCCAGTATCCTTACACACAGGAGAGCTGTGTGTCATTGTGACAGTAACTAGCTATCATTTATCAATCATATACTATTTGCCTGACACTGTGCTGTGCACTTCACAGGCATTAGCTCACTGATTGTTCCTAACAAATGTCCTGAGGCTGGTGCTGCTGTCACCTGCATTTTACAGGCGAGGAAACTGAGTCACAAACCAATTAGGTGGCGTGCCTGAAGTCACACACCCAGAGCTGTCCTCCCCCGCCCTCTCATCCATGGCATCTGCAAACAGCCTTAGCGATAGGCCTACCACCATTCGCTTTGACACATCCCACCTCCATGCAGCTGTGTCAGGGCAAAGACGGAGCCCCGGCCCCAACACCCCTGGGAGAGCCTAATGGGTCGGGCCATTCGGGCTGCGCTCTGAGCGGTGAGCTCCTACTGCTCCTTTCTGGGGAAGAGCCCAGCAGGCTGGGCCCCCCTGAGCCGCGCATGCCCCCCGCTCCCCGACCCGGCCTCCCACGCCGAGGGCAGCAGTCCTCACCGCTTCCTCCCTGCAGGCCTCGCACTCTCAGACCTGATCCAGAAATACTTCGTGTCACCCACGCTGTTCCGTGTCATCCGCCTGGCGCGGATCGGGCGCGTCCTACGGCTGATCCGAGGGGCCAAGGGCATCAGGACGCTGCTCTTTGCTCTCATGATGTCACTGCCCGCCCTCTTCAACATCGGCCTCCTCCTCTTCCTGGTCATGTTCATTTACTCCATCTTCGGCATGTCCAACTTCGCTTACGTCAAGAAGGAGTCAGGCATCGACGACATGTTTAACTTTGAGACCTTCGGCAACAGCATCATCTGCCTCTTTGAGATCACCACGTCAGCCGGCTGGGATGGGCTTCTCAACCCCATCCTCAACAGTGGGCCCCCCGACTGTGACCCCACGCTGGAGAACCCGGGCAGCAGCGTCAGGGGCGACTGCGGCAGCCCCTCCATCGGCATCTGCTTCTTCTGTAGCTACATCATCATCTCCTTCCTCATCGTGGTCAACATGTACATCGCCATCATCCTGGAGAACTTCAACGTGGCCACAGAGGAGAGCAGCGAGCCCCTCGGGGAGGATGACTTCGAGATGTTCTACGAGGCGTGGGAGAAGTTTGACCCCGACGCCACGCAGTTCATCGACTACAGCCGCCTCTCCGACTTCGTGGACACCCTGCAGGAGCCGCTGAGGATCGCCAAGCCCAACAAGATCAAGCTCATCACACTGGACCTGCCCATGGTGCCAGGGGACAAGATCCACTGCCTGGACATCCTCTTTGCCCTGACCAAAGAGGTCCTGGGAGACTCTGGGGAGATGGATGCCCTCAAGGAGACCATGGAGGAGAAGTTCATGGCTGCCAACCCATCCAAGGCCTCCTACGAGCCCATCACAACCACCCTCAAGAGGAAGCACGAGGAAGTGTGCGCCATCAAGATCCAGAGGGCCTACCGCCGGCACCTGCTGCAGCGCTCCGTGAAGCAGGCTTCCTACATGTACCGCCACAGTCAGGACAGCAGCGGGGACGCAGCACCCGAGAAGGAGGGGCTGATTGCTGACACCCTGAGCAAGATGTATGGCCCTGAGAATGGGAACAGAGGTTTGCAGAGCAAGGGGCAGTGGAGGGGCTCGCCAGGGGACCCCAGACCTGCCACGGGGCTCCTGTCCATCAGACCCGCAGACACAGCCCTCCGTCCCGCCCCACCCCCGGGGCAGACGGTGCGCCCAGGGGTCAAAGAGTCTCTTGTCTAGCAGGTGGTGGTGAGGTGGCACGGCCCCAAAGCTCCCCCGTGGCGCCTGCCCCTGAGGGAGCTAGGGCTTTGCGTCTGGGACTGATCCAGCTCCCTGTCGGGGACAGGATTTGGCCGTGCTGGGCTGTCACCCAGGCCGTGGCAAACGGGAATTGTACCTGAAGTCTCCACTCTGAGCCCGAGGCTGCTGCCTCCGTGATTTCACCTGCAAGTTGCTCTCACCTCCTCGGGGGCCCTGCTGCCCTCCTCACGGCCCCGGGGGAGGTTGGAACATCAGAATCTCTGCTCCCCACTTGGGGAGCAGCTGGCCTGTGATGGAAGGATTGGCTGCCCTCCTGCCACCAGAGTCTTAAGGGCCACTGACCTCTCCCCAGGAAGTGGCTCAGGCCCCCCCCACCCCGCCCCAGCTCCCTCCAGGACAAGGAAGTCTTAACTTCAGTGAGAGCAGATGCCTGACCCCAGGGCCCGCCAGCCCTCCCCTGACTCTGGGTGCAGCATCACCCTGCCAGCTTAGGAATTCTCTGGAAAAGGAAAGCATCACTGGTCCAGAAATGGCTCCACAAACCTGATGGGCCACTGGATCCTGACTGACCCCTGACACCCTTTCCGGATTTGTCCATTGCCCAGGCCCCTGGCTCCCTGGCTGGCCCCTGGGAGAAGAGAAGGGAGGATTCCACTTGGGAATCGTCTTTTTCTAGAAAGCACGGATGGGTAGCACAGGTTGGATCCCACCAGCATATCGCCGCTTTCTTGGCCGGAGCACCCAGATCTCGGGTGGTGTCGGGGACCCTGGTGCTCAGCAAGAAGGTTCCCTTCCCTCCCTCCTTCCCTCCCTCCTTCCCTCCCTCCTTCCCTCCCTCCTGCATCAGCACCACTGGGGCTCCTGGCAGCCGCCCCAAGCCCAGAGGTTTCTTCCCCATCCTCCACCACACCTCATCCTTTTCCCCGCCTCAAAGTGATCCTAAGAATGTTCTAGCTGAGCCCACGTTCGAGATTTCCACACCGGGGCAGGCACTGCTCAGCTGGCTCAGACCCAACCTTCCAACTTCCTGCCGCCCGGAAAGCCAGGCGGCGCTTCTGCTGGCACTGCTGGCCTGGGCATGGCGGTGCCAGTCCTCTGCCGGCTGCCGAGAACAGACAGAGGCTGAGCTTGGAGGAGGGGGTGAGACGCAGGCTTAGGGGTCCCTGGATTTACTCATCGGTGTGTGTGTGTGCCTGTGTGCCAGCGTTATAGCTATGTGTATAGCTCTGTGTGTGTGTGTGTGTGTGTGTGTGAACCACCGTGTCCCTCAGAGGCTGCATATGCATGTGTGTATGGGTATATTTGTGTACATGTGTGTCAGTGTGCCCCGCAGTGTCTGGCTGGTGTGTGTGTGTATGTGTGTCTTCTCTGTAGGCCTGAGTGTCGCTGTGCTGTGTGTGTGTGAGTGTGAACACAGGTGGTAAGGTTTGCACATGGAGTCCCCCGTTGCCCTGAGTTCCTCTTCTTTTTCTTGTTTCTTGTGAACAGTTTGATTAAAACTCAGGAAGCAGCAAAACCTCCAAAACAACCTCTGCGTGTGCGTGTGCGTGTGTGCGTGTGTGCACGCGTGCATGTGTGCGCGTGCGTGTGTGCGTGTGTGTTTGCGTCTGTGCTCGCCCCGGGGGCCGGAGCCTTCCCTCCTGTCCGCCGTGCTCGCCGGCGCCCTCACCGCCCAGCCCTGCTCCCCGCCCCGCCTGGGTCCTCTCTGGAATGAGGCCCCGCTCCTTCCATCTCTTCCTGCAGCAGTTCTGGCTCTTTATTCAGAAGTTCATCCTGTAGGGGTCAGCCTCCTCTCTGACCAACACTCTGCCCACTGCCTTTCCCTCCTCGTTGGGGCTCTGACTAGTGAGGCCCCAAGAGCCTCAGCCCCTGCTGGACTGAACTCTCCACGGGACCGTGTGCGGATTGCAGAGCCAGCGTGGCTGAGCGGGGTCCAGGCCTCCCCCTGCCTGCAGCCTCCTCCCCTGCAGACCCACACCAATTGCACCTTGTCCGGGTGGGAACAGGCCCAAGCCAGGCCAGTAGACAGGCTCCTTTGTACAGTTCTTATAATAAACCTCCCCGGTGCCTCTGACATGTGGGCTCTCTCCTTCTGTGCTTCTGCGTGTGGACATCGGCGGGAGCTGAGGGCAGCAAGAAGGGCTGGTGGGGATTGAGCCAAGTGGGAAGACTTGGGGAGCTGCCAGGGATTGGGGAAGCCCCAGCTCCCTCCTCTGGCTCCATCTGGCCCTTCTCCTGCCCCCTCCAGAAGGAGACTGGGACTCCAGCCTCACAGCTGGAGTCCAAGAAGCCAGATGAGGTCAAGAGTCGTGCCCTGCTCCCTTCACTCCCCTAACAGGCAGCACCGCACTGCGTCTCCCTGCCCACGACAGCACCCAGGAAATGGGTGTTGGGACCCGTGTCCCCAGCCCCTCCTCTCCAGAAGCCCCCATAACTTCTCTGCCCCTCAGAGGCCCTAAGGTGCCTATGGGTACACGGTGTGGCCCCTCCCTCTCCCCAGAGGTACAATTCCCCCAGGATGCTGCCTCTGACCCCTGACCCCAGAAAACCCAGGGTCCCATGGACCTATGACAAAGAGTAATGTTATGTAGTGAGCTCAGGTCACAATCCCAGTGGGTGAAATATAGTTTTAGATTTAATTTTGTTTTCTGACAGCCAAGACTGTATTCCTCCAAACTAGTGAGTATTGGTCCCTTTCAGGATTTCTGTATCCCCCTTTCCTGGGTTCTGAGGTTACATGGCACCCTTGGGGGCTGGGGAGGGGAACCCCCAGGCCACCCCGACATCCCTCAGCCATGTCCTTGAGCCCCTTCCCACAGTGTGGTTGTCTTTGCCTGCAGGGGAGGGGTCTGACATCCCCTCAGGGCTCCCTGAGCCCCCCACCAGGGTGCTGACCTCCCTCCCAGAGGTGGGGGAGGGGCTCCTTCTCACATGAAAGTTCTCCAAACCTCGCCCGGGTCCCTCTCTGGCCCCAAGGACAGGAGAGCTTGGGGGTGCCCTGACCCACCCTTCCCCTGGGCCTTGAATGGTAAAAGAAAAAAGGCAAAATCCTGGGTGAGAAACAGAGATAACCAAAGTTCCTATTTCAGAATCAGGACCCTCCCCCAGTTATCAGTCCTACACACCACCTGCCTGAGGGTGAACCTGAGTCCCTTCAAGGCTCATGACCGCCCTACGAAGAAGATATTATTACAATTACCCACATTTGTTTTACCCAAATGAGGAAACTTGGTCTCTGAAAGGTTAAGAACGGGTGTTGCTTAACAGGGGTGCAGTTGACATGTGAGACAAGGAAATTCTGCTTTGTGGGAGGCTGCCCCTCCCACTGCAGGGTCTTCACTGCCCCCTGGCCCATGAATGCCAGAGGTGTCCGTTGGTCATTTGACCTTGGCAATGGCCCTGGAGCATTTGTGGGGCAGGACCACCCTTCACTGAGAAGCCCCAGGTGACTTGAGGCGGCTTCCCGGTCTCCTGCAGGGTCAGGATTCACACCCGAATCCTTCTGAGCCTGCAGGTCTCCCCTGGTAACAACAAGCCAAGTAGAGTCAGTAGGTGAGGGCTGGGGGGAGGGGCAGAGGTCAGAGCCCTTCTTTCCAAACTGAGGCTCTGCCCTCTCCCACCACCCTCCCAGGGTTACCGGGGGGTCCCTGTCCTCTTGTTCCCCAAACCCCCAAGCTCCATGTCCCTTCTCCCTACACGCCCATCTCTTATTTTGATGCTGCCTTCCTGGAAAGGTGGGGTGAGGGCTGCCTGATGTCGGGGTGCACAGCCCAGGGCAGCCGGGGGCAGAGGCAGGAGTGGGCTTACGAGGCCTCCTGTTCCAGGAAAGAAAAGGCGTCACAAGCCCCGGACAGAGCTCAGTACTGTTGTCACTGGGGAGGGAACAGCATGGCCCCAACTGTGACAAATAACCCTGCAGGCGGTGGGGCCCCCATTGCCCCCACCCACTCCTGGCATGAATGGGAATGAAGTCCAAAGGACACATCTGCATCCCTGCCCACGGGAGACGCAGATGTGTGTGTGCTTGGAGGACACCTACTGCGCCCCCAACCTCCGTGCCCCCTAGAGTCACCCTGGGCCGCAGGACCAGCTCCTGAGCAGCCCCACACCACACAGCCCGAGAGCACACCCGTGTCAGCAGCTACATGCACACACACACACGTGTGTATCCCAAGCCTTCTCCGTCTTCCTCCCAACTTTGGGGGACGCTAGCCCCAAAGCTGACCAAGGCTTCCATCACCAGGGGGTACTTTGCTAAAGGAAGAGACCCCTGGATTTTCTCCCATTCCTCTGGGGGAGTCTCCAACCTCCCCCAGCAGGGGCCCATGGTCCCCAAGCTGACCTCAGGTGATGTTTATATTCCTGGGCTGTTTGTTCTGTGAACTGAACATCTGACACCTTTTCAGAGAAATGTGTTGTTGTTGTTTTTTTCATTTGGAACATCTGGAAACAAGAACATCTGGGACTGCCAGGAACAAGCTGTTCCTTGGAGGGAAACTTAACCCTCCTGTCCCCGCTTTCCACAGCTCCAGTCCTGGCCCGTACTCCTCGGGGGCAGGGGGCGGGGGGTGGACCCCACCATCCCAGGTGAGGCTTATGCTCAGGAATGAGGGGGCAGCACCCAGACCTCTGTCTTCCTCACCACCAACCCTGGCCTAGGAGGTGGGTCCATGTCTCCCTGAACCCAAACAGACCTGCCAGCAGCACAGGCTGTTTGAAAACTGGCAGGTGGTAAGGAGAATATGTAGGCAGAGGACACAGGATTTGCATCTTCCTTCCCCTCCTGGCAGTTGGAAGAAGACAGAGAGTGAGGGGCCAAGAGAGAGTAAAGAAGCTTCCATAAAAGATAAAATTCAAGAGTGGGCTCAGCTGTGGGGCTGAGGGATGCAAGCCTGCCATGTGCAGCTGTGCAGGTTGTGCACTGCACAAGGGCACCTCCCCCACCCTGAGCCCCCAAGGGATGAGGGTTGTGTCTGATCCAGGGGCAGGGGCACAAAGTTGAACTTAGACAAGCTCCTAGACTTATGGTTCCATCCGCCACTCTGCTGACTGGCGAGACAAAGCCAGAGATCCTTTTTGTTTCAGAACCTGAAGACTCCCCCATACTAGCCTCCTGTCCTCTGCCCGAGACCCCTGGAGCTGTGGATAACACTTCAGTGCCCTGAGAGTCCCCTGATTGCTGAGTGGTGGGTTTTCCCTAAGCTGTCAACACCTAAGTCCACCTCCTTTGGCAGCTCCCAGCAAACTCTCCCACCAAGTGAGGGAGGGGCCCTCTCGCCAGGTCCTGTACCAAATCTCCCAAGCGGCTGCCACTCTTGGCCTGCTTCTGCTCAAGAACCGCTGTGGTTCCTTTCCTCCCCAGGGTCAAATCTCCATCAACCCCCAACATGGCCACCTGCACTCCAGCCAAGAGGCTGTGCTCTGGGCCCATAGCTGCCCGCCAGCACCCCTGCCTCATCCTTCCTGGGTGCCCCTCTTCCCACAGGGTGTAGGCTGGTCCAGGGTGGAGAGGCTGCGCTCACATTCATCCACAGGACCCATGTGTATTCAGCTAAGTGCGAGGTGGGAGGCTAGGGGGCCCCAGGGCACGGGGATGGGGTGGGGACGCAGAGGCCGCTGCCACCCAGGGCGGACCCCGCTGTAGTGCCCGAGCTGGGGTGACCCTTGAGCCTTAGCAGCACAGCTGACGAAAGAGCCTGCCCTCCCCCAGGGTCCCCGGAGAGCTGGTGCCTCCCCTGGGTCCCAATTTGCATGGCAGGAAGGGGCCTGGTGGGGAAGAGGCGGGGAGGAGACAGGCTGCAGCCTGGGCAGTTACACGTTTTCCCCCCAGGAGCCTCCGCTGTCACGGGCTTGGGGCAGGAGACGGAGGGGTGAGCATGGCGGGGCCGGCGCTGTGTCCCGGGCTCAGCAGCTGGTTGGTGCCTCTGCTGCTGCTCCTTTCAGGTACGGCCCGAGCCGAGAGGCCTGCTGGTTCCGCTGTTTCCACTGGTTCTGTCTCCTGCTCTCTCGTCCTCCTCCTTCTGTCTCTCACACTTTTCTGCCTCCTGTCTCCCTCTGACAGCCCTGGGGACCGGGTCTGTGGGTATCAGCCATGCTGATGGCTCAGGGCTCCGCGGCCCCAGCCCCTCTCCCGCCCGGAGGGTGTCAGGCTGAGCTGGGCCTGAGGGGTTGGTGGCTCTGACTGCAGAAGAGCTAGGCCCAGGAGAGAGAAAGAAGAGTGTGGTTCACCCCCAGGCCGTGGAGGGCACTGCGTGGGGGGCGGGCAGTGGAGAGCTGCCCCCAAGCAGACCTGGGACAGGCATGTTCCAGAAGTGGTGCCCTGGTCTGGAAGGCGGTGGAGCCCTCCAGCTGTAACTTCCCTCCCGTCTCATCCAGCCACGGCTCAAGGTCAAGGGCAGAAGCGGGGCCGGGTGTCGGATCTTCTGGTGACCCCACCCGGCTCTAGTCTCTCCAGAGCAGGGCTGGGGGAGAGCTGAGGGGTCTTGACGCTGATGTCCTGGGCGGGGAGGAAGTGGGTCTGGGAACGCAGGGGTGGGACAACCAAGTCCCAGTGACCGGCCCGCCCACTTCCTCCCACCCAGCAGGTGAGACGGTGCTGGAGGCCAAAACAGAGGAGCTCTACCGGGATCCCAAAGGTCAGCAACTTCCCCCGCCCATTCTGGGCACAAGTATGTCTGTGTCCAAAGCCAGTCACTGTCCTGTGTGCTGTCTCATGGTCGCCCTTGTGCCCTTGTGCCCCCTGGGTCTCCCCACCCAGGACTCCCATCCCCAGGCCTCCTTAGGGTCGGCCTCCCTCTGTAAGACCTGGCTCTGAAGTACCTCCAGTCCCCCCTCCTCCGCTGTCATCCTCATTAAACATCAGTGCTCCAGTCCCAGCTATCCGGGGCAGCGCCAAGCCCGGGGCTGGAGTGGGGGCCAGAGGGAACCCCACTGAGGACTCAGGCCCGTTCTCCCTGGCTGGGGAGTTGGGCTCAGCCCCGGCAGGAGACCGTAACCTCAGGGACCCCGACAGGTCGCAGGGGTTCCTAGGGGACCACTGACTGGGAACCAGGCAGGAGGGAGGCTTCTTGGAGCAGGTGGGCGGGGACATCATGGCAAACTGAGAAAGAAGGCTTAGGAATAAAAAGAGGAGCAGGTCCACACAGAAGCGGGGAGGGAGGTGACGGAGGAGAGACTGCCAGGGGATTGATGTGGGAGGCCTTGACTGCCAGGCTAAGGATTTGCGGGGTGCCCCTGAGGATTTCAGGCTGGTGTGGGTAGCCCAGGGCAGGGAGAGGTGAGAGCACCAGGCCAGGCCGGAGGCTGTGCTATGGGCCTTCTGGCCTCATGGGGTGAGGCCGGCATCAGGCTACTGTAATGGACATGGAAAGGAATCAGAAGGTTCCAGGCCCTTCTAAAGGAAAATCAGGCGGGAAGGGTGGGCCATCAGGAAGGGGCGGGGTCCGGCAGCTTGGCCTGTGGCTTCTCACGTGGCTCTGGCTCTCCCACACCTCTGCCTCATGTCTGACCCATACCCCGAGAAGCAAGGACAGACAAGGGGGCTGAGCCGGGGGTCAGTGCTGCCCAGGACGGGGGCCCACGGCTGAGGGCCTGAGTTTGGGCTGACGGTCAAGAAGAGGGAGCGGGATTTTAATCCCAGCCTTGGCGCCCACAGGAAGCCTTTGTTCCCGGATCTGGCAGCACCCACGTTTTGTGGCCAAGAAACGGGGCTCCATGGTGGAAATCAAGTGCCACCTGGAGGCCCTGGGCAACGTGAGCTGGCTCCGGAAGCAGGAGACGGACTCGGAGGCCAAGATATTTCTCCCCGAAAAGGGCCGCATCCTCCAGACCCAGAACAGCTCCGAGGCCACGCTCATCATCCAAGACGTCCAGTTTCAGGACAATGGCATCTACTTCTGCGAGCAGGAGTGCTTGAAGTGGCCCCCGAGGACAGAGCGCAGCTGTGGCACCGAGCTTCGGGTCATGGGTGCGTGCGGGGCCCGCCCCACAGCCAGGAAGGAGAGCGGGTGCGCTTGTGGAGCCGCCCACACCCGCCCCACCCCGGCCCGGGCCAGTAGGGGGGCCACAGTGTGGCGGTGACTGTGCACCTGGGAGAGCCGCTGAGAAGCAGGTCCTGAGGGGCGCAGGCCCGAAGGCGGGGGCCCCAGCCTCACCGCCCCCGCCCCACCTCCCCCCAGGGTTCAGCACTTTGGCGCAGCTGAAGCGGCGGAACACGCTGAAAGATGGCATCATCATGATCCAGACCCTGCTCATCATCCTCTTCATCATCGTGCCCATCTTCCTGCTGCTGGACAAGGTGACCCCGGGGGCCGGGGAAGCAGCCACGGGGCAGGCCGGACATGGGCAGCGTCTCCATCTCCCCAGCCCCAGAGCCTGCCCATCGATTTACCGATTCAATCACTCCTTTATTCATCAGCTGTTCTCGCAGAGTGCGCCTCACCCCTGACCCCTGACCCCTGGCCCCTGACCCTTCACCCCGGGCCAATCTCCCCGGCCCTCCCCAGCCTGGCCCAGCAGTGGATGGGGCGGGGGAAGCTAACACTCTGCTCTCCGTCCCTCACCCGCCAGGATGACAGCAAGGCCGGGATGGAGGAAGATCACACCTATGAGGTAAGGAGAGGGGTGGACCCCGCAGCTCCCGGGGCCGTGGGGGGCAGGGGGGCGGTCAGAGGCCCCATCTGTGTGCGCTCAGCGAGTGGCCAAGGCCTGAGCTCCGCTCTGTGTCCCCAGGGCCTGGACATTGACCAGACAGCCACTTACGAGGATATAGTGACGCTGCGGACAGGAGAGGTGAAGTGGTCGGTGGGTGAACACCCAGGCCAGGAGTGAGAGGCCGGCCCTCCCCACGCCCCTGGGCATAGCCCGCTGGGCCCTCACTGACTGCTTCAGAGCCGCCCGGCTCCCAGCCCATCCCCTTTACCCTGGACCCCCTGTCCGCCTCCAAAGCTGGCCCACCAGGTCCGCCTGCCCCTCCAGCCCTTGGTCCCCATCTCTTGCCAAAGGGACTGGAGTGGAAGGGCCACAGGGCAGTGATTTGGAGCAGGGAGTTCTCTGGGGCTAGACTGGACCCAGCCTTCTCGGGGTGCTATGCGGGGATCCATCCCCTATTCAGGACGGGGAAGGCAGAGACTTATCTGGAACCTGCAAATGGACTCAGAACAGCCCGGCTTCCCGTAGAGCCCGGGAAGGGCCCTGGCCCACCCGCATGTGGCTGCAGCTGGGCCACCGAGAGCTTCTTCCCTCTCCCATCCTCTCCTGCTCTCTCCCGCCCTCCCCCACGCCAGGGGGCTGCTGGCCTTGAGCCCTTTCTCCCATGGAATAAACAATGTGTCTTGAGAAATGACACACAGGCTTGTGACATCTATGGTTATGGGGTGGATGAGAGTACCTGTTTGGGCGCAAATCTTTGGGCACCGCGGACCCATGGGGTGAGAGGAGGGACGGCTGCCATGGGGCTCAGAGCCCTCTCCGGGGCTCACTCACTGCTTCTCTCTGAAGGCCCAGTTGGGACCTGTGGCCATGTCTCCCGTTCTTCCCCTGCTCTCTGACCCTAGTGGGGCCCCAAGCAGTGGAGAAGGGCTGAATGGACTGGCCCTTCTCGGCGGGGATACCCTCACCCTGCATCCCCTTCAGCCGACAAGCAGCACTTGAGTCCTGCTCTGTAGGACAGAGGTCTTAGCCCTAGAAGAGTTTGCCCTCCCCCACCCACCCCAATCCTCTTGTCCTTTAAGGCCCTCCACCTACAGGAAGCCCTCCCAGAGTGCCCAGTCCCTGCCTAATCCCTGTTTGGACCCCGGCCTCTCCAGCTCTGGTGTAGCTACTACCTTGTGCTGCCCATACTGGCCTTGTTCTCCAGGTAAATTAGAAGCTCCCTGAGGGCAGGGTTGCCCCTGACTCCATCACACACCCCCTTGTTCCCTACCAAGCCTGGATATTTTTTTAAATTTGACCCAGAGCTACGCAAGAGAGATTCCTAAAGTGGGAAGCTCTGTGGTGGTGAAATCTGGGCATCCTTAGGTAACCCCTTCAGGCTTTCCCAGCACAAAATCAGAGGCAAAATGGTCCCCAACCTGCCAGCTGCGGGAGCGACAGAGAGCAGCTGAGGGCTGGGAGCTGAAGTGAAATTAACCTCTGTGTGCAGAGCCAGGCTGAGCTCCACTTCCTGTTGACCTTGGGGGGACCCCAGAACACCTCTTTGCCATTCATGCTCTGGATTCAGGTGGGAGAAATCCCTGCCCTCCGGGAGCTGCCAGTTTAGCTGAAGAACCAAGGCCAGCATGGGGGGGACCAGTGAGAGCAGCTCCCCCTGGCATTCCAGGTGGGTCAGGTGGCCAAGGCCCCCAAGCCTGGGGTTTCATGTCCATCTCTGCGTCACTCAGCGGTGCCCACTCAGAGCCAGGCAGGGCCAAGCCGGGGCGGGCCTCCTCCCTCCCTGGTGTCCGGGCTGCCAGAGGAAACTGGCTTGTTTTGGCATCTGTCTCCACTGAGCTGCAGCCCTTCCTCTCCTGCTGCTTTGCATAGTGGCGCTAATTCTGGCCTCGACCTCCACCAGGGACCCTGGGCAGCCGGCTGGGGGTGGGACAGAGCCTTCACTTCTCCCCCCACAGCAGGGTCTTCCCCCTGCTTGGGGCTGCCCTGAATCTGGGGAGGGCTTGGCTTTTTTGAAAGGCAACTTAATATCTTTGAATAACTGAGTTTCTCTAATGCTTGGAAGTATTGTTGGCAGAGAGTCACCTGAGCAGGGAGGCCTGCCTCGACCGCCAGACACCCACCCCGCAAGGGCGCTGCCTTCATGGTCACGACGCAGAAGCACCCCCTGGTCCGTTCTTCTGTCTCAGAGGCTTACACTACGGGTGTCCCCATGTCTGTCTCATGGGTCCCTGGCCCCCAGAACCGACAGGCAGCGGAAACAAAGCTAGGTGATGCTGGTGGGGGGCGACGAACGTCTCAGATCTCGGTTGCTTTATCTACAAAACGGGAATCATAAATCTTATCCAAAGGAGTTGAACCAGATGCCGGTTTTTAAGAAAATTACCCTACAGTAAAATTGACTTCGTTTTCTTTTCACGAATTTTAGATTTACAGCTTTGTATAACCACCACCACAACCAAGTTACAGAACGTGAATCAGACTCTTTTGCTGGGTCCCCCAAATATTTATATACTGAGAATCTCTTAACTGCCAGTAAGATTTTATTGAACACCTCCATATTCATTTACATGACCTTGTCCCACCGTTACCCTGGAAGGGGGACAGCTGCATCCCAACTTAAAAAATGAGGAAATCGAGGCCCGGGGAGATGATTACCTTGATTGGCCAAAAGTCACACACAGATCTTCTGACTCCAAACTCAGCATTCTTTCTACTACATCACAGCTGCCTCCCTCGAAGGACCCTGAGCCGGAGGAGGAGGCGAGCCACAGGGAGAGAATCCTGGGACAGCTTTGCCATCTCCCTTGTTCACAAGTCGCAAAGCCCCGAAGGCCCCACTCCTTCCTGATAGGCCAGGATATTGAGTCACTGGGCCATCCTTCCAGGAGTCCAGCTCTGGGCCCCTCTTCCTTTAGAATGCAGCCCCAAGGGCCCTTGGTGGGCACATGCCCTGCTGCCCACTGGGGGAATCCAGCCCTGTCCCCCGGGGCCTGGGCTAAACACGGGCTGGTTCCTCCTCCGTTCTAGCTTGACTTCCGGCCCCCTGGCTGCAGGTGTTGGTAGGCCGGGGGTGCTCTGACCCAAGGGTTTGGGTGTTTTTCCAGCAGAATTGGAGATTAGAGAAAAACAAAACAAAACTCGGAAAGCTGCTGCTGTCTGGGTGTCACTGGACCCCCAGCAGATGTGCAGCCTGGCCGGATCTTCTGCAAAGGGCCTCAAAGGCCATCCAGCCGGGGGACCAGGGACTCTGGTCCGCGCATGCTCTGCTCTCTGCAACCTCAGCAGCTGGATTCAGAGCCCACATCTGTGAAATTTCTGGATTTGTATCTGCTCTCCAGGCTGCACCTAGTTACGGCGCCCTCAGGAACTGCTATTGACTCAGGAACAAACAAAACCCAAAACCAACAAACCTGCCACTTGGGGACACCTCAGCGGCCATCTCCCACCCCAAAGCCTTTACTTGGAAACTTAGGTGACTCCACAGAAAACAAAAATTAACAAAACTGAAACCCTGAATTCAGAGTGTAGTTTGTTTAAACACATTTAGACAGATCCTAATGCACAGATCAAATTAATAAAAAAAAAAAAAAAAAGACATCGTTCTCTCGGTCCTAAGACCACTTTCTCACATGGCAGGAGTGGGCGGGCCAGATGCCTCGTGAGGTCCTGTTTGGGGCTCAGGTTCTGCAAGTT
Source organism: Lipotes vexillifer (assembly GCF_000442215.2). Taxonomy (NCBI): domain Eukaryota; kingdom Metazoa; phylum Chordata; class Mammalia; order Artiodactyla; family Lipotidae; genus Lipotes; species Lipotes vexillifer. The sequence goes on along the minus strand of NW_006784347.1, from coordinate 2,124,770 downwards.
GTGGGTCTGCGTGAACATCTGTGTGTGCTCACCCTCAGCATATGCATGCTGCCCTGTCTCCTTTTTGCATTTAAATTTGCTCAGGTATGTATTGCTGTGCATGGCAAGATCCCGTGTTATCATTTTTTCTGTACTTGTTACGTTAAATTCATTCTAGTATGAGGAGAACATCAAGACAAGTAATGGCCTGCCTTTTTGCCATTTCTGGCCGGGGGGCGGGGAATATTTGAGTTCTTTCCTTGGCACTGTCCTTTCATCCATTCAACCCACTTAGCAGATGCTTGGTGAGTTGCTAGGCCTGGGATGGTGCCAGCTGCCAGGTCCCCCCACTCCCCAGAGTTATGCTCTCACCTCTGTATCTTAGCTATTTCTTTCATGGTAGTTGTCACAATGTGAAATTTCTGTATAAATTTTATCATTCTGTATTTATTTGTTTGCTATTGTCTCTCCTGTAGACTGTAAAGTCCAGCAGAGAAAAGATTGTGTCCTTTGTTCATGTAGGTATAATGAACTGGTACAATACCTGGCACATGGAAGGTGCAACAACTGCTTACTGAATCAGTTAATGCAAGAGAAAGAGAATGAGTGAATGAGTGAAGAGACGAAAGGCATGAACCCAGCCTCAAAGAGCTTACATTCCCTTAAGGGGAATAAGATGTTCACAAACAACCACAGAATAAGGTGGAAGGAAGCAGAGGTTATTTCCAGCTGACAGCACCAATCAGGAAAGCACCTCAGACTTCCCACAGCTGCTGGACACACCCCGGTATTATTATATTTCTTTTTCAATGGGCTTGTCTCCCTGGGGAATAAGCCCCCAAGTGGAAATTGCTTAGTAGGTCCTGTGATGTAGATTGTTTTGCTCTTCTAGATTGTTCAGAGATCCTCACCTACTGTAAACAACATCCCCATCAACCCACAGGAGTGCCTGCCCCCATCCTGCCCCCCTACCCCAGAGCCCTCCAAGGTCCTTCCTCCATGCTTGAGTCCTCTGGCAAACTCAAGGGTCCGATGAGATAAAGGAAGTGAAAACGTGATGTACACTGAAATGTGCGACACAAGTGTGAAGGATGATGCGACTTGGTTCATTAAATCAGGCTCCATCGAGTTGTTTGTTTACTGCCTCTTTTCTTGGTGTCTGTGGACCTCACTCTGGGCTGAAGCTTCTTGCATTCAATTGCCCCCAAGCTTCATTGAACATCTTCTGAGTGGGGACTTGATCCAGCCCTGCTAGCTTTGCACTAAGGATAGTGCTTCCACGCCCAGCGGCGTCACTGTCTCTCCTAGATGAGGCTTCTAAAGAGCTCGTTGTGGTGGGAAGACTGGGGCCTTGGGCTGCCATCTTTTAGGAGCTGAGAGACACCTGGCAAACTACTCACCTCTTTGAGCCTGAATGTCCTTGTATGAATGCACCTCACCCTCTCCGCATCACTCAATACAGTGCCTGGCACATGGAAGGCACTCAGAAATGTCGGTCTCCTTTTCCACCTCCCCCTGGAGAAGCCCCTGGGAATCCCCACATAATATTCTCTAAAAACATTGACCCAATGAGCTGTGATCAACGCGGTCATCAGACTCATGCTGGAATCAAAGACAAAGTGGAGCATATCCTGGGGGCAATCCCAACCTCTGGCCTCAAGGAAAGCAGGACAGAGCTAGAGGTGGGAAGCATGGACCTCAAGTGACCAGGGGAGAATGGAAAGAGCTGCCCCCAGTCCCTCTGCGGCTCTCCCTAAGACCAGGGCAATCATGACTGTAAACAATGAGATGGCCCCGCGCTGCGTGGACTTGAACCTCAGAAGTGCTCCTGAAGCCTGAAAGAGGCCACTTTCAGATCAAGAGTAGATCTTTGAATTTCCACAGTAGGTACAGAGAACCCCAGAGATGGTCAAATCTGAAAATACGAAGGGCTTCCAAACACACTGAAATTCATGGATTCCAAGATGATGGGGGATTCATCCCGAACCCTTTGAGGATGACACCGGAGATGCTGATCACAGCCTCTCCTCACTGGCTGCCGTGCAGAGGCCATTGTGGGTCAGCCTCTGAATCTGGAGAAGCCAGGGGTCTGGCCCCAGGTCGTGCCCCAAGAAGGGGTGAGTGACTCCCTAGCAAGAGCACGAAAATCCCAAGTCTAATTCAAAGATTATCTTTTACTAGCAATGAATTACGTATGTGTCTCCATCACTAAAGACCCTGAAAAAGACCTTTTCTAGACTAGAGAGAAGGGTCACCAGTATCCAGCCCCCACCCTCCAGTTCTTCCCTCTTTGGGTCCGATGGCTGCCACCGTGGTCACCTTTCATAAAGGTATATCCCGGGGGTCCCCAGAATCCTGTGGGCCAACCGGAAGTGGGTTGGTGAGAGGAGACGCTCCCCTGCTCTGGCTGGTCCCACCTGTTCTTGGCAGTAACCTGCCTGGCAGGGAGCCTCAGCCACACCTCACCTGTGCCCACCTTGTGTGGCTCTCGAGTGGTCCCCAAGTCGGGCTCCTGTACCCTCAGTCCTAGGGGAGGCCTGAGCTTCTCCTGTGGTCCACAGTTCACATATTGTCCCCCCCAGCATTAGTTAGAAGTCTGTCACGAGAGGTTCCACTTCAGTGTCCCTTCCCCCAGGTGACCTAGAAGGAAGAAATGGCGGAGGACACAGGAGGCTGTGTGGGGCTTAGAGACCCTCCTCCACTTCCTGTCCAGCTCCTCCCCTTTGGTGGCTCTGGAAGGAGAGGAAAGGGGTGTCCTCACCTTTCCTGTGGCCCCATCTTCCTCAGAGCCTGTTTCTTTAATGACATTTCCCTCTGGTCCTCCTATGGTCATGCCTGGGGACAACTCCCACAGGTCCCAGTGCCCTCCGTAGCAGGTAAAGAATCAGGGGCATGGTCTGACGATGGTTCAGGAGTGATGAGAGAAAAGAGAGCTCTATCTTCTGGTCTGAAAAGGGGGAGATGGCAAGGCACAACCGCTCAGGTTGTGGACCACGGGGGTGTGACTTTTTAGCATTGGTTGGCAACACTATAAGCAACCACCTCTAGAAAGGTTTGCTCATTCGTTCGTTTGTTGCCCCACAGGGTCAAGTGCTAAATGTTCTTAGACTCAAGGGATGGAAGGTTTAAACAGAGGGCAATATGTTCTTTCCTGCTCTTATCCTGGGGGACTATTTGATGCTGGTGACCTCCAGATGCTGAAATAGCCCTGACCATGGGCACCAGGAGGTGGCAAGCCTGCAGCCCTAGCCTTCCTGACCCTGGCCTTGCCCTGCTATGTGGTCTCCGCCATGCACCCCATGTCTCTGGGCCAGTCTCACCTGGAAAATGACGGACAACAAGCTGACTCTTAAGGGAGGACAAAATGAGGCAAGGGGACTCTTGTGATTAGGGGCAGGACGCTTGTGATCAGAGGGATTTAAAAGTTAAAAAACAGGGCTTCCCTGGTGGCGCAGTGCTTGAGAGTCCGCCTGCCGATGCGGGGGACGCGGGGTCGTGCCCCGTTTCGGGAAGATCCCACATGCCGCGGAGCGGCTGGGCCCGTGAGCCATGGCCGCTGGGCCTGCGCGTCCGGAGCCTGTGCTCCGCAAATGGGAGAGGCCACAACAGTGAGAGGCCCGCATAACGCCAGAAAAAAAAAAAAAAAGTTAAAAAACAGGGCTTCCCTGGTGGCGCAGTGCTTGAGAGTCCGCCTGCCGATGCGGGGGACGCGGGGTCGTGCCCCGTTTCGGGAAGATCCCACATGCCGCGGAGCGGCTGGGCCCGTGAGCCATGGCCGCTGGGCCTGCGCGTCCGGAGCCTGTGCTCCGCAAATGGGAGAGGCCACAACAGTGAGAGGCCCGCATAACGCCAGAAAAAAAAAAAAAAAAAAAAAAAAAAAAAAAGTTAAAAAACAGAGTGGCGCCCACCCAGTCCGCTTTGAAGAAAGGGCTCGGGATGCTGCAACGTGGGAAGAGCCAGGATTTGGAGATCTGCTGCCTTGGCTGAGGTAGCTCATGTAAGTAAGCCTCTCTGAGCCTTGGTCTCCTCTTCTGTAAAATGGGGTGATAACACTTCCTTCCTTAGTCCTGAGAGTCTAATGTGAGATTGCACGGGCTTGCTCTTCACAACCTGATAAGCTCTATACAAATATTAAAAGGAGAAGAAAGACCGGGAGGAGACCGCAATGACTGGAGAGGGCATCTTTCAGTGTGCTGTGCCCAGAGCGCCAGTGCTGGGGGTGGGACTCACGTCCTCAAGGGCTCTTCCAAATTTGAGATTCACTGACGGTGACAGGGCTATAGGAGGAAGCAGTTGCAAGCAGTGTCTGTTCCCGGGATCTCTGTGGCACATCCAAGGAGCAGGGACAATGCCTCAAGTTTTGGTCCCTTGCCCTATCCACCTGGGGTAGCCCCTATGCTCCGGCAAAGGGGAGGGCAATGTGTGGGGCTGGAGCCCTCTAGCGGTCAGGGTTAGCCCTGCATCCAGCTGCCTCAGGCTGGATCAGGTGGCAGGAGGATGGTGATGGGGCAAAGGTGGAATCTGTGCCCAGAAACCCCAGAATCTATTGCTATCCTTGGCCCCCTTCCCCCAAACACACATTCTCTCTGGTGGTTGGAGGGGAGCTGTTCAGGGAGGAGGAAAGAGGTAGAGAGTGAGGAAGCATCCACATAGCTCTCAGGGTACATCCATCCTGACATAGCCCCCCTTTAGGGGACCAGCTTGGGCCCTCCTCACCCTGGGGGACAACCCCGCAATGACACCCTGCCACAGTGTGCCTGGACTCTGGCTACTCCACTCTGCTACCTCCCCCTTAAAAAGAGGACGGATTGGGTGGTCTCTCAAGCTGAGACTCTGTGCGTACAGCCCTCGGGACAGGTGACAGTGGAGAGGGGAAGATGACAAGCCTGGGGGACATGACCCCAGAGGAGGAGCGGTAACAGGATGAGTGGGAGGGGGTTCTAAATTATCCATTAGCCCAGGCCCGCCGGTGGCCCGTGCATAAATGTATAGAGAAAATAGGTGGGGGCAGAGGGAGAAAGAGAAGAGGCCAGGGTATAAAAAGGGCCCACAAGGGACCAATTCCAGGACCCCAGGACCCAGCTCCCCGGACAGCTCAGGGTCCTGTGGACAGCTCACCAGCTGTGATGGCTGCAGGTAAGCACCCCTAAAATCCCCTTGGGCTCGGTGTGTACTGAAGGGTGATGGGAGGGCCCTGCAGATGGACGGGGGCACTAACCTCGGGCTTTGGGGCTTCTGGATGTGAGCACAGATATCTACCCCCAGACACGTGACCAGGTTTGAAATGTTCTCATTCCCCGGGGGGGGGGGGGGGTTGGATTGGCCTTGCCTCTGTGTGTAGGTCCTGAGGGCGTCTGTTCCCCGCCCTGATAGGACGGGGTTAAAGTGTCAGCTGATTAAGGGGCTCTCGCTCACTCAGGCCAGGGGGAGGGAGGCATACGGTATGTGGGGCGAACCTGTAGTGACAGAGGCTTGAGTGACGTTGCACCAGCCTGAGGTGTGCCATGTGTTCTCCCAAGGAAGTTGTCCCTGGACCATGAGACCCTGGCAGTGGCAGGCTGCACCAGCTCCCGGGGGGGGGGGGGGGGTAGGGGCGGTAGAGGGCTGGCAGGAGAACCAGGCCTCTAGTTCTCTGGACCCCTCCCTCTCCGGCCCTCCTTGTCTCTCTCTAGGCCCTCGAACCTCCATGCTCCTGGCCTTCGCCCTGCTCTGCCTGCCCTGGACTCAGGAGGTGGGCGCCTTCCCAGCCGTGCCCTTGTCCAGCCTGTTTGCCAACGCTGTGCTCCGGGCCCAGCACCTGCACCAACTGGCGGCTGACACCTACAAAGAGTTTGTAAGCTCCCCGGGGATGCGTACTAGTGGCGGGTGGTAGTAAGGGGTGAATCCGTGCCCCCTCCACATAGTGGGAGGAAACTAAGGAGTTCAGAGGTATTTAATCCGAGGGAAGATGCTGTCTAAACGGAGGGGGCTTCCTAGTAAAGCAGTGAGGAGAGCCGCGCAGCAGCCTGGACCCGGGCGTGTGCTCCTCCTCCCAGGAGCGCGCCTACATCCCGGAGGGACAGAGATACTCCATCCAGAACACCCAGGCTGCCTTCTGCTTCTCGGAGACCATCCCGGCCCCCACAGGCAAGGACGAGGCCCAGCAGAGATCGGTGAGTGGCCACTGCGGACCGAGGAGCAGGCCCCCCCTCATCCTAAGAAGGCTGCCCCATCTCTCGGCATCGGGCCTTGGGCTGTCTTCCCCCCGAGGAGGTGCAGGGTGGTGGCTGGTGGCGGAAGGTGACGGATGGCGGCGGGAGGCCCGCGGCTGCCCCCCTCCCCCGCCCCCGCCACCGACCTCGCGGTGCCCACCGCCCACCACCCATCTGCCCGCAGGACGTGGAGCTGCTCCGCTTCTCGCTGCTGCTCATCCAGTCGTGGCTCGGGCCCGTGCAGTTCCTCAGCAGGGTCTTCACCAACAGCCTGGTGTTTGGCACCTCGGACCGCGTCTATGAGAAGCTGAAGGACCTGGAGGAGGGCATCCAGGCCCTGATGCGGGTGGGGATGGCGTAGTGGGTCCCCCAGGCTGGGCCCACGCCCGCCCTCTCCTGACTTAGCCGAGGGACGGGGGGCTCCCGTGGGCTGGGGGAGAGAGGTGCCTGCTCTCTCTGTGGCAGCCCAGCCTTGACCCCGGAGAAATCTTTTCCCGTTTCCCCTTGTGAGTCCTCCCTCCACACCCTTCTCCAAGCCTGCAGGGGAGGGTGGCAAATGGAGGGGACGGGAGGCAGCCGCTCCCAAGGGCTCCCTGTCTTGTCTCTCCCTCCCTTTTGCAGGAGCTGGAAGATGGCAGCCCCCGGGCTGGGCAGATCCTCAAGCAGACCTACGACAAATTTGACACAAACATGCGCAGTGATGACGCGCTGCTCAAGAACTACGGGCTGCTCTCCTGCTTCAAGAAGGACCTGCACAAGGCTGAGACGTACCTGCGGGTCATGAAGTGTCGCCGCTTCGTGGAGAGCAGCTGTGCCTTCTAGTTGCCGGGCATCTCTGTTACCCCTCCCCAGTGCCTCCCCGGACCCTGGAAAGTGCCACTCCAGTGCCCACCGTCCTTTCCTAATAAAACGAGGTTGCATCACATTGTCTGAGTAGGTGTCATTCTGTTATGGGGTGGAGGGGGGCAGTACAGCAAGGGGAGGGTTGGGAAGACAAACTGCAGGGATCCTCTGGGCCCTATGGGAACCCAGATGCTGAACGATAATTGACCCGGTTCTTCCTGGGCTAGAAAGAAGCAGACACATCCCCTTCTCTCTGTGACACACCCAGTCCATTCCCCAGGTCCGTAGTCCCAGTTTGCTGGGGACTCATAGGTCAGGACCACTCCCCTCACCCCAACCCCAAAGTACTTGGAGGTGTTTCTCTCTGCCCCTCCAGAACCACAAGACCAAACCTAGCCCCCAAGGGTGGGAAGAAATGAAAGCAAGACTGGCTATTAAGTACGGAAGTCCAGAAAATGCCTCCAACATGTGAGGAAATCATAGAACTGCCTTTGTGCAGAAATTTTAAGGTGAATACACGTTCAGCCCAACTACCCTTGGGAAATGGGAACAATGCAAAACTGGCTTTGGGACAAACAGAACCAGAACGTTTGGGATCTGAATTGGGGCAAGGGACGTGGAAGAGAGATTCTAAATTGAGGGTTGCAAATTCAGCGCCAACAGGTGCCAGGTAGGTACATACATAAGTAATAAGGGCTGCATGTAAAGGGAGAAATAGTAACTAATTCTCAGCCTGCTTGTGAGGGTTACAGCACAGAGGGGTGAGGGCCAGAACGACCTAAAGAACGCAGGCCCCAGCTAAGGATGGGGCCCATCGGCCTTGTCAAGACTGCAGGAGCAGGGCTGCCAGACCTTCTGCTTCTTCGAGACAGACAGGACATCCAGACTTTCATGTAAAATCTAATGTTTAAACATTGACACCTAGTTCTTATTGAAAACACTTTAAGGGCAAAAGTTAGCCCAAACACATGTGGTCTTCAAGCTGTCAGTGGACAATTTGTTCTTAGAGGAGTGGATTGGGATAAATTGGTATAAGGGAAAGAATCAGAAAGACTTGGACTTCTGTTCGGGAAGAAATTACTTAACCTCCCTGAGACCTAGTTTCCTCACCGATAAAATGGAGATAATAGTGTATTATTGCCTTACAAGGCGTATGTGAGGATTAAATGAAATGAGGTTTCTGAAGTGATTGACACAGTACAGCACTCAAGAAGTTGCAGCTGGTTTTGCATTGAATTGTGGGGTGCTCTGTGTTTTCCAAGGGAATGTTTAAGTACTTGTTACTGAGTCACATTCTGTTTTCCTAATGGCACCTCACATGTTTCTTTCTTTTTTATTTCCAAATGAACTTAAAAGGGCAGCTTTAGAGTTAAGTTTTTGGTCACCCAAGCACCTTGGCTAAGTAACTAGTGATCTGTAAATTAATAGTTAGATGCTCAAAGTAACTCTATCATCCAAACATGATTTTACAAAGTCAATAATTCTTTCACAATGCAAATAATCAATAAATATTCCTGAAAAGCCCAAAGTTTTACATGCCATAATGAATTTTCTTCAAAATGGGACTCACGTGTATTCATTTTGGATATTTTACATCAAGTGACTAATGTAAATGTAAACTTGGGGAGTGGTTGAAAGTTGGAATAATCAGAACCCTGGAGCTCCATTTCTTAACTCAGAAACCATTCCTCTGCCTTAGGTCATTTTTGTGTGACTTTTAAATCATGGAGTTTTGGAGTTAGAAGGGCCTCACAGGTCATCCTAATTCCTTCTAATTTAGGATTCTTACCCTATAGCCTCCCTCACAGATGGTACTCACTTGTGTAGCACTGGTGTCAAGGGAATTACTATTTCCCAAGGTAATTTATTCTAGTAAACCCCTCTGACTTCAGCAAAGTATTTCTTACATTCAGCTGAAATCAATGTCCCTGTAATATCCCTCATTTGACCTTAGAATTATTTGCATATCTCATGGTCTTTTAGAAGTCGATGTATTAGGCACAAATATTATTATCTATTGGCTTGAATAAGTGTTTTAAAAGGAAAGTGAGGGGACTTCCCTGGCGTTCCAGCGGTTAAGACTTCATACTTCCACTGCAGGGGGCAAGGGTTCAATCCCTGGTCGGGGAACTAAGATTCCGCATGCGTGTGGTGGGGCAAAAAAAAAAAAGAAAGAAAGAAAAGTGAGCCATCTTAAGAAGTATGTGTTGAATGAATGTGGCAGGAGAGGGGTGCCTGCAGAGAGGGGTGTTATAGCCACTAATAAGAGGGTTCTAAAGTGGGGTTGTCATGCCAGCAGTAGACTGCAGAGGGAGCCACACTCCAGAGAGCTTCCACTCAGCTCCTTCCGGGCGGGCGCAGCTGAATCAACTCAACCACTGCTGGTCGAGAATTACGAAGACGCTAGTGGAATTTGCAAAATTTTTGAATTTAAAAAGACCTTAAAGACCATCTACCCTAAACTCTTTGATTTGCCAACTGTCAATCTCCCTTTCAGCTCTCCAGTTAGGCGTTGGATGGCAAACTCCGCCGTAAATTAGAAATGCTGGGGGTGTTTGCCATAGCCTTCACTCCCTGAGATTCTGACTTTAATGGATCTGGGATGGGATCCGGACAAGAGAATTTTAAAAACTCCCCAGGTGAGAAGGCTGAGAATCACTGAGTTGGGACCACAAAGATGAAATGCACGTGTCCACAGGTATTGTATTGGTAAAAGGGGGCAAAAGGAGATGAGAGACCTGGGCCAGTTTCGACACTTTCTGTTTCCAGTTCTAACCAGTCAATTTAAAAAATTCTAATAAGCCAGTAGCAAAAAGACAAATACTGGATGATTCCTCCCATGTGCAGTACTTTGAGTAGTCAAATTCATAGAAACAGAAAGTAGAATGCTGGTTACCACGGGCTGGGGGAAAGGGGAATGCGGAGTTGTTTAACCGGTAGACTTTTTGTTTTGCAAAATGAAAATGAGTTTCTGTTGTGAATTACGCAATTGTTGTGTAATTCACAACAATGTGAATGTAGTTATTATTCAACTGTGAGTTTAAAGTGGTAAATTTTTTCTTTTTTTTTTTTTTTTTTTTTTTTTTTTTTGCAGTACACGGGCCTCTCACTGCTGTGGCCTCTCCCGTTGCGGAGCACAGGCTCCGGATGAGCAGGCTCCGCGGCATGTGGGATCTTCCCCGACTGGAGAACGAACCCGTGTCCCCTGCATCGCAGGCGGACTCTCAACCACTGCGCCACCAGGGAAGCCCCTAAAGTGGTAAATTTTGTTATGAATATTTTACTGCCATTTAAATTTTTAAATTGAGGTATAATTGGCATAAAACATTAGTTTCAGGTATACAACATAATGATTTGATATTTGTATATATTGCAAAATGAGCGTCACAATAAGTCTAGTTAATATCCATCAGCATACATAGCTACAAAAAACTTTTTCTTGTGATGAGAACTTTTAAGATCTATTCTCTTAGCAACTTTCAAATATGCAGTACAGCGTTAACTATAGTCACCATGTTGTACATTACATCTGAATGCATAATTTCAAATGTTTAAAAATTATTTTCTAGTGAAAAAATCTTCCCCAAGGTTAAGATTAGTGAGATTTGCAGAAGAAAGAGTTCAACAGGCAGAGCTCCAGTAATCCTAGACCCCTTGGAATAATGTTTTTCTGATGCCATGTAATCTTTTAAACTTAACCTGAAATGATCAATCTGAATTCCTCCCATCATTATTGCTGAAACACATATGGTGAGTTTTGTCCTATTATACACATTTGAGAGGACTTACACTTTGCCCTTGCTTCACAAGTCCTCAGAATTACAGGACCTGGGCTTCTGGGATAAGCAAAAATGATACTGCTTTGTGACTTCTTTAATTCAGGCCCCAGCAAAGCTGAGAAACACTTTGAGTGATACCAGTATTAGGGTGACCAGTTCGTGCCAGTTTGCATGAGACTTTCTCAATTTTAGTGCCAAAAGTCCCATGTTTTAGGAACCTCTCTGCTCAATGCAAACTGGGACAATTGGTCCTCCTACTAGTAGTCCCAAATCTTAGGGAACAACAACAACAACAAAAAAAAACAGAAAGTAGAGGAAGGAAAAGGAAATGGAATAGAAAAAGAGGAAGAGAGAACGCAATGGAAAAAGAGAAAGGAAGTATCAGTGGTGTATATGACTTCTGATGGCCCTCAGTCATTGCCATGGATTTCTGACTCTTTTTTTTTTTTTTTTTTTAGTATTAGGAGTTTTTTTTTTGAATTTTATTTTATTTATTTTTTTATACAGCAGGTTCTCGTTAGTCATCAATTTTATACACATCAGTGTATATGTGTCAATCCCAATTGCCCAATTCAGCACACCACCATGCCCCCCACCCCGCCCCTGTGGCTTTCCCCCCTTGGTGTCCATACATTTGTTCTCTACATCTGTGTCTCAACTTCTGCCCTGCAAACCGGTTCATCTGTACCATTTTTCTAGGTTCCACATACATGCGTTAATATACGATATTCGTTTTTCTCTTTCTGACTTCACTCTGTATGACAGTCTCTAGATCCATCCATGTCTCAGCAAATGACTCAATTCCATTCCTTTTTATGGCTGAGTAATATTCCATTGTATATATGTACCACTTCTTCTTTATCCATTCGTCTGTCGATGGGCATTTAGGTTGCTTCCGTGACCTGGCTATTGTAAATAGTGCTGCAATGAACATTGGGGTGCATGTGTCTTTTTGAATTATGGTTTTCTCTGGGTATATGCCCAGTAGTGGGATTGCTGGATCATATGGTAATTCTATGTTTAGTTTTGTGAGGAACCTCCATACTGTTCTCCATAGTGGCTGTATCAATTTACATTCTCACCAACAGTGCAAGAGGGTTCCCTTTTCTCCACACCCTCTCCAGCATTTGTTGTTTGTAGATTTTCTGATGATGCCCATTCTGATGGGTGTGAGGTGATACCTCACTGTAGTTTTGATTTTCATTTCTCTAGTAATTAGTGATGTTGAGGAGCTTTTCATGTGCTTCTTGGTCATCTGTATGTCTTCTTTGGAGAAATGTCTGTTTAGGTCTTCTGCCCATTTTTGGATTGGGTTGTTTCTTTAATATTGAGCTGCATAAGCTGTTTATATATTTTGGAGATTAATCCTTTGTCTGCTGATTCGTTTGCAAATATTTTCTCCCATTCTGAGGGTTGTCTTTTTGTCTCGTTTATGGTTTCCTTTTCTGTGCAAAAGCTTTGAGATTTTTGTTTTTATTTCCATTCCTCTAGGAGGTGGATCAAAAAAGATCTTGCTGGGCTTCCCTGGTGGCGCAGTGGTTGAGAGTCCGCCTGCCGATGCAGGGGACACGGGTTCGTGCCCCGGTCCGGGAAGATCCCACATGCCGTGGAGCAGCTGGGCCCGTGAGCCATGGCCGCTGAGCCTCCGTGTCCGGAGCCTGTGCTCCGCAATGGGAGAGGCTACAACAGTGAGAGGCCTGTGTACCATGAAAGAACAACAACAAAAAAAGATCTTGCTGTGATTTATGTCTCGAATCCATTTTGAGTTTATTTTTGTGTATGGTGTTAGGGAGTGTTCTAATTTCATTCTTTTACATGTAGCTGTCCAGTTTCCCCAGCACCACTTATTGAAGAGACTGTCTTTCCTCCGTTGCATATCCTTGCCTCCTTTGTCATAGATTAGTTGACCATAGGTGCATGTGTTTATCTCTGGGCTTTCTATCTTGTTCCATTGATCTATGTTTCTGTTTTTGTGCCAGTACCATATTGTCTTGATTACTGTAGCTTTGTAGTATAGTCTGAAGTCAGGGAGTCTGATTCCTCCAGCTCTGTTTTTTTCCCTCAAGACTGTTTTGGCTATTTGGGGTCTTTTGTGTCTCCATACAAATTTTAAGATTTTTTGTTCTAGTTCCATAAAAAATGCCAATGGTAATTTGATAGGGATTGCATTGAATCTGTAGATTGCTTTGGGTAGTATAGTCATTTTCACAATATTGAGTCTTCCAATCCAAGAACATGGTATATCTCTACATCTGTTGGTATCATCTTTAATTTCTTTCATCAGTGTCTTAATAGTTTTCTGCATAGAGGTCTTTTGTCTCCCTAGGTAGGTTTATTCCTAGGTATTTTATTCTTTTTGTTGCAGTGGTAAATGGGAGTGTTTCATTAATTTCTCTTTCAGATTTTTCACCATTAGTGTATAGGAATGTAAGAGATTTCTGTGCATTAATTTTGTATCCTGCAACTTTACCATATTCATTGATTAGCTCTAGTAGTTTTCTGGTGGCATCTTTAGGATTCTCTATGTATAGTATCATGTCATCTGCAAACAGTGCCAGGTTTACCTCTTCTTTTCCAATTTGTATTCCTTTTATTTCTTTTTCTTCTCTGATTGCTGTGGCTAGGACCTCCAAAACTATGTTGAATAATACTGGTGAGAGTGGATATCCTTGTCTTGTTCTTGATCTTAGAGGAAGTGCATTCAGTTTTTTACCATTGAGGATGATGTTTGCTGTGGGTTTGTCATATATGGCCTTTATTATGTTGAGGTAGGTTCCGTCTGTGCCCACTTTCTGGAGAGTTTTTATCATAAATAGGTGTTAAATTTTTTCAAAAGCTTTTTCTGCATCTATTGAGATGATCATATGATTTTTATTCTTCAGTTTGTTAATATGGTGTATCACATTGATTGATTTGCACATATTGAAGAATCCTTGCACCCCTGGGATAAAGCCCACTTGATCATGGTGTATGATCCTTTTAAAGCGTTGTTGGGTTCTGTTTGCTAGTATTTTGTTGAGGGTTTTTGCATCTATATTCATCAGTGATATTGGTCTGTAATTTTTTTTTTTTTAGTATCTTTGTCTGGTTTTGGTAGCAGGGTGATGGTAGCCTCATAGAATGAGTTTGGGAGTGTTCCTTCCTCTGAAAATTTTCGGAAGAGTTTGAGAAGGATGGGTGTTAGCTCTTCTCTAAATGTTTGATAGAATTCACCTGTGAATCCATGTGGTCCTGGACTTTTGTTTGTTGGAAGATTTTTAATCACAGTTTCAAGTTCATTACTTGTGATTGGTCTGTTCATATTTTCTGTTTCTTCCTGGTTCAGTCTTGGAAGGCTATATCTTTCTAAGAATTTGTCCATTTCTTCCAGCTTGTCCATTTTGTTGGCACAGAGTTGCTTGTCGTAGTCTCTTAGGATGCTCTGTATTTCTGCTGTGTCTGTTATAACTTCTCCTTTTTCATTTCTAATTTTATTGATCTGAGTCCTCTCCCTCTTTTTCTTGATGAGTCTGGCTAATGGTTTATCAATTTTGTTTATCTTCTCAAAGAACCACTTTTAGTTTTATTGATCTTTGCTATTGTTTTCTTTGTTTCTATTTCATTTATTTCTGCTCTGATCTTTATTATTTCTTTCCTTCTGCTAACTTTGGGTTTTGTTTGTTCTTCTCTCTCTAGTTCCTTTAGGTGTAAGGTTAGATTGTTTATTTGAGATTTTTCTTGTTTCTTGAGGTAGGCTTGTATAGCTATAAAATTCCCTCTTGGAACTGCTTTTGCTGCATGCCATAGGTTTTGGATCGTCATGTTTTTATTGTCATTTGTCTCTAGATATTTTTTGATTTCCTCTTTGATTTCTTCAGTGATCTCTTGGTTATTTAGTAATGTATTGTTTAGCCTCCATGTGTTTGTGCTTTTTATGTTTTTTCCCTGTAGTTCATTTCTAATCTCATAGCATTGTAGTCAGAAAAGATGCTTGATGGGCTTCCCTGGTGACATAGTGGTTAAGAATTCTCCTGCCAATGCAGGGGACATGGGTTTGAGCCCTGGTCCAGGAAGATCCCACATGCCGCGGAGCAACTAAACCCTTGCGCCACAACTACTGAGCCTGCGAACTAGAGCCTGCAAACCACAACTACTGAGCCCTCGTGCCGCAACTACTGAAGCCCACGTGCCTAGAGCCCATGCTCTGCAACAAGAGAAGCCACTGCAATGAGAAGCCCACGCACCACAGCAAAGAGTAGCCCCCGCTCGCCGCAACTAGAGAAGGGCTGTGTGCAGCAACAAAGACCCAAGGCAGCCAAAAGTAAATAAATAAAATAAATAAATTTATAAAAAAGAAAAGAAAAGAAAAGATGCTTGATATGATTTCAATTTTCTTAAATTTACTGAGGCTTGATTTGTGACCCAAGATGTGATCTATCCTGGAGAGTGTTCCGTGTGCACTTGAGAAGAAAGTGTAATCTGCTATCTTTGGATGGAATGTCCTATAAACATCAATTAAATCTATCTGGTCTATTGTGTCATTTAAAGCTTCTGTTTCCTTATTTATTTTCATTCTGGATGATCTGTCCATTGGTGTAAGTGAGGTGTTAAAGTCCCCCACTATTGTTTTGTTACTGTCGATTTCCTCTTTTATAGCTGTTAGCAGTTGCCTTACGTGTTGAGGTGCTCCTATGTTGGGTGCCTATATACTTATAATTGTGATATCTTCTTCTTGGATTGATCCCTTGATCATTATGTAGTGTCCTTCCTTGTCTCTTGTAACATTCTTTATTTTAAAGTCTATTTTATCTGACATGAGTATTGCTACTCCAGCTTTCTTTCGATTTCCATTTGCATGGACTATCTTTTTCCATCCCCTCACTTTCAGTCTGTATGTGTCCCTAGGTCTGAAGTGGGTCTCTTGTAGACAGCATATGGGTGGGTCATGTTTTTGTATCCATTCAGCAAGCCTGTGTCTTATGGTTGGAGCATTTATTCCATTCATGTTTAAGGTAATTATTGATATGTATGTTCCTATGACCATTTTCTTAATTGTTTTGGGTTTGTTTTTGTAGGCCCTTTTCTTCTCTTGTGTTTCCCACTTAGAGAAGTTCCTTTAGCATTTGTTGTAGAGCTGGTTTGGTGGTGCTGAATTCTCTTAGCTTTTGTTTGTCTGTAAAGCTTTTGATTTCTCCATCGAATCTGAATGAGATCCTTGCCGGGTAAAGTAATCTTGGTCGTAGGTTCTCCCCTTTCATCACTTTAAGTATATCATGCCACCCCCTTCTGGCTTGTAGAGTTTCTGCTGAGAAATCAGCTGTTAGCCTTATGGGAGTTCCCTTGTACGTTATTTGTCATTTTTCCCTTGCTGCTTTCAATAACTTTTCTTTGTCTTTAATTTTTGCCAATTTGATTACTGTGTGTCTCGGCGTGTTTCTCCTTGGGTTTATCCTGTATGGGACTCGCTGTGCTTCCTGGACTTGGGTGGCTATTTCCTTTCCCATGTTAGGGAAGTTTTCGACTATAATCTCTTCGAATATTTTCTCTGGTCCTTTCTCTCTCTCTTCTCCTTCTGGGACCCCTATAATGCAAATGTTGTTGCGTTTAATGTTGTCCCAGAGGCCTCTTGGGCTGTCTTCATTTCTTTTCATTCTTTTTTCTTTATTCTGTTCCACAGCAGTGAATTCCACCATTCTGTCTTCCAGGTCACGTATCCATTCTTCTGCCTCAGTTATTCTGCTATTGATTCCTTCTAATGTAGTTTTCACTTCAGTTATTGTATTGTTCATCTCTATTTCTTTCTAGGTCTTTGTTAAACATTTCTTGCATCTTCTCAGTCTTTGCCTCCATTCTTTTTCCGAGTTGCTGGATCATCTTCACTGTCATTATTCTGAATTCTTTTTCTGGAAGGTTGCCTATCTCCACTTCACTTAGTTGTTTTTCTGAGGTTTTATCTTGTTCCTTCATCTGGTACATAGCCCTCTGCCTTTTCATCTTGTCTATCTTTCTGTGAATGTGGTTCTTGTTCCACAGGCTGCAGGATTGTAATTCTTCTTGCTTCTGTTGTCTGCCCTCTCGTGGATGAGACTATCTAAGAGGCTTGTGTAAGTTTCCTCCTGATGGGAGGGACTGGTGGTGGGTAGAGCTCGGATTTCTGTCTCTTGCTTTCAGTTTATTATGGGTGTGATTACCACCAGCATTATATAGTAAAAACTAATACTTGTAAATACATGTATATGACACTATGCTAGTGTTTTTACCAGTACTATGTCATTTCTTTCCAAATATAATTATGTAATAGATAAATGCTGTTATTATCATCCCTATAGTAAGAAGCTTCACTGAAGATTTTTGTTTTCTCAGGTGTAAAAGAAAGTCACCTTGACTTTCCTAAGAGGATAAATTTTGGAGTATTAAAGGTTGCTCTCTTCACCTGGAGATAATCAGGGTAGCTGCAGTTAAGTGTGAGCTGGTTACTCTATTTTCAGAAAAGGAGTATGATCAAAACCTTTTAGCGGGTGGGGCCCCCGGGAGACACTAAGGGCAGCTACCCTTAGAAGGGTGAGCAGCGGCCAGCTGTATTATTCTGGAAAAAAGATGTAACGAGATCCTTTGTGCTTTAAGAATTGACTAGGAGGTTGTGTGGATCCCTGGGGAGAGAAAGGAAGCAGAGGTTCCAAATCTACGAGGG
>NW_006784347.1:2093995-2107207 GCF_000442215.2 Lipotes vexillifer | reverse complement strand
TTCCAAATCTCCGAGGAAAAGAGCCTACCCAAATCTGAGAAACCTTGGAGGACAGCTAATCCAAAGTATCCAGCTCTAAGAACTGTAATCCTGGAAATCCATGCAAGGCATCACTGAAGCCGGACCAAGCCCTGGGAAGCCGATCGTCCTCCCTGGAAGATCCTGGGCGGCCCACCCGGGAACCTGGATTTGTAGTACCGCAAGGTTTGATGGACTGTGCAGGACGCTGTCAACAGTGACACCATGTGGCAGTGAGAAGCAAAGGCAGGAGCAGGCTAAGCCTCCAGGGTCTCCAAGGTGGACCAAGAAGTCCGAATGACCCCCTTCCTCCCTCCTGTTTAGGATTCACTGTTCCACAGAGCACTGGGGCCATGAGGTGGGGTTTGCAGATATGAGACAGCTACAGACCTGATGCAGCTGACCCCAAGACACTGAAATGACTGAAGATTCCCAGATGAGGCAACTCCATACTCTTCTTTCTAACTTATTTCCCCAAGTGCTCAATTCAGAAAAGTGAATAATTTCTATCACTCACATGATGAGAGAGCAGTGGCTAGTATATTTAGTAGAAAAATTGAAGCAGAGAAGGTCATTTTGGAGGGCTGCTGTTTTGCAAAATCAAACGGGGTATTTCCAAGCTCCCCCCAGGAAGCCTTCCTTGATCCTGAGTTAGGTGTTCTCCTAAGGGCCTGTGCTTCCCCATTCATAGCATTTAAGGTGCAATTGTGCTTTCCTGTTGACGTGCTCTAGCTTGTAGCAGCAGGGACAGTATTTTGTTCACCATTGTATCCCTGCTGCTTTGTATGTGTTGAAACCAAAGGATTATTTTATAGCTAATCCATAACCCAGACTCAGGAAAGGTCTGGGAAGAATGAGACAGTGTTTTCACTTTGATGCCTGATGCTGTGTTCTTTCTATCTGGTGTCTTCAATTTGGAAGGCTGTGGACCTCTATCTGGAAGTCTGAACTTTAGTTTTGAAGGCAAGTCAAAAAGGCTGCTTCCTGAACTAATGCACCACCTGCCCTGGGCTGTTTGGTTATGCTACCAACTTGATATTCTTTTCATAGAGATTGTTCTCAAAGTGCAACTATGTGACTTAATAAAAACTTTCAGCAGTGACACAGAAGAGAAATACTTTCAGAGGTCGTAAAATCACTTTTACTTTTTATCATTTCCAACATTTCAGTGACCCATACATGACTGATTTTGGAGAAAAGACCTGGTTTTACAATTCTTCATGTCTTCTCTAGGGGGTGAATATAATCTTTCCAAAGAACAGAGAAGGAAGCCCAATCATACAGTGAACATTGTCACAGGAGGAGTCCTCCTGAAGCTTAAAGAGAAGTTTGCAGACATATAAAAATACATACTTCTTTATGTAAAAGGAGAATAAACATTGGAACTCTAACCTAAGAGCTTGTACAGGTAAAAATAATTAATATGTTTGATGTGAACTCACAGATGATTTACTCTATAATGGATTATGAAAAGGAATACAGAGATGTTTGGAGCTCAATTTCATGGAAGAACTCTACCTTCCATTTCAGGGACAGAACACTGGGCTAGACAAGCTGCTTGTCTGACCCAGTGTGGAATTTCTTATGATGTGTATAATCCTCTATGGCACACAATAGATGGTTAGTGAGTTGAAGCCTAACCAGACACTGAGCCTTAATGATGTCATCAAGCTCAGCTCTGGGAGCCAGCATTCCAGAACCCCAGGCTAGGGGAGCACAGGAATGTGTAGGTGGGAATCCGGTTCTGATTCCTAGCCCTTTGTTTGGTATTGACTCCCTTCAAACCCCAGTCCCCAGACTAAGAAATTGGTTCCCACTTAGTCATGAGGAAACCATGAGAAATGAGTTGTATTACAGAGATATTTCTGGCTATCTCTTCAGTCTGATGTTTGGGAGCAAAGGGCAGTGGGAATGGGGGTGACAAGGCACAGGCAGGATCTTCTTTTCTGAATCTGAGAGTGGACTGATAAATCACACAGCAAGGAGCAAAAGGCCCTCTCACCAGTTAACACTGAGACTGAATTCCTACTCAGAGGAGTTGAGCTTGTGGGTGGATTGGATCCACAGGACATGAGGGCCTGAAACTCTGTTTTATGGGACCATAGAACACAAAGGATAATGTCTCTTCCTTTCTCTTCTACTCCCTCTTCCCTCCCTCAGGAAACCCCAGTAGTAGAGGGTGCCTTCAACCAAATAGCTGTTTCTAACTAACAGTTCTGTGCATTGTGCTTTGCTGCTTGTTGAACAGCAAACTGGCTTTCCTCCTCTTTGTTCTTCTTCTGCCTATAGGACAAGTTCCTCCTCTCTATATTGCAGGGCCCATAGTTCAAATACAGTGCTATGATGATTACGCCCACTCCAAGGATGACAATAATAATGACGAAGATGGTGGAACTGACTCCTTCATCCAGTCCTGCCTAAGCACAGAAGACAGAGAATTGGGAGTGATCGAGGGCAGGAGAATCGCCCCACCCCAGCCCACAAGGCCCATTTGTAAGTCTCACCCTCCCCAGCCCACCGAAATCTTTCTTCTTTCCATGTTTGTTTAAGAATCCCAACCCCTGGGGGATTTCCATCCTGGGCCTGGTAGCAGGGGAGCTGCAGTCACCTTGAACAATGACAGCAATGTCTTTGCTGACAGATCCCAGCTGGTTAGTGGCTGTGCAGCGGTAGGTTCTAGAGTGGTCCTGGGTTGCCTTCTGTGGCACTTCAAGGTCAAAGATCGTTCCATTCCCGGTACACGACAAGATTGGTGTCGGGTTTCCCTTTGGGACACAGGCAAGCATCTGCTCCATCCCTTCCAACCAGGTCTGATTGCCAGGGCAACCAGATTCCTCTAATTGTGGCTTGTCTGGAAAAACAGGTCCCCAGAGGGGCCAGCTCAGTGCGCCACATTCCCTTGTCTCCATCATGCTCGGCTCCCTGTCCCTCCCCTAATCCAGACGCTGTGTCTCCTCCACCCAATAGCTTTCTTTCCCAAGGGGAGGACCATCAGTTCCCTGCTTTGAGCTACTCTTTTTCCTCCTTGGACGAGACTGAGATGCAGCACAGGGCATTTTAATGGATTAAGACTAAATGATCTGAACTGCTTGGCCAGTGATGGCCCTGGGGTCCCTGCTTCCCATCTTTGCTTCTCAGTGAGTGAGAACATGGGTAGGGGTGAACCCAGAGACAATGATTTTTCTACTTTTCAAAATACAAATTTTTATGAGGAAATTTCCCTCCTCAGCATAGGCTCCAACTATCACTTCCTATGTTCTCAGCCTTTGGCCCTCAACTAATACTGCCTGATCACTTTAACCACTTTTTCTTTTCTCTTCCTGGTTTCCCTCTAGGGTTCTCCCTACTCACTTTCCTAGGGGTAAGGTAAGCTTGGAGAGCTTTAATTTTATTTTCTCCTTTTTTTTTTTTTTAAATGAGAAAAATGTGGCAACTCTAATAATGACTCTGCTGGCCAAGATCTCTGGAAATGGAACGCTAACAATCCTTGTTTTGACAAGAAAGATCAGGCTTCTACTCACATAAGATATGTGAGTTGGATCACAGTGGTTTTGCTCAACCGCTGACCCTGAACCTCCAAAGAGGCCTCACAGGAGAAATTTCGGCCATCATCTTCCTCCCTGGTGGTAAGTAAAAGCCAGGCAGGCTCCCCAGGGGCAGGGAGATCTGGGGCTCCCTGAAGCCGAAAAGTAGGGCTGGGTGATGTTAATACATGCCCTGAGCAGGTCACATTAATTTCTGTCCCTGCCAATGGGTATAATTCTTCTATCTCCAGGATTGGCGGAGGGAAGCCTATAAAGAAAGGAAAAAGAGAATCAAACATATTTCTCAAAACTGACAGCCACTTCTGTACTCTTGCTGCTGGTGGCACCCCTCGGGTAGGCAGACAGCAGGGGAAAGACCCTGGATCCCATTACTGCTTCTGTGCTGACTGGCAGGAGCGACGAGATGCTGTGGGAATTTGAGAGCTTCTCCTGTAACAAGTGCCACGTGTGCATATCTGGCTATGCCTCTGCTGCAAGGATAGCGCGATGTCTTTTCATCTTACACATTTCCTCCTCACTTCAAATCATTGTTCCTAGGAATAAGTTCAGGCATTCACAATCACTCTGTAAGTATGATGGCCTAAGGAAACAGGGTGAAGGCTAGATAGAACTACTGCCTCAGCGCATCCCTGCGCTTAGAGAAAGATGAAAAATAATGTTCACTTTGGAGCATACCTAGCAAAGATTAGTAGGGAAATTTGCAGTTGAATCACCAAGCCTTTACTATGGACATTTTCAATGGCAGAGAACTGTCAAGGGAAGGGAAGAGGCAGGTCACTTACTATAGACATGCACTGGCTCTCTTGTTTTGTGTTCCATTGGACCCAGAGATACAAGGCAAGACAGCTCCTGATCACCAGTCTCCATGGCCCGAACACTGGCATTGGCCCATACTGTGTCTCCCTCCCAGGAGAGGAAGGGCCTAAGCTCCTGGCCTCCCAGGAACATGTGGATCATTACCTCTTCAGCTGGGAACACCCTAGCCACCTCACAGCTCATGGTCTCTGCCATCCCAACTTCCAGAAGTGAAGAGACCCAGATTTGGGGTCTCTGAGAGAATTCTGCCAAGAAATGAGGAAAAGGAAAGAAAGGAGAAAAGCCATGATAAATCACATGTCATATAGGACCCCACAACGTAGGGAGTGGGGCTAGAAGCTCTCTGTCCCCCACAGTGAGTTTAAAACTCAAGTAAAGGTGGAGCTCAATTACCCTTACACCCTCATCCTAAACACTATGGGAAATGAGCGCCAAAGGCCAAGGTAAGCTGAGGAAAATGAGCCCCAGGATTCCTTCCACACCTGGGCTCTGACTCACCAAAGATTCGGAGCACCTTGATGGCCGAGCTGCTGCAAAAGAGCCCTCCACCATGTGAACTCAGGTCCAGTTCTGCATGGCAGGAGAAATTGCACCTGTCATCCTCCCTTTGGGCTTTGACACTGATGGTGACCTCAGCTCTTTGGGAGGCCATAGCCAAGCTCCTAAAATTCTTTCTATGTAGTTCTTGGTTATCCTGGAGAAGGGTAAGGGTGAGGTTTTCCAGGGGTGTGACACTGGGCACGTGGCATGTCACTGTAAAGGCGTCATCCACAGCCACCCATTCAGGCTGCAGCTCCATGATCACTTGCTCTGGTGGCTCTTTAAGACAAAAAGGTGGGCTTGATGAGAGAAAGATACTCAACTCTCCAGAAAGAAATGGTATAGGACAGGAAGCCTGTGACAGAAGGTGACCACTGCTCTTAAACCTTCTGATGAACAGTGCCAGCTTTCTGCCCTAGATGAGGTGAGTTAGCCTTCTTCCCATCAAAGGTGGCCAAAGCCAAGAAATGTTAACTGTTGAGGGGCCCCCTGCTTTGATAGTTGCTGCCATTCTGGAGAGCTTTTCTCTCTTACCAGAGGTGCTTCAGAGGCATGAGCAACTTCTGAGGAGCTTCTTACCATCACACGAAAACTACACCCTAGCTAACCAAGCCCTGACACCCCAGAGATCACACTTATTCTTATGGCTACATCTTTGCCAATGCTATTTGTCTACCTGAAAGAGGCTCCTCGCCCATTCCCATCACTTCAAAACCTACCCATTTGCAGGAATGAAGCTCAAGAGCCTCCTTTTCTGTGGAGACTTCTCCAGCTACCCCAGCCTTCAAAGACCCCGCTTTCCCTAATCCCTGTTTATTCTAAAAATTTGTGACAAATAATTCAACAATGATTTTATACTTTTTTGATAATTTATAAATTAGCATCATTAGCAAATGCTTCCTGTATTTGAACATATTCTCAAAGCACAGATGTCTGGATGTGCTCTATGGTCTGCTCCTAATTTAAAGGCCTACGCCAAAGGGAAAGAGAAATGATTGGCTCTAGAATCCCTACAGTAGGACAGAAATCTTTATTAAGGGCCACAATTCTCTCCCCTAAAATAAGTCTCTTTCTAATTATTCCCTAAAGAAGGCACAGTCATGTTCCCCCACTCTTCCCTTCATCCCCAGCCCTCAGCCCCACTCACGGTACACAGTGATGCCAAGGCTTATGTCCTTTTGGATCCCTGCACAAGAGAAGAAGCACTGCAGGATGGAATTCTGTGTGACATCTTCCAGGAGAAACTCCTTCCACTGAGGCCCTTTGCCCACCTGGGTTTTCTTTAATAAGCTCTCAATTCCACTGGGTCCCGGGTCTGGACAGGTGGTGCTGCACTTGACCATTAGGGACTGCCCATACTTTACAAGGGCCTGATGTGGCCAAACAGAAACCTCAAATAGGTCCTCTGCAGCCCCTGAAAAGGTCAACCACATATGCCAAAGACTCTGGTGAGGACCATAAGACCCAAGAAAGAAAATACAGAGCCTATTCTATCTAGTTACAGGTTAGAGAATAGGAAACCTACCCTGAATAAAAAGGTACAGGGGACAAACAAGAAAAAGACCCTTAAGGAACAAGTTAGAATCCTGACTCTACCACCATTCCCTCCTCTCATCATCTTTCTTGGGATCTCGATTTCTCTAATAGTGTCACCATGGAAACTATAGCGTTGCTAAAAATCATGCCCAGGAAACCATTCTCTTCCTAAACTTCCAGAAATCTTGGAAACTTCCAGAATTGGCTGCTGAGGGCCCTCATGGGGTAAGTAGACCCCTGAAAAAAAAGAGCTTTGTTACTTATACCTCAAAGCAGTGTTTCTCAAATTATGGTCTAAGAATTGCCTTGACCAGAATTATGCTGGAATGCTTGTAGATTGCAGATTCCAGCTCCACCTCAGACTGAATGATTAAGAATTTGTGAAGGCAGGACCTGGAAATACTCAAGGGAACAAAACAAGCACTCCTGGTGACCTTTGTGCACACCAAATTATGGGAACCACTGGTACAAACGTGACTCCCAGGGTCACTCATTTCCATGGAAATTTTCACCTCTTCTTCTCAAAGTGAGACTATTCCATTTTGCTTTGGTGCTAAGGTAATAGATGTTTTTGGATGCTTAAGAGTTTCGTCTGTTAGGGAACTCTTCTCGGGAACAGTGAGAGAGACATCAGGTAAGTTTTAAATGTCTGATATAGCTGAGGGGCACAGTGTCCCGAAAACTTCCCTTACGAGTCCCCTTTAGCTATTCCATGTCCACCATCTACTTCATCTCCCAAATACTAGTCCCTTCTGGGAATACACAACTCTTGCAGCAATGTTACCCACTAAGGCTCCAGCTCCTTTCTTGCCATCTGGAGAACTCACTCTTCACAACGGCACTATGGGCCCTGTCCTATCGAGATCCTATTGTAGCTCATCGTGACATAAAAGATGGCAACAAAGACGTAAAAATATTCCCGAGAGCAGAATAGGACAGTCCAGGGGCAGCAGGGAGCCAAGCAGAGAAGGTATATTTCTTAGAGAGGGTTTTTTCTGATGGTCTATTATCCTGTCCCTTAATGTGGGTTTTCCCAGTTACAAGCCAGAAACACCTAGGATTCTGTGTCCTAGATCCAAGAAATAGGACTCTCTCCCAAGGGTCCAGATGAGTGAATACTAAAGTGTCACCCCACTCAGGATTTCCTATCCTCTTTCTCATTGACCTGTGCCCTGGCACATACTAGCTAGAGAAACTTTCCCAAATAGCCTCACCTGGGCAAGGAATCAGGGCCCGCAGGGCCCAGACACCAAACAGTAGCATTTCCATCCTTATGAGAAGGGCCAAAAGCTGGAGAGGAAGAAAGGAGACAGCAATGCGGGAGAAAGTGACAAAAAAAGAGAAAAAGGATATAGGAAATTCTTTCTTTGATACTGTTCAAAGTCAGCTCCTTCCCTAAAAACTTGCATGGTCTGGAGAAATTGCAGCAAGAGTATCAGTGGTATGGATGTACTAAAAGAAATTCTTGCATCTATTTCAGTTTGGTTTAGGTGCATAGCAAAAAGACATAGGAAAATATGAGAAATAATGAAGGGGATATTAAATTAAGTGAGATTCCTATATAAGCTTGTATTGCATTTACCTGTTTACATGTTTGCCTCTGTTTGAGTCAATAGAAGATGGCTGTTAGCATAGACATATGAAAAGTGAGGTTTAGAGAGATGAAATTTGGCAGTGTTTATCTGGCAGTCCAGTGGAAAGTGACCCTGAATCTAGAAAACATGTTCACTCAAGTCCTGTTCTCTTATGGGAGAAATGCTTCTTCAGGACTCTCTCTTCATGACCTCTATGAAATATCCCTCAAGATAATCCATCTCTTTCTGATCTGCCTCCAGGTTCACCAAGCAACATTTGGATTACTACTTTGGCTTAGTTAAATCTTAAGTGTCCACTTCTTTTCTCTGCCAATCCATACCAAGTTTTTCTTTCAAAACCCCATTCAAGCAAATTTCTTCTAAGAAAGGACTTTCTTGACTAATCCTATCCCACTTCATAATCCCTCACTTATTACACATTATCTGTACCTCACTTTATGCCAAACATGCTTTCTGAAGCTATGTATATTAAAATGTAATTCACCTCAGTGCATTATTTTAATGATGTAATCATTACTGTACTAGGAATTCTTTAAGAACAAGAGATAATACTTTCATCATCTTGCATCTCCAGCACCTAGCACAGTGCCTAGCATATTACGGATATTCCATAAACGAGTGACTATCCTCTAATTCTCCATTTTAATTTTCATACACTGGGTTGTGTACAAGTCTACCTTTACTTGTATGCTGGTCTGAAAGAGGGTTGGTTTTTTTTGGTCTTTTTTATACACGCATAAAACAATAGGCATATCAAAATTTACACTCCCAAGTAAATGCTACCATTCAAAACAATCACTTTGGGAGGCTATAAATTTAATCCAGTGATGACACTATTATTCAAAACATTTTGGGGAAGTGATTTAGAACTGGCTTTTAAGCTACATAAGAAATATCAGTCTCTTTATTAAGCTATTCTGTTGGGTTGGCCAAAAAGTACCTTCGGTTTTTAAGTAAAAATAAAAGACACATTTGTCATTTTTACCAAGAACTTTGTTGAACAATGTATTCACCCTTTTGTTCCAATACCTTCTGCCATTTTTCAGGCAACTTCATAATTCCATCTCCCCAAAACTTTTAATCTTTTTGAGCAAAGAACTGTTCCAGGTGCCTTTTACGGTCTTCCAGGGAATTGAATTTTCTTCAGTTAAGAGAATTTTGTAAAGACCAAAATAAATAGAAATCCGAAGGTGCAATGTCTGGTGAATATGGCAGATGAATCAGAACTTCCCAGCCAAGCTGTAACGGTTTTTGTCTGGTCATCAAAGAAACATGCAGTCTTGCATTATCCTGATGGAAGATTATGCATTTTATGTTGACTAATTCTGGACGCTTTTCGTCGAGTGTGGCTTTCAGTTGGTCTAACTGGGATGGAATTAATCATTTGGTTTTCCAGAAGGAGCTCATAATAGAGGACTCCCTCCCAATCCCACCATATACACAACATCACCTTCTTTGAATGAAGACCGGACTTTTGTGTGGTTGGTGGTGGTTCATTTCACCTGCCCCACGATCTCTTCTGTTCCACATTATTGTACAGTATCCACTTTTCATCGCCTCTCACAACTTGTTTTAAAAACAGAACATTTTCATTATGTTTAAGTAGAGAATTGCACGCGTAAATATGGTCAAGAAGGTTTTTTTCACTTATGTGGAACCCAAACATCAAAGCGATTCGCATAACCAAGCTGGTGCAAATGATTTTCAACCCTGATTTGGATATTTTGAGTATGTGGGCTATCTCCTGCATGGTTTAATGTTGATTATTCTCAATTAATGTCTCGATTTGATCGCTATCAACTTCATCTGGTCTACCTGACCATGAAGCAGCATCCAGCGAGAAATCTCCAGCACGAAACTTTGCAAACCACTTTTGATACTTTCAATCAGTCTCAGTACGTTCTCCATACACTGCACAAATCTTTTCTTGCATTTCGGTTGCGTTTTTACTTTTCTTGAAATAATAGAGCACAATATGCCAAAAATGTTGCTTTTTTTCTTCCATCTTCAATACTAAAAGGCTACACAAAAATTCACCAACTTTGATAAGTCTTTTTTTAAATGCAAGCTGATATGGCAGCTGTCACATACAATCTAACAAAATTGTTTCCAGTGAAGTTAAAGACAACTAAGTGCTACTAGAACCATCTTACGGTAAAAAAAACCAACGAACCTTTTGGCCAACCCAATACTATTCTTTGGACAAAAGTGATATTACCCAGTCACCTTATTCCCCAAACTTAGCTCTGAGTAACTTACATCTCTTTCAAAGGAAGATCTCCTATCAGTGAAGAGATTCTAAATAAAGTAACCTCAGACTCTGAAGGGCATTTCAAAACAAGTGTTTTGAGTAACAACAGCTCTGCTGAAAAGAGTACAAAAGCCCCAACTGGGACTACTTATATTCATACATTCTTTCAGCAAACAATTATCGAGCCAGGCTTGTAGTAAGGTGTTGAAGTTACCAAGATTTATCCTATGACATAGGAATTCCTGGTAGTTGAAGGGAAAGACAAATGTAAATACAAATAACAATATACTGTGCCGAATGTTATCATAAATATTGGGAGGGAGTAAAATGAGAATTAAATGAGTTAATTCAAGTGTTTAGTCCAACTATTGGCACCTAAGTCTTCAATAAATGTGATGATGGTGATTGTGCTGCTCTTGTTGATGCTGCTGATAATGATAAGCAAATTGATCAGGGAGCATTGAGGAGGGAATCATTACTTCTCTCTGAAGGAGTTGAGAAGGTCTCTCAGAAAGGTCCCCTTTGAGCTGCATTTTCTCTTATGTGCAGAAGTCTGTTAAAGCACGAAGTGATATGGAGAAGAGGTCAGGCCAGGCTTATTTGAGAAAATTAGAGAAGTTCATCCTCGTTTTCCCTGTGGCATGTTATGATCAGGTACTGAAACATGAAATTTTATATTCATTTTCTTAATGAAAAAGAAAGCGGCATCCCTAATGAGAAACAGTTTTTAAATCTTGAAATCCCTTTTGCTCACTCTGTAGACTATACCCTAAATTAAAGGTTTAAACTGTCGGCTATTCTAGGCCTGTACTCCAGCCACTAAAGGGTTGCAGGGAGAGTGGTGGGCAATGAGGGGAGGGTGGCAAACATGCATGTGCTGTTGGACGGCTTTGGCTGTGTAAGCGAACTGGACTTCCTGTCAGAGTTTGGGATGCTCACCATCCATGTACATCCCAGGGGTTCTTGTAGTTTCTTACACAGACCTGAGTCACTTCCCACCCTTTGAACACTGTCTCTTCGCTATGCCTGGAATTTGCTTCCTCCTTCCTGAACACTCCTTCACCCAGTTCAATGTGTCTTTTCAACGAAGCCCACTGTGACCAGCACTTTTCAACCCCGGGTGCCCAGGCTGCATCCCAGCACACCCTCGGTCGATGCTGCTGCTTTCTTTTCCCCCAGCAGCGCCACCATCTACCACACTCCCCCTGACCCATTAGGCCTGGGAGTCTGGTCTACTTCCGGCCTGGACTGTAAGCCCCATGAGGGCAGGGCCTTTTTCACTGATGGATCCCAAGCACCCAGAATGGCTGTAGGTGTTCAACGACTATAAACGAATGAATGAATGAACTAGATAAATTATTTACAAGTATTTGAGTGAGGGGCTGTGCCCACCGCTCAGATACAGAGCCCAGTCAGTTGTGGCTCGGAAGGAGTTTCCCGTGCAGCGTGTA
Organism: Lipotes vexillifer; assembly: GCF_000442215.2. Taxonomy (NCBI): domain Eukaryota; kingdom Metazoa; phylum Chordata; class Mammalia; order Artiodactyla; family Lipotidae; genus Lipotes; species Lipotes vexillifer. The sequence continues at coordinate 2,095,455 of NW_006784347.1, read as the reverse complement.
CACAGCGTGGCTCTGAGCCCAACAGGCCATGAAGCCTTTTAAAGGTGGATGGTATTTTACATTTTTTAACTATGTGGGGGAAATACTTCAGTGAATGATCCTCAAAAATTCCGGAGTGTGAGGAGGTGAAGCCCACCAGGAGGCCAGACCCCCAGAGATTTGACAGAAAAGCTGGGAGAAGACCCCAGCATGAATCTAAGCAAAGAAAACAAGACCTAAGTTCTCACTGAGGGCCGCTCCTCGCTGCCCCAGCCGCTCCTCGCCTCGCCCGCTACGCTCTCAGGCGCCCGCCACGCGCTCAGACCTTTTGGTAGGCACAGCCGGGCGGGGGCGCACGAAGACGCTCCTGGCCGGAGCATTTGCCTATTCTGCCTAGAAACTCGTGACGTCTAAGCAGAAGCTTAGCGAGAGTTGGCTGAGACAGGCGGGGCGGGCCGGAAGCTAGGACGAAAGGAGGGGGTAACGGGGAAGATGAGAGTAGGGAAGCCTGTATCCTCCTTGGCAGAGAGCACATATTTGACTCAAGGTAATGGACACTACATAAAAAAAAACGTGAAAACAAAAGGGAAATGGTGGTTGTAGCAAATAATGGCTTGTAAGGAAAACAAGGGGTTGTCGGCACCCCTGTGCCTGTTCGTCTGGTGGTGCGTCCTGAACACGTGAGGCTCCCGCGCGGGAGTGGGCTGCGCGCGCAGCCTCCTTCTCGCCTTGGCCCTCCGAGCGGGCTCGGCTGTGGACTTCGGCTAGGCCCTCGCCCAAAATCCTGCTGGGACTCCACCAGGCTCTTCCTGGGTGGGCTGGGAAAGGGGTTCGGAGGCACGCCTTGCCACTGTCTGAAAGTCTTTTCGGCGCCGCGCCCCCCGTTTCTATACCCCGCTCTCCACATAGAAGTAACACGCTTGAGGGAACTAGCGGTTCCGGCCTCACTTCCTACCAAAGGTGCCTGCGCCCTTGCTCCCGCCCAGGGCTTATCAATAAGCTATAAAAATTAAGGTGAGCTTGTAAATCCTCCTTTGTTGCCTCTTTTCACCCCGGGTCCCTTTTCCTTAGCTTCCACGTCTAACGTCTCCCGAGGGTCGTGTCTCAGAAACCTTTCCCTGAGCCCAGATAGGGCCCTTCACATCGGCATCTTTTTGCGGCTTTGGCTCTCCCGTAATCGTTGGTCTGACAGTGAGGCATGGGCTGAGTTTCTTGGTGAAGTGAAATTTGAAGATTTGGGAGGTTGTTTTTAGGAAGGCAGTTATTAGATGCATCCACTATCTCGTTTAATAGAACTCCTTTCCAGCGAGGAGGCAGTACTTTTAACCCGATTTCGTGAATGAGGAAACAGACTTGGAGAGGCCTCACTAATCTTTGTATGGGGGAGGCAGGCAGGGAAATTATTAATGTTGACAGGTTTGGTGGCCAGTGTAAGTCTTTTTTTTTTTTTTTTTTTATTTTTTTTTTGTCGGCTTTTGGTT
>NW_006784347.1:2085232-2093558 GCF_000442215.2 Lipotes vexillifer | reverse complement strand
AAGTTTTTTTTTTTTTTTTTTTTAATTTATTTTTGGCTGCGTTTGGTCTTAGTTGCTGCCTGTGGGCTTTCTCTAGTTGCGGCGACCGGGGGCCACTCTTCGTTGCGGTGCGCGGGCTTCTCATCGCGGTGGCTTCTCTTCTTGCGGAGCATGGGCTCTAGGCACGCGGGCTCAGCAGTTACGGTGCAGGGGCTTAGTTGCTCTGCGGTATGTGGGATCTTCCCGGATCAGGGCTCAAATCCATGTCCCCTGCATTGGCAGGCGGCTTCCTAACCTCTGCACCACCAGGGAAGTCCTGACCAGTATAAGTCTTAAGAACCTTTTTTTTCTTTCAGCTGCCTGTCTTGTGCCCTAGTACCACTGCCTCCTCTCCTTCCATACTGACAGTTTGAGAGAGAATGTTGGATAGAATAGAAGCTTGGGGGCTAAACAAGCCAATGAATTCCCTCAAAAATGTCCTACTAGCTTTAAGACTATGGGAAATTTACGTAACTTACAGTTTCCTTATCTGTCAACAGGAATGGCATTTAGTTTATTTATATGAAAGTGCCTACCATTGTTTTCTGACACTAAAAATAGGTGTGCAGTAAATGGGCATCTGTATTTTCCTCTCCCAGTCTCAGAAGGGCCTTTTCTGACTACTCTCTAAAACTGCCAGGCTTTATTTTTCTTTATAGCACTTATCACTACCTGACTTTAAGGTAAATATCCAGTGGTGTTCTGGAGCAACTCGAATGGGCAAGCCGTTCTCTTCCCAGCTCTGCATTTAATGATGTAGGTTGGTTACCTGAAGACCATGGTAGAAGTTTTAAAAAAAATTTAACTGAAGTGTAGTTGATTTACAATGTTGTGTTAGTTTCTGGTATACAGCAAAGTGATTCAGTCATATATATATGTATATTCTTTTTCATGTTCTTTCCCATTATTGTTTACTACAGTGGTGGAAGTATTTATATCACTAAAATTGTCAGAGGTTACAAATCAGGGTTTGATTTTGTTTTTCTGAGAACTGGTTGGTAAATATTTACCGGTACACCACTGTATATTTCTATTTGTTTATGTTTATTGTTTTCTCTCTAGAATCTAAGTATCATGAAGGCATGATTTTCATGTGTCTTATTTATTGCTGTCACCTTAACACGTAGAACAATGGCTCACATAGTATGCACTCAATAAATATTTAGTAATTGAGTGAGCTGAGAGTCTGTGAAGAGTGGTGATTTCACACCTTAATTTTCTTTAGGGGACGCATGGCATAACTCCCTCAGAGGACTCTTAGCTTTGTGACACCAACGTCCTTTGACTGCTTTTCATTTTCCTTCTGCTTCTCCATCCCTTGTCCCCAAAGGTAGTGGTGAGGATGAGAATTTGGATCTGTCTAGAGAAGACATTACCACCACCCTCTTCCAGGCAACAAGCTTGGTGCATCAACCCCACCCCTGAAAACCTCTATCAGTGGGAGAGAGTGGAGGAACTATGCTTGTCAGAGACATGCCCTCAACTTATCCCAGCCCCAGACAACTCAAAAGGCCTAAATGGAGATGACCCCAATACCATTTTTCCAAAAAAATGTTTCTTTTACCTCTTCATAAAGTTCCCAGCAATTACTGTTTTATGGGCTAGTTTTAAAAGGTTTCAGAGATTTGTGGGAAGTTCTAATTGACAGGTTTTTATTTTATTTTCATGGTAATATTTTCAGGAATATTTAATTTGTCTGAAGTCAGAGTAATTTAAAGACTTTATGAAAATAGCGTATATATCAGAATTTATCAAACGTAGTTGATTGTCGATCATATTTAAATAAAGCTGTTTTTTAAGTCTTTATAGAAATATTCAATCATAGAAATATTCATATTTAATAATATTAAATATTCATATTTAATATTCATAAAGATTTTTCAGTATCAGTAACCAAATTTCAGTTTCATATTAAATATTCATATTTAATATTCATTAAGATTTTTCAGTATCAGTAACCAAATTTCAGTTTCACGATAGAATGTTACCATTTTCAGGATTTTTTTTTGCCAATTTCTAAATTTGCATATCACTTTAGTATGTTATTTCTAGCAAAATGTATTTGTGATGTGGTTGCTTCTGTTGCTTTACCTGATTTTTAGCATGTTCACTGTTTTTTGTTTGTTTTTTTCTTTTTGGTCCTTTACAAATTCATGTTCCTGGTTAATGCATATCAAATCTGAGGCTAGTTCATAAGCTCTATCATAGTAACCCCTTTAAGCTGCCCTCATTTCTCTTTTGTGGCTTTGAATGGTTTTGCTCATTTATGTTAACTCTTTCTGTAAAGTGCTACCAAATCAACATCCTAATCACTCCTTGTTAGAAATCAAAATTTCTGCACTTATACTTGGCAGGATTTTTTCAGCTGCTTATTTGTTTTTTCAGGTACTGTTGAGTGTCATTTTCTATTTTGTCATATGCTTACATTTTTATTATCCTTTTTCCAGTTCCTCAATGGCATATCAACCTTAAATTTCATTTCTTCAATTAAAATTTTAACCTTCAAAATCTTTAAGGCTGTTAATATAATCCCATGTAATAAAAATAGCTATATCATGTAAAAATAGTTTTTTAAAAGTTCTGGTAATTTTATAAAATGGTCACTTAGTGAATGGAATTTTAGCAAATAAGTTTGCTCCAGCTGTCCCATTTCTTTATGTGAATGGTGCTTTCCTAGAGAAGTGGAGAAGGCATTCCTTCAAATGGATAATTGCTTTGGACCAGGTGGTTCATGATTGTGGGACTGGCTTATAGAGGCAGCAGGTTTGAACCTGACAAAAGCCGGAGAAACCCCAGCTGGAGAGCTGTCCTCTTCTGAAGGTGCATCTCTCATTTGACTGCTTTTTTTACTTGGTTTCTTGGCTCCCCAAATCTGCTGCCTCCCTGATCCCTCAAGACTCTCTTTCTCCCTTACCTGCTCTTTATTCGTGGGGCTGGCAATGCCTAACTCAGCGCAACTTGTTTATAGAGGCTAAATGGCTAGTTAGGATCAGTATAGTCTTAACCAGAATCAGAAGGGCGTATAGATTATGGGTTAAACATCAGGAATTAGTACTAAGGGAATCAACCTTGGCAGCCCATCAGAGTCAAGGTGAGGATAAGATCTGAGCTAGGGAGTAAACAAAGAAAAATCCAGGAATCCAGGTGGAAGGTCACAAGTCAGTACGTTCAAGAGAGTGAGAGTGTAAAGCTCAAGAAAGATTTGGGGGCTTCCCTGGTGGGGCAGTGGTTGAGAGTCCGCCTGCCGATGCAGGGGACGCGGGTTCGTGCCCCGGTCTGGGAAGATCCCACATGCCGCGGAGCGGCTGGGCCCGTGAGCCATGGCCGCTGAGCCCGTGCATCCGGAGCCTGTGCTCCGCAACAGGAGAGGCCACAACAGTGAGAGGCCCGCGTACTGCAAAAAAAAAAAAAAAAAAAAAAAAAAAAAAAAAAAGAAAAAGAAAAAGAAAGATTTGGGAGTCAAAGTTAACTACTATGATTAAACTGGTTTTAACCTTCTGCCCTGATGGGTTAACTCCTGATTGGGACCAACTTGGAACAGAGTTCTAGGGTGAGGAAGCAGAGGTAACTTTTATCAGAGTTATTTCCTGTGCAGGCATTTTTTTGTGCACTGTCCTGGAGTTCACACTGTGGGGGTGCGTGGTTGGAGAGCCCCAAACAAAAGCCACAGCACAATATGATGAGTACTCTTACACAGATTTAGACTGAGTGCTATGGAAAACAGAAAAGAGAACAACAAATTGACAATGGCAGTTGGAGGGTGGGGATAGGAAATCACGGAAAATTCCAGAGGCAGTGGCATTTGAGTTGGCCTTGAAGAATAAACAGACTTTTGCATAGCAGAGAACTGGGGAAGAACACTTACTCATTTAATAAATATGTATTGAGGACTTAACTTTGTGCCAGGTATAGTTCCAGGCAGTGGGGACACAGCAGCGAACAAAGTCCCAGCCTTAAAGGAGCTTACATTCTAGTGACATCATAGGCAGAAGAACCACAGCATGAAAGGTATGTTCAGGGAAGGGCAAGTTCAGTGTGGCTTGATAGTAGAATACATGGGATGGTGGTGGCAAATAAAGCTAGAGAGGTAGGAGGAGGACAGAATAAAGAGCCAACTATGCCATGTTTAGATATAGACTCTTCTGGAAGCCATTGGCTTTTAACATTTTAGAAACCCTTTAGGAACCCTTTCTGCCAAAGAAACCATGCAAGGTCAGTCAACATAAAAAACAAAAAAAAAGTAGAGCTCCTTGTCTGAAGCAGGGATATGGAAGGTGGGGTGCGGGGAGGTCAAGCAAGGGAGGAACTCCTAGTTCTGCCCTCTCACCTCATTCTCAGCTCTCCACAAGAGCTCTGAGAAACCCGAAGGACCACAGTGGGTTTAAAGCCCACTAGTGAAGGTGATGGAGGGCACACAAATATGAGAAAATGGAGAGATGTGATCAGATTTGCTATCTTGAGATAAAATTGGCAGGGGGAATGGGGTAGAATGGCCTATTAGCAGAGAAACCATGGCAGAGGGAGGTTATGGAAGAGGTGCTGAGGTCCTGACCTAAGATGGGTAGGATGGATCCAAGAGAGATTTAGGAGGTAAAACCAATAGAACTTGGTGACTAAGACTGAGCAGGAGTAAGAGGGAAGAGTAAAAGATGATTTCAAGAATGAAGGTCCTCAAGGCTTCCTCTATTCTCTTTGCTTTTGGTTGCAGGCACCCTGGGCATCTGTTTGGGTCACTCCACCTTCTTTGGCTCTCAGCTGCCTACAAGACCAGTTTGAATGTCTCAGCAAGGCAGCGTTGGCCCTTTGCCATGTTTTCATGCCCTTAATCAAGATAGATACAGGGGAGTGGACTGAGAGGGAGGACAATGAGATACTGATTTTGGACAAATGGGTTTAAATGACCTAGGGAGCATCTAGCAGGGAGTTGGAGATATGGATCTGAAGGTCAGGAGAGAGGTGGGAGTTGGAGTTAGAGATTTAGGGTCATCAGAAAATAGACAGTAATTGAAGGGATGGGAGTAGATGAGTATGTCTGGGTAGGTCATGTATACAGAAAAGAGCTAAAGATAGAATGTCAGAGGACAAGCACATTTAGGGACCAGAAGAAGACAGGATAAGTCAGAGATCCCAGGGGAGACCCTTATCTTTCCTCTGTTTTAGTGGTCTGTTTTTCCATTCTACCAGGAGCTCTGGGGCCAAATTCCAGAGCCAGGAGGTCACCTCTGGGAGGGTCTGAGAAGTGACCAAGAAGAGGACTCTGAGACCACAATGCCACATAGGTCTCTGAATGCATCATAACCCTCTACCTTGCATGGGGAGAGAACAAATGGTAGAATCAAGCCCCAGACCTTGGCTCCAGAGAGTACAGGAGTGTCACCTGGGCTGTAGGCCTAAAGCCCACTTCTTGAATCCTGGTATCTGCTCCCACTATTGGAAGTCTGTGCTTCAGGAGTTTTACCTGCTAGACTGTGTTGACTGTGAAAATACGTGTATTGAGAACCGTGACCTCAATTGGGCACACAGAAGAGGAGCTTTCTGACTTACACTTGATAATCCAGCAAAATTGATTCTGATTCTCTTCACCCTGTACTGCTTCATGCCCTTGAGTCTTACACTGTTTTCTTTACCTAACTCATTCATAACCTCTTTTGCATAACCTCCTCTAAGAAGTCTTTACTAATCCCTTTCCCCCACTAAAGGCCTCCTCTGTTTTCTCAGGGTACCTTGTGAATACCTTTATCTTAGCAGTTGTCACATGGAGAAATGATCTATTTATGCATTTATCTTCTTTGCTAGAATATGTCAGGGACTGGCACATGGAAGGTGTTCAATAAAGGCTTCTCAAATGGCAAATACAGCATCTGCTGCTTTACTATGCAGCCCTTCTGCTGCTCTGACTGGGCAGTGCCCCAGGCCTTCCTCCCCACCACATCCACATGGGAGATGGATGCGTCAGCTGCCTGGACGCTCCAGCGGGGACAGACTCCTCGTACATCCCCAGAATGCTGCCATCATGATAAAATTTTCCCACCATGACCTGATGACCACATTGTTTCTCCTGTAATTCCAACCTCCTGAGGGCCCCCACACTGAGGAGTGATCCTTTGCCTGCTTGCTGTAGGGCCATCTTGCTCCAAGGGCCTTTCTCTTGTGAACTCTTTTGGGGCTATTTTGCCCACCAGACAGCTGGGCAAGGAACATTAGAGCCCATGCTGAGGATTATCCCTTTGGCTCTGGTTGTATTAAATACTTTACTATTAAACACTTTATTACATTAAATACTTTAGTTCCATTCAGTCTCTGGGCATCTGTAGATACAACAGGGTCTAGAGGTTATTGGAAAGTCCTTCTTCTGAGACCACAGAAGATCTCAGAATGAAATTCTGAAAAGTGGTCACTGAGCAGAATAAGTATCAAGGGAAGAAGGGAGGAAGAGAAAAAGGCATTACAAGTTGAAATAACAAAGGCATGGGAATGCTGCCTCCATGACTGCAAGTCATGTAATTGGCTGTACCATTAGGTCCTACGAGGGTGGCAGTGGAAATGGCCTCCCCTCCCCACATCTCTATTGTTTCTTCAGTGTTAACCTAGTGCTATCTTTTCACAAGGTTCTGAATTGTCTCAAAGTGAGATATCAGATCCATTTGTCTACTGGGTGACCACCAATCGTATCTCCTTCTTCAAATCAGAGTGCTCCAGGAAACATTTTCTGATTAATCAGGCCCTACCAATCAACCTCCCTCTGAGTCCCTGTGGCACTTGCTTTTCAGTTTGAACAGTTTCTTTGCAAGTAATAACAGACCAGAGGTAATAGAGAAATAACAGTTACCAATAAGAAGTCATATATAGTGGGTAAGTGCTTGGATTGTGGATTCTCAAGCCAGATCAGAACCAGGTTTGAATCCCAGCACCATCATAGTAAGAGCAGGCGAGTAACTGAATCTCTCTGCCTTGATTTCTAAAATAGAGGTAAAAGTAGTATTTACCTATATGCATTGGGAGGATTAAATGAGATAATATGTGTAGTAAATGCTTAATAAATGTTAGCTCTTCTCTGCCTGCTGTCTAGGAAATCTTCTTTAACCTCTACCATGTCTTAGGTATCTGTTTTCCCCCTAACACCTTGAGGATATTATTTCATTGCAGTTAGCTCATTGCTAACATTGTTTATCATTTTATCTCACTACACTTAAAGATCATTCATTTGTTTACACATACAAGGAGGGTTGTGTCAGAATTACCTGGGAGGTCTTTTTAAATGCAACACTGGGAGCCAATGGTGTGTGTGTGTGTGTGTGTGTGTGTCTGTCTGTGTGTATGTATGTATGTATGTAGGGGGGTGGTTTGGCAGGGATATTTTGGAATAGCTCCCCAGGAGATTCACACTTACTACTTCCTCTGGAACTACTGTTGCTCTAGCAGCTTGAAAGTCCTGAAATGGACATTAACTGCATTGTCAAGAATTCTTTACCCACTTTGTAGTGGTGGGGAGGGGCCTTGATTCAATGACTGGAACAATTCCAGTGGTCTGTTTTCAGACTGGCAGGTAACCCACTTTTAGGGAGAAAGAGGAGAGGGATCTCTGAGAAGACCAAGAGGCAGGAAAGCAGCAGCAGCAGCAATAGCAGGGTTTATCACTGGAGGATAAAGATACCAGGAAGTACAGGTGAGCAGAACTAACTAAAAATGGTTGCACTGTAAACAGGATCTGGGGTGCTATGGTGCAAGACTTGGTTGGGGGTGAAAACATAAAGCAGAGAATTTGTATAACGAAGAGGTCAATCTTGGATAGTCAAAAGTGTAGTCTGAGTAACAAGAGTATTGCTTGGGAGCTCGTTAGGAATGCAGAATCTTGATCCCTACCGCAGAACCCAGGCCTACTGGATCATAATCTGCATTTTAAACAAAAGTCCCAGGTGTTTCTTATGCTCCTTAGAGTTGACGAAGCACAGAACACCTGGCACAGCTAAAGCACTTTATTCTGAGTACCTCTGACACAGGGCTGATTTCTGAAAAGGTACTGAATTTTTGAAAAGTGCTATAAATCCTGGAGAAGGATCTTATTTAACTCAGGGAGGCTTCTCATAATGCAAAATTCCTTTGCCTAGGAACATTTCCTGTGGAGTAAAGTACTAGGCTTCCTTAAAGTGAGGCAGAGGCACATTCAAAATATGCGATAAGAACTCGGCGCTTGGCCAATTTAGTCCTTCACACAGCTGGATCCGGTCTGGGGCAGCCAAGTCCCTTGGCAGCTCTGTGCCACCAGGATGGGCTTTTTTTTTTTTTTTTTTTTTTTTTTCTTGTGGTG
>NW_006784347.1:2069903-2085159 GCF_000442215.2 Lipotes vexillifer | reverse complement strand
TGTTTTTTTTTGGCTGTGTTGGGTCTTCGTTGCTGCGCGCAGGCTTTCTCTAATTGCAGCGAGCAGGGGCTGTTCTTTGTTGCGGTGCACGGGCTGCTCATTGCGGCGGTGGCTTCTCGTTGCAGAGCATGGGCTCTAGGTGCACAGGCTTCAGTAGTTGTGGCACACGGGCTCAGCAGTTGTGGCGCAAGGGCTCTACAGCGCAGGCTCAGTAGTTGTGATGCACGGGCTTTGTTGCTCCGCGGCATGTGGGATCTTCCCGGACCAGGGCTCGAACCCGTGTCCCCTGCATTGGCGGGCAAATTCTTAATCACTGCGCCCCCAGGGAAGTCCCCAGGATGGGCTTTTAAAGAACGTCAAGTAGGCAGCTGTTCTGCTGGATAGGGCAGCTGTAAGTTGTCTTTAATGCTGAAAACGTAGAAAGGATGTCTGATAGAAGTATTTTCAGGGAGCGTGGCCGTGTACCCCAGTGAGTCGGCTGCACGAAAGAGAAAGCAGCAACTACTCTTTCACTGCAGAAGCCCTCCTGACCTTTGACCTCTGACCCCGCCCCGCTTTTCCGTGCGCAGCTTCCGCCCCCGCCCCTCCGATGGAGGGCCGGCCCAAGGGGTGTGGGCGGGGCTCCTGGGGGGCCGGCGGTTAGGGGTGGTGCCTGTTGGGGGCGGGTCTCGCGAGGGGCGGGATTTGAGGAGGCATCCTCGCGCTGGGCGGCTGGGTATAGGCGGGGCTTAGTGCTGGGCTGGATTAGGCGGGGCAGGGGGTTAGTTGCCGCCTCTGCGTAACTGGACACTGGCGGCCAAACCCCCGGAGGCCGGGGGAGGCAAGCGGGCCCGTAGCACATCCCGGATCCGGAATTTCCCGGGCAGGACCGGAATCAGGATCGGCCCTGCCCCAAACTGGGTTTGTGAGGAACTCGCGAACTTGGATTGGGAAATCCCGGAATCCGGATCAACAAACCGTAGAACCCGGAATTTAGAGCGGAAAGTCCCGGAGCGCGGAGCGCGGAGCGAACTCAGCACGAAGCCCGGAGTCCGGATCGAGACACCTCCGGACGGGACGGAGAGATGTCGGGCCGTGGCGCGGGCGGGTTCCCGCTGCCCCCGCTGAGCCCTGGCGGCGGCGCCGTTGCCGCGGCCCTGGGAGCTCCGCCTCCGCCAGCAGGACCCGGCATGCTGCCCGGACCGGCGCTCAGGGGGCCCGGGCCGGCTGGAGGCGTGGGGGGCCCTGGGGCCGCCGCCTTCCGCCCCATGGGCCCCGCGGGCCCCGCGGCGCAGTTCCAGGTGAGGAGGGCGGATGGGCGGGTGGCGCCGCTAGCACGCCCGGGGCAGGGGGCAAAGGGGGCCTCGAGTGAGGGCCCTGGGGCAGCCTCCTGGACAGACGGTACAGGGGCTCTGCATGCTGATTTCACGGGGCACGGTGGGGGGCAAGGCCAGGGACCCTCGGGCTCGGCTAGGTGGTGGTGGAGGAGTTGGGGGAGAAGGTAAGAGCTACTCTGGGGTGTAGGGTTTGAAGCAGTTGGGAGGGTCGGGGTTCTTCCTTAGAACAGGGATTCTGAGCAACTGAGAGATGGAGGCGTTGTTGGAGCTAGTGAGTTGTGGGCGGGTGGGATGAGAAGTGTAGTGTAGATTATCGGGTAAGGGGTCCTGGGAAGTGATGAGAAAGTTTTGGAAAAGGACCCTCACTGAGAAAACAGGTTACCCTGCATTGGTCTTGGTCCTACTCCAAGTCTGCTCTGTTTTTTTTTCTACTTGGGAACTGGCAGAGTTCTAGCGTGTCTGAGATGGCTCCCAGCTGCTAAGGAGGAGGAAGAAGGGCCTGGCTTCCCACGGCCACCGGAGGCAGAAGATAAGGGATTCCAGCCTGTGCAGGGGTAGTCTACTCCTGGGTCAGGCCAAGGGGCCTTCACACAGGGATGACTCTGGGTTAGACCAGAGAGGGTGGTGGACAAGCCTGAGGAAGGAGGAAAGCCCATCCCATTCTGGACAGACTTTATTTATGGCTTTCTGCCCGGTGTCATAGTGTCCAGGAGTTGATCAGTCTGGAGGAGCGGCGAGTCTCCACTGAGCACCGCTGGTCTGCGGCTGGAGGAGCCTGCAGAGAGTTGCATCAAAGGGTTCTGTCTTTTTTGGCTTTGCAGAGGGGCTTCTCGGGTTGCAGCTTCAAAGGCCACTGAGAGGCAGAGACTCATTCTTGGGGTCAGTGTGTGAGGAACTCAGCCTGACACTGGGGGGGGCGGGGCTCATCAGTCCCCAAGTTCATTGTTTCTGGTCGCCCCCAGAATGCTTGGGAATTGCGCCCATCCTTTTTCCCGCCACCCTCTCCACTTTTCTTTATTTTTGGCTGCGTTGCGTCTTCATTGCTGCTTGCAGGCTTTCTCCAGTTGTGGCGAGCGGGGTCTACTCTTCATTGCGGTGCGCGGGCTTCTCACTGCGTTGGCTTCTCTTGTTGCGGAGCGTGGGCTCTAGTGCAGGCTTCAGTAGTTGTGGCACACGGGCTCAGTAGTTGTGGTGCACGGGCTTAGTTGCTCCACGGCATGTGGGATCCTCCTGGACCAGGGCTCGAACCCGTGTCCCTTGCATTGGCAGGCGGATTCCCAACCACTGCGCCACCAGGGAAGTCCCCCCCCCCATTTTTAATTAGTCTTTAGGTTCTGACAATGCCATATCCCAATCCGTGTGCCCCAGCATTTGACACTGGCTTCTTGCTAATCTCTCAGGGCAGCTGGGAGATTTTCATGTCTCCTCTACCTCACTTGCCCAGGTAGAGGTCCCCCAAATGGATCCTCATAGAGTAGGGTACACATATCCCCCCAGGAGCCCTGGGCCCTCACTTTGTAAAGAAATGCTTCATTTGGGGGCAGTGGTTTTTCCCTCTTACCCCTCGTTCTCCATCCTCCCTGTAAAGAAAACCAAGGTCTGAGTATTGACAGGGACAGATCTGGGCCCAAAGACTCCAGCTGGGATTCATCTTTCCCATCTTGCTCTCCCCCTTGGGGATTCATGGGCCAGGGTGTCACTGAGGGATCCCTACATCTGTCATTCTGCCTCTTGGGCGAGTTAGCTGAGGAGCCTCCCTGTGGGCCATTGGCCTGGGAAGGATCTAAGGACCCGATAGGAGCCTCTCTAGTTTCCTCAGCTTGCAGACCATGGGAAATGTGGCCTGGGGAAAGCCCCTGAGAGGATGGATTCCACAGTGATTTGTAGGGAGTGGCCTTGGGCCGGTGGCAAGGCTGAGCGGGCTGGCTGGGTAGCCCAGGCTTCTAGGAGTGGGGACCTTGGGGAAGGCACTGAGCCTCTGCTTGCCATCCAGCTGCTCAGGGTCTCCTCCTCCTCTCCCCAGGGCCGGGGTCGGGGGGGCCGGCAGTAGAGGTAGGTGCCAGGGGCGGGGGCGGTTCACTTTGGCTGAGTTTGAGGAGGATCCTGCTTGGCCTCTTTCCAAGTCCAGTTATGTGACTTCTGGGAGAAGGGATCTGAGATCTGAGGAGCGGGGGTGCCTCTCTATTGGGGTGCCTGGGGTGAGCTGGAGGGGCAAGGCTCTCAGGCCCAAGTGGGACGAATAGGGGAGCCTATTGATACAAGGGAAGTGCCGACCCACCTTCTTACAGTGTCACAGTCTACTAAGGAGCTTAAAGAAAACAAAAAATGAAAGAAAACCCCAAAAAACACAGAGTGCTGGGTTCACGCCGGAGAGTTCAGGATATTTTCCACGCATGCGGGGGTGTGTGCTCTTCTCCCCGGCCCTCGGGCCCAGCCACCAGGAGCCCCAGGGCCCCAGGCACTGAGCCGGGCGAGCGCGCTCTCTGGAGGCGCAGCATCAGGCCTGGCCTCCCGCCCCTGCTGTCCCCGGTGGTGGAGCCAGAGTCCAGCTGAGGACGTGGGCTGCTGCCGGGCTGAGGGAGAGGAGGTTACTGCCTGCTCCTGAGGCTCAGGGCACTGAGCCAGGCCTCCCTACCTAGCCCTGCTGCAGGAAGGGGCTCAGGGAGCCCAGGCGTTCGGGGCTCTGTTCTTTTCTTTAACTCTTGGGTTGTTTTTTTAGAAGAGAAGGAGTTACTGGTGCTTCAGAGCCCAGGTGTGGAGCTTGGCCAGGCCGAGCTGGGACTTCATGAACTGTAAGCAGCCTTTCCCTGGGCCCCCTTCCCCCTCGGGAGAAGCCTGGGGCCCTGGGCGAGCTGGGGGCTCTCGCCCGGGAAGAGTCTGGAGCAGCGTCTGGGAGGGGCCTCTTCCAGGCCCTGCCTGTGCCACCTGGTCTGGGGACTTCCTGTTTCGGGAGCACCTGCCTCAGCAGGGTGGGTGTTGCTCAGGAGGTTTTGTGGGCGCCCTAGTGAAGAGGTCCCGGCTCCCACTCTGCAGGCCCCCGCCTCACTTGTTCCTCCCCTTCAGCTCGGGCGCTGGTGGGAAAAACTTGAATCTAGGGTGCGTGGGGCTGGGTTCTCAGCTGTGGCCACCCTGAGTTTTTTCTGTCATCTCTAGCTGTGGCTCATTAAGGCAGAGAAGCAGGCTGTCTGCCTCTCAGCAGCTCTGATGACTCCCTTCCTGATGAGGAGAGACTTGTGGCAGGACTCCAGAGGTCCCAGACAGAGCCCCCCACGTTGAACTCCATCCTCCCAAACGCTTCCTTCGCGCCCCACTCCTTTCCCCCACCCCGGGTCATGTTTCTGTCGGTCTCTGCATCTGGTCAAGAATCTGACCCTCCTTGGAGAGAACATGGGTTGGGTGCTGGTTGAAGAGGTCGAGCAGGAATCTCCCGGTGCTGGGGGGGTGCGGGGGTCCTTTGATTTGGTGCGAGTCCCCACCCAGCCTGGCTTGGTTGGCTGGTCCTAGCGGTTGCATAATCTGGGCCCTGGGGCCGGCCCTGTGAAGCTGCCAGGGACAGTGTGTACGAGGCAGAGCTGCCAAACAGGCCTTGCAGGCAGCAGCCTCTGGGAAGGGGCGGGGGTTACTCCCCGAGGGGGCCCGGCCCGGGGGGGGGGGGGGGAAATCCTTTTGCAGGCTTCTAAAGAAGCCACCTCTCATTCAGATTCCTCTGCTGATCCTAAGACTTCGATCCTTGCATCCCCTGATAATCTTATCTCCCTTCTCCAGCTTGGGATTGCCAAGCCAGCCCTAGCCTCCAGGCGGTGCGTGGACCACGCGCAGAGGCCAGGTGCCAGCTGCTCTTTCTCCCGCTGGAGCCACGGCTTCCCCTTCGGGGTCTTCTGGCGTAGGGGTTGGGGGCTGGGCAGTGGGGAGGTGAGAGAAGGGTCCAGTTGTAGGTTGTGAGTAGGGGCCATATGGCGGCCAGATGGTCTCTGTACTCCGCCTGAGGCCCCTCACCGGCTGGGACAGGCTCCACGCCATCCCGCTGCGGCTTGCTCACCTGGGCTTCCACTGCCTGATGGGCTTGCCAGCCTGTTGGACTGCCTTTCTCTTAGTCACACCACCAGGCTGGCGACGGGATGAGTGATGCGGCTGTGACTGTCAGCCTGCTCCTCTCACACTGCACCCAGCCACCTGGCCACGATACTGCCCCCAGGCTTCTCCCTCAAGTTGGGGGAAGGAGCGGATGGGAGTGCTTGGTGGGATCATCTGAGAGCCTCAGGAGTGCCTTGAAGCTGGCTGGTCCCAGGGAGCAGGGGCATAGTGTGCTAGGGCCGGAAGGTGGCTGGAAGTGGCGATGGGCCCTGAAGAACTCCCCCAGGCCCTTCTTCTCTCTGCAGGCAGGATTCTCCTCCCACCCCTGGGCTCTGCAGGCCTCATTCGCTGGCACGGCTGCCAGGGCGGTTGAAGGGGGCGGGGCAGGTGTGGTTTACACTTCTGCTCTCAGGCGCCTGCTCCCCTTTGTTCTTGGCACTCCTGCCCGGGCTCCGCGGGCTCTGCCGTGTGCTGCTCAGGGCTGGACCTGGCTGAGCAGAGGAATGGAGGGAATGGGTTACGGGCCCCATAGGGCCCCACCGCTGACCTGTGCATCTCCGTTGGCTCACTTCCCCCAGAGGCCTGGCATGTCACCAGGGAGCCGGATGCCCATGGCTGGCTTGCAGGTGGGACCCCCTGCCGGCTCCCCATTTGGCTCAGCTGCTCCACTTCGACCTGGCATGCCACCCACCATGATGGACCCATTCCGAAAACGCCTGCTTGTGCCCCAGGCCCAGCCCCCGATGCCTGCCCAGCGCCGGGGGTAAGACCATCCTGTTTCTCCCACCCCATCTAGTGCAGCTCTAGTGGTAACAGACGGTTTCCTTCTGTCCTAAGAGCTTCGATGATTGAGGAAGACTCCCAGGTCTCCTGGGGGAAGGTCCTGGGGACTGGAGAGGTAGATGGCGAGTGGGGGAGGTATGTTGGACCATTGACCTCTTAAGTGGGTTTCTGTCCTCCCAGGTTAAAGAGGAGGAAGATGGCAGATAAAGTTCTACCTCAGCGAGTGAGTATGTTGGGAGGGGGCCTAGGAGGCTCACCCAAGGGCTCGTTGGCTGAGGGTGGAGTGAGTCTCCCCTAACCCTGGGGTGAGGGAGAAATGGAGGAAGGAACCAGAGCTGCAGCTGAAACAAGCTGATGAACCCCTTCTCCCTTCCTCCAGATTCGGGAGCTTGTCCCAGAGTCTCAGGCGTACATGGATCTCTTGGCTTTTGAGCGGAAGCTGGACCAGACCATTGCTCGAAAGCGGATGGAGATCCAGGAGGCCATCAAAAAGCCTCTGACGGTGTGTGCAGCCCCGGCTACTTCTGGGCCTTGCCAGGCTTCTCTGCCTCTCCCTGGCCTTGTTTTCCAGGGGCCAAGTGAGGGTCTGTGATGGGCTAGAGCAGGATTTTGCACATTGTAGGATACAACCCATTGAGCATGAACTCAGTTTAGTGTAGTGGGGCCAGCACGTTCTCAATGAAATATAACATAGTAGAAATTATAATTCTTCACAGTAGTAAAGGACTTAACGACATTTTTATTTCATGTATTTATGTGTGTAGATCCTGGATCATGATTTAAAATGTAAATGTTGTAGATCGTGGTCAGAAGTTTGAAAGGCAAAACTACAGGGTAGATGAGGATAGTTCCTGTCTTCTTCCCCATCCCTAGAGAAGCTTTATTTAGAACAGCCTCTTGAATGGTGAAGGCTTTCCAGGAGATGATATTCTGGGACCATCATGGGTGTTTGAGTTTCATTTAAAATATGAGCCAGAGGCTTCTGGTTTGCCTGATAGCACCCGCTATGTACCTCTGTCATGCCACTGATCCCCCTGTGTTGGAACTGTTGGTAGTGCATCTGTCTCCCCTACGAAACTGTGAGTCCTTTGAAGGCCAGGACTGAAATTTCCTCTCCTGATTCCCAGTGCCCACCCAGGGGCCTGGCCCACAGTCACTGCTCTGTATTGATGTTGAATGAGTTCTGACAGGAAGATTGGGTAGCAGTGTTTTCCAGCACACTGGTCCCCCTCTAGCTAACCGGTCGTCTTTCTCTCTTTAGCAAAAACGAAAGCTGCGGATCTATATTTCTAATACGTTCAGTCCCAGCAAGGCAGAAGGTGATAGTGCAGGAACCGCAGGGACCCCTGGGGGAAACCCCGCAGGGGACAAGGTGGCTTCCTGGGAACTCCGAGTAGAGGGAAAACTGCTGGATGATGTGAGTTGGGGAAGGAGGTGTCTGGAAGGGAGGTGGCCTGTGTGGGCCAGACACTTGGGCACTTCCGGGGACGTCCTGCATGAGGGAGAGGGCACTGCTTACAGTTCATGCTTTGCACAGCTCTGAGCCAGTACGAGGTGGGAGATTTGTATGGTTATTACAACAGTTTTCCTGCAGATGGCAGTAAAGTGTCCTGAGGAAGGGGTGCCCCTTTCTAATTGGCTGACAGTGGGGCTGCATAGAGCCCCTTCCCTGTCTCAAGTCTCTCACTTTTCCCGGCTGGCTTCCTTCAGGGCCCGAGAATCTTCAGTACCCTGAGCTTCAGGGCTGAAACAATATTCCTCTGTTTGGGGATTAGAATAGCTTAGGCTTGAGCGCTTATCAGCACCCCTATCTCACACCCCTTTGCATCCCCAGCCTAGTAAACAGAAGAGGAAGTTTTCTTCATTCTTTAAGAGCCTCGTCATTGAGCTGGACAAGGAACTGTACGGGCCTGACAACCACCTGGTGGAGGTGAGAGTGGGCCTGGGGTTCAGGAACACAGGGTGACGTGCCAGGTGGCCAGAGAAGTGGCCTTAGTCCCCTTGCAGGGCCAGGTGTGTATGTTCATGCCCACCCCCTTGGTGATGAGCTCTGCTCCCCTCCCAGTGGCACCGGATGCCCACCACCCAGGAGACAGATGGCTTCCAGGTGAAACGGCCCGGAGACCTCAACGTCAAGTGCACCCTCCTGCTCATGCTGGATCATCAGGTGACAAGTGCCCTGGGGCCATGTTTGGGGTCACAGGGACTCTTCTCTGGGGCATCGGGGCAGGTCCCTATTTTAAAGCCTGTCCCTGTCCCTGTCCTATTCTTTTTTTTTCACAAGAACCCCTTCTCTGACTCCCCTCTGTCCATCCCAGCCTCCCCAGTACAAGTTGGACCCCCGACTGGCGAGGCTGCTGGGGGTGCACACACAGACGAGGGCTGCCATCATGCAGGCCCTGTGGCTCTACATCAAACACAACCAGCTGCAGGACGGCCACGAGCGGGAATACATCAACTGCAACCGGTATTTCCGCCAGGTTAGCTGGGACGCCGTCCCCTCTCTAGTCTCGCGGCCCCTGTCTTGCCTGCGGCTCCAGAGCCCCACTGGGCTAGTTCTCAACCACATTCTTCACATTGGCCCTGGGATGGTCCACTTCGCCGTGTGCCCACAAAGGCATCACCAACCCTCTGGTGCTCTCTCTAGATCTTCAGTTGTGGCCGACTCCGTTTCTCTGAGATTCCCATGAAGCTAGCCGGGTTGCTGCAGCATCCAGACCCCATTGTCATCAACCATGTCATTAGGTAAATGGGAAGAGGGGGAGGAAGGCTCCTCTAAGAGCAGTTTACCTCTGGCTCGAATTAAAGCCAGAGAGAAGCAGCAGGTTTGGTTTCCTGCTCCCCGAGCGTGTGCAGTTTGGCCCAGGTGGGTGGGGTGGAGCTGTGTGCTCACGCTTTCCCTCCCCTGTGCTGTGTGTAGCGTGGACCCTAACGACCAGAAGAAGACAGCCTGTTACGACATTGATGTGGAGGTGGATGACCCGCTTAAGGCCCAGATGAGCAATTTTCTGGCCTCCACCACCAATCAGCAGGAGATCGCCTCTCTTGATGTCAAGGTGGGCCTCTACCCTCACAGCCTCCTCTGGGGCCCACAGTGAGGCCAGGCAGGCTCTCAGGCATTTCCATACATGTGGCACCTTGGGACGGGATCCGAGTCCTCTGGGGTTAGGGCTGGAAACAGCCAGTCTGACACGTGTGCCCCTTTTCCCAGATCCATGAGACCATTGAGTCCATCAACCAGCTGAAGACCCAGAGAGATTTCATGCTCAGTTTTAGCACTGACCCCCAGGACTTCATCCAGGAATGGCTCCGTTCCCAGCGCCGGGACCTCAAGGTGTGCTCCTCTTTCCTGAGGTTGACCCCATGTTAAGCTCTGGGTGGCTGTGCCCCCATCACTATTCTTCCGGTTCCAGGGGCAGGTAGATCGGGGTGGGAATCATGTTCAGCTTTCCTCCTGGCTCTTTGCAGATCATCACTGATGTGATTGGGAATCCTGAGGAGGAGAGACGAGCTGCTTTCTACCACCAGCCCTGGGCCCAGGAAGCAGTGGGGAGGCACATCTTTGCCAAGGTGAGGCGGCTGCGCCCTGTCTGCCCGCCTGTGGTTGAGTGGGACTGCACACCAGAGGGGAGGGTGAGCCGCTCACAAGCGCGGGTGGGCAGACAGGCCTGAGCCGTCCATCTCTCCCTCCTCCAGGTGCAGCAGCGAAGGCAGGAACTGGAACAGGTGCTGGGAATCCGCCTGACCTAACTGCTCAGGGATCCCTTCCTTTCTTCCCAGCCCTGGAGCCACCCCCTCCTCAGCCTGGAAGGGGACCGCCCTCTGGGGCACAGACATGTAGGATAAGGAGGGGGGAGGGGTGTCTCCTGTCACCCTCTGCTCCCCAGCTTTAGTTTCGTTAAGTGTAGTGATAGGATTCCTTGTTGCTTGGTCCCAAAGCCTTATTACTTACACGTTGGCTTTAATTGGATTCACAGCAGAGGCCTCCTCTGCCCCCTGCAGGCAGGCCCAAGTAGGACCTGGAGGCTGTGCTTTGACATGGTAACCGAGACCTTTCAGAACCAAAGGCCCCTGGCTTTGCTTGTTTACAGACCCCGTTGGGGCGAGTGTCAGCGCTGGCTCTGGGGAGCTGGGCAAGGAAGAGGGGCACAGCTCACCCTCTTCCTAGCCTTTCCAAACCAAAGTTCTTTGCCATTCCTACCAGCCCAGCCTTGCTGCTGGTTTTTTTTCCTTTCTTGGGTATTTGCACTATTCGTGGAGCAGGTTTTTCTATGCGGGAGCCACTTTTTTTTGTACAGGGGTAAGCTGGGGTTTTTCAGGGAGCCCTACTTGGTGTCTCCTTCCTTATTTTCTTTTCTCAATCTATGCAAGCGGCTCTGGCCGCCATCATCTCCTGAGAGGCCAGAGGGCTGCCACCCCAGCTCTTGGGCCCGGGGGTAATGCCTCCTAGAGGGAGGGCACACTAGTTCTCTGGCGTGGCCTGAGGCATGGGTGTGTGTGGGCAGGGGTAGGTGCAGGGGAGAGATGGTGAGGACTATTGTCCTTTGGAGCTTGTTAAGGAGGGTGGGCCTGGGGCTTGGCAAGTGCCACTTCTGGCAGGTTTGGAAATTTCCAAATAAATCTTGGTTTATTGGTGGTGCCCAGACCTGGTGACTGAACAGTGCGGCCACTCATTAACAGACTCAAGTCCTCAAGGTCTTGTCCTGCAGAGCTTTATTTGAGGGACCCATACAAAGGACATCCGCCTCACTTCCATAGCTTCTTGATGGACATGTTTTTCTCACTGTCCTTTTGCATGACCTGGAGAGAGAGAGAGAGAGCATTTAAGTTAGAGACTGGGCGAACACGTGCCCCATCCCCACTGCTCCAGAGCCACCATCAGCAAAGGCGGAAAGACGGAGGCCTGTACCTTGGCTACTGCCATCTCAAAGTCCTCCTGGGTGACGTGGACTCGCCGCTCCCGCAGTGCGTACATGCCGGCTTCAGTGCACACGCCCTGAGCAGGGAAAGGAAGACAGGCGCTGAGGCTGTGCCCTGCAACCTGGAGCTTCCTGCCGCTGCCCCCATTTCCTTGGGCCCTCCAATTACCTTCACTTCAGCCCCTGATGCTCCTGGCATGAGCTCAGCAATTTTTCTCAGGTTGATCCCCCGGGTCAGGTTCATTTTCCGAGAATGGATCTTCAAAATGTCCAGCCGGGCCTAGCGATGGGAGAGGAAAAGCCTGAGCCCACGGCCTGCCCTCACAGCCAGAGCCACTGCCAGTGCTGCCCATCACAAACCTCCTCATTGGGGGGTGGGAATTCAATTTTTCTGTCAATGCGCCCTGGGCGGAGCAGCGCTGAGTCCAGGATGTCAATCCTGTTAGTGGCCATGATGACCTGAGTAGACAGAGCAGGTGGCGTCAGCTAAGCCCTTCCTGAGGCTGCAGCCTCACCCGGGGCCTTCCCGTGGCTCCTCCCACAGCCGACCCCACTGCACCTTGATGTTCTTGGTGGCCTCGAAGCCATCCAGCTGGTTGAGCAGCTCCAGCATCGTGCGCTGGACTTCACTGTCGCCTCCGGAGCCTCCCTCCAGCCGGGAGGAGCCGATAGAGTCGATTTCGTCCATGAAGATGATAGATGGAGCGTGTTCTCGGGCCATGACAAACAGTTCCCTCACCATTCTTGCCCCTGCACAGAGGCCAAGCTGGCATTAAGCTGATGGGCCCCCCAGCCCCCGCCGCCTTATAGTTTTCTTGTTTCTGGCCACAGTTACCTTCCCCGATGAATTTCTGCACCAATTCAGAGCCAGAGACACGAATGAAAGTACAGTCTGTATGATGAGCCACAGCCCGGGCCAACAGTGTCTTCCCAGTGCCTGGGGGTCCGTACAGCAGCACTCCCTAGAGAACAACAGGACTCAGGGCAAAAAGCTGGCCTCCATGTTTCACTCAATGAACATTTATCGAGTGTGTGCACTGTGCTAGATCCCATATTAGATGCTAGAGATAAAAAAATGAATGTCAAGGTCCCTTCTGGAGCTTATAACCAAACCACTTGGGTGGCCTGGGAGCATCTCTCCCCCAGCCCCTCGGCATGGGGAGGGCCAGCGTAAGCAGGCTCCAGTCTATCCAGCCTGGGGCAGGAGATGTACAGTAGCAGCACAGTCCTCCCATAGAAGTCCTGCTCACCTTGGGCTGCGCGATGCCCAGCGCTTCAAAGAGCTCAGGATGCTTAACGGGCAGCTCAATCACTTCTTTGATCTCCTTGATCTGCTTGTCCAGTCCACCAATCATCTCGTAAGTTGAATCTGGCACCTTCTCCACCATCATCAGTGACACCAGTGGGTCTACCTTGTTGGGCAGGATCTTGTGCAGAGTGTAGCTGTCATTTCTGAGAGCTACCCGGCAATTCGGTGTCACCTGGGTGAGGACAGAGAGGTTCAGGAAGTGGTGTGGTGAGAGCTGACCCCCCACCCCCCACCTCCCCAGCTGCACTCACATCATTGATGTCGATGTTCTTATCTACGTCTACGACAAACTTGCCCTCAGGATGTACCTAGAGAAACAACGGCTCATGACCTTCCTCCCCAACAGCCACCAAATCACCAACCTCGCCCAGGAAGTCACATGAGTCTTACAGTAATGTGAGAACAGTGTCCTCACTACACGCAAAGATGTGGGACTGCAGTGGGGAACGGGCTGGTCCCTGGGGTCATGTTGCCTTTACCTTAACCAACACTTTCTTCTTATCCATGGCCCGGACTACTTCCCCCACGTAGGAGCCCTGTTCCTGCAGCAGCTGTAGCTCTTCCCGCAACAGGCGAACTAGATGCGAAACAGACACAATGGCCACCCAGATTCTTTGGTGTCCCCTACCTATGACTTGATTCAACATGCATGAACTAAGCACCGCTGTAAAGTTTTGAAGGGAAGGCCTCAAAAAAAAAGTCAAAGTTCATGTCTTTAAGGAGATTACGATGGGGCTCAGGAGAGAGATGTGCATGTAAACAGAGCATCACTTGGACTGGGAAAAGCAACAGGCACCAATGTAAAGACTCACTTCAAACTGCCCACACACAGCCTTCCCATCTTTCCCCCTCACCTTTTGCATTAAGCTCATTCCTCTGTGCCTGCAGCCTCCGGAGATTTTGGCTCTTATCATTCACAATCAGCTGTGGAGGACAAGAAGCAAAGGGTGGAAAACGGTAGGCGGTTAAGATCTTGGCCGAAACCCTCATAGGCTGATACGAGCTAAGCAAGGAAGGAGCACAAGACACCTGCATTCTCCATTCAGATTCTCCAATATGATTCTAACGACCCTATCCTGTCCTCCAAGAGTCCCTCTGGAGTGTAGGACAACCACAGGAAAAAAAGGCTGCTTGTCTAATGCTGGTTCAGGAATAACAAACCGTAGTGGAGAAGAATTAACAGCTGGCTCACATAGTCAGTTTCTTGCGGACTGGCAACATGGTAGAGTGGGAAGACCTCTGAGTCAGAAGCCTAAGTTCTAGCCCCACTGCTGGCAATTAACGGTTGGGTAAAGCCAATGAAAGCTATGTAAAAGGTCTAGATCTGTTACAAAACTGCAAGCATCACCTATCCTGCCTCTTTTCAGGACTAACGTGAGGAACAAATGAAAGCACACGTAATGCATTTCAAAAATGACAAACCGGACTTCCTTGGTGGCGCAGTGGTTAAGAATCCACCTGCCAATGCAGGGGACACAGGTTCGAGCCCTGCTCTGGGAGGATCCCACATGCCGCGGAGCAGCTAAGCCTGTGCGCCACAACTACTGAGCCTGCGCTCTAGCACCACAACTACTGATCCTGCTCTCTAGAGCCCACAAGCCACAACTACTGAAGCCTGCATGCCTAGAGCCCGTGCGCCGAAACAAGAGAAGCCACCGCAATGAGAAGCCCGCGCACCGTAAAGAAGAGTAGCCCCCCTCGCCGCGAGAGAGCCCGCGTGCAGCAACGAAGACCCAACACAGCCAAAAATAAAAATAAATAAATTTTAAATATATATATATATATATATATATATATATATATCATAGTCTCTTCTAAAAAAAAAAGTGACAAACCAAATATGATACCTACAAATGTACCTGGAGTTCAGAATTTTTCCTTGTGGCTCTCCTCCATCCAACTGACATTATTTTCCTTATTTCTGTGGTCCCTGCTCCCTGTTTAGGCTAGAGCACTGGGTTGTCCAGTTCCTTTTCATTCAGTCCTACGGAATCAGCATTGTCCAGACTCCTCAATTCTGTCTTCCCTCACTCTGCCCCAACCCTTCCTCTGATAAATCTCATCTTCTGATCCTATGTCTTCTCTTTTATAAGAAACCCTCTCATTCAGGCTTCTTCTAAGAAGAATGACTTTTGGCTGGGGGTAACTTTTACGTTAAAATTTGACTTTTAAAGATGTTTAATGAACTGTGAATACTACCTTCAAAGTGATGGGACTTGAGAGGAACAAGAGGCTGTTAACTTCATATACTTTATACCGTTGGCTTGTTACTTCTTCCACTGCGCCCCCAGTGGAATTATATGGATTTGTAGAAATTCGTTCCATCAATCCCTCATCCCCCTTCTAGCTCCCTCTGGACCTTTGGAGTCCGGTCTCACCTGGAGTTCTTCAATCTTGGACAGATAATACTGGCGGAGTCCACTGCCTGCCTTCCCCTCTTCCAGCTCCATCTGAAGACAGAGTGTAATTAGTTACCAACAGGTTAAACATCCAAGGGATAAAGCTACTTCCAGCTTGGATTTCGGAGATTTAAGATTTGGGTTCTAATCCCTCACTCCATCTCTTCGGAACCATTTCCCGTGACTAAACTAAAACAGAATGAGAACGGTGCCTACCTCTTAAGACTTTCAGGAGGATCAAGAGACGACACACCCGGGAACGCTACACAAACCCGAGGTGTTATTACTACAGGAGGAGCCAGCAGGAAGGACGTGTCCCCCGACTCCCTCGACTCGCGGAAGGATGGGTTCCCGCTCCCACCGCTCCTCTCACTTACTCGGCTTCCACCGGGTCTTCCACTCCCGGCCCTGCCTTGGCCCGCCGGGGGCGGCGCTGACACAGCAGATCCGGTCCCA
>NW_006784347.1:2067642-2069767 GCF_000442215.2 Lipotes vexillifer | reverse complement strand
GCCCAGTCTAGACTGGCCCACCCCCCCCCACTCCCCCCACCCTCTTGCCCCGACCGGCTGCCCACCTCGGGTCACACCTGTTTCGCATCCAGCCCCAGTCCCCGCCCGACCACCGCCGCCATACCTGCTCTGGTCCGTCAAGCGCCATCTTCCCTCTTCCGCGGCCGGCATCAGAGCCGCCTTGGCGCGCAGGCGCAGAAGCAGGGGCTTGGGGACCGAAAAACCGAGGCAGAGAACAGTTCCGGGTCAATGGGCGGGGTGTGAGGACAGACGGTAATAAGTAACAGGGGCCATGAGGGGAGGGGCGGCGGTACGCGAGATCAGGAGCTTTGAAAAGGGTTAGCAGAACTCCTAAGTATTACTCTCTAGAAATTCGGTTTTGGTTAAAGTAACCATTTCTTCTGGTGCCAGCTTCCAACTTATAAAACCTGGGGACAGAAAATTTTTGTGGCCACGCTCAAAATGGCGGAAAACTTGGAGCCGGGGACGCGAGCGACGCAAGCGGAAGCGGAAATACGTTTGCTGCCCACACGTGCCGCTTCACGGGTGGTAGAAATGGTGCTGGGTGGCGGTGAGTAGTGTGGACTGAGGCTCCGAGTGTGTGTGCGACGGCGAGTGGGGAACGAAGAGCGGAATTTAGTGCTCCGGGAAGAGACGTCCCAATTTCTGCTTTCTCTCCATATTGAGTGACGCTCCCACGTTCCACCATGGGCAAAAAGGGCAAAGTCGGAAAGAGCCGGCGAGACAAGTTCTATCACTTGGCAAAGGAGACGGGTGAGCCAGGGTTCGCGCCGTCTGCGAGCGGGCGTGCCACCAACCTTGGCCGGTTCGCCCCCTTTCCGAATATTGAGTTTTTCTTCCGTAGAAAGGGTGGTGGGTCGTGAGGCCGCAGAAATCCCGCTGAGAAAGCGCTTCACGGGCCTTACTACAGTACTTTGACGCCGCCTCCAGGTTACCGTTCCCGCTCTGCTTTCAAGCTGATCCAGCTGAATCGCCGCTTTCAATTTCTGCAGAAAGCCCGAGCCTTGCTGGACCTGTGCGCTGCACCAGGTGGATGGTGTGTAACACCCGGCACCTGACGCTCCTTATGGAAGCGTTCTGGATTCCAGCCTTGGATGATTGAGTTGCATTTGGGGTGGGAGGGAAACAGTAATACCAACCTCAAATTTCTCTACTCCCCAGAACGTAAACTGCAGGGGGAAAGATTTGGACCGTGTACTTATGATATGATTGGCTGATACCGACCAGGGTTCTCGGTTTTCCCCAATCAATAGAAATTGACTAGAGGCCAGACAAGAAATTCAGGCAAGGTTTTCTTGGGGCCCCTGCTGCAAAAGGGAGAAGCGAAAACAAGTAGCAGGTTCCCTTGCTAGCCAGCTCTCCAAGGAGGGGGCTGGCTGGTTCCTTATATAGTGTGAAGGTGGGGGGTGTGTCCGGGGGTCCGGCCTGAGGGGCGGCTTCGGTGGTTTGCCCACCCCTTTGGTGGAGCCGAGTGCTGGGGGGCATGTGCAGTGCCCTGCTGCCTACACCCTGTTTTTGCTCCCAGCTCTTCAGAAGTGACAGTGGGGTGGTGTTTTTTGTGTGTGTGTTCATAATTTTTGTCGTCTTGTCCATAATTCGCCCCACCTGGGTATGCATGCAGTGTTTAGTCCCTTTTAGTTTCTTTGTATTCTGTTGCTCGAGGAGTTTTGTCCAGGTGCAAGCACTGAAGCAAAGGGTCCGAGGTCCCAGCCTGTCTCATTTCCACTGCACTTAGCAGGGGCCCCTAACACCGGGGATGAGAGATCACATTGCTGAGGGAGGGGAAGGGACAGTCCAGGGTGTTTTAATCTTTATTTCTCTTTTATAGGCTGCAGGTGGCCACCAAGTTTATGCCTGTATCCAGCCTTATTGTGGGTGAGTGACAGGTGGTGCTCCTGGATGTTCCAGGGGGTGGGAGTGTGAGACCCTGTGTTCTGCATTTCCTTTCTCTCTGCTTGAGACAACCTTTTGGAATACTCTGCCCTAATTTCTTCTAGGAGTGGATCTGGTTCCAATTAAGCCTCTTCCCAATGTGGTGACACTCCAGGAAGACATCACAACAGAACGCTGTAGGCAGGTAATAGGAATCTCTCTTTCCCTGTTT
>NW_006784347.1:2062262-2067531 GCF_000442215.2 Lipotes vexillifer | reverse complement strand
CTTTCCCTGTTCTCTTTATATGTAGACATCCACATTCATCTCTCTTCCCACCCTGGTCCCCTGAATGCACGTTTTTCCTGTTAACCATGCCTTGAGCAGTGCCTGCGTGTTGTCTGTATAACAAGGCCCATAATATTGCGTGTCCGCCCAGCCCTTTATTTATTCAGGAAAGAGGTCTTTGGAGTTGGAGGAAGTGCAGAGGTTTCAGTGAAATCCTTTCCAGCGAATTCAGTAGTAGACCGTAAGCTCCATGAAAACAAACGTGTTATTTTTGCTCTTGTTGTATCCCCTGTCCATGGCACAGGATTTGGCCGTGGTGGGCACTCAACAGATGGCTGAATGAAGGGCTCCATTTGCAGCCATTTCTGTATTTCTGTTGCTGTGGTCTCTCTCCTTCTCTGTAGGCCCTGAAGAAGGAGCTGAAAACCTGGAAAGTTGATGTTGTGCTCAACGACGGGGCCCCCAATGTCGGGGCTAGCTGGGTCCATGATGCTTACTCACAAGGTGCCGGGATCGGGGGGCATGGAGCTGAGGGTGGAAGTGGGCATGCCCTCTCAGGCTGCAGAGGTCCTCAGCTAACTGTCTCCCCCCAACAGCCCATTTGACACTGATGGCTCTGCGTTTGGCTTGTGATTTTCTGGGCCGTGGTGGCTGCTTCATCACAAAGGTTTTCCGTTCCCGTGACTATCAGCCCTTACTGTGGATCTTCCAGCAGCTCTTTCGCCGTGTCCAGGCCACCAAGCCCCAAGCCTCTCGTCATGAATCTGCAGAGATCTTTGTAGTCTGCCAGGGTGAGCAGAACTTCCTTTGCTCTCTTGATTTAGTCTCCCACCTACCAGAGCACACTTTCTCACGTATCCTATCACCTTAGGATTCCTGGCTCCTGACAAGGTTGACAGTAAATTCTTTGACCCCAAATTTGCCTTCAAGGAGGTTGAAGTTCAGGCCAAGACTGTTACTGAATTGGTGACTAAGAAGAAGCCAAAGGTGTGTTTGGCGAGTGGGGGCCACCCTCGGGTCCTGGGACTCGGGAGGTTGGGCCTGGTCAGTCCTACAGACACCCCAGAAGGGACTGCTCAACTTTAATTATTTCCCTTCCTAAGGCTGAAGGCTATGCTGAGGGTGACCTCACACTCTATCACCGAACCTCAGTCACTGACTTCCTCCGAGCTGCCAACCCTGTTGACTTCCTCTCCAAAGCCAGTGAAGTGAGTCCCCAGACTCGAGGGGTACGAGGGAGCCCCAGAAACATGGCCCGAACATCTCCCCTGACTCTTTTCCCTCCTCCCAAACAGATCTCGCTAGACGATGAAGAGTTGGCACGGCATCCAGCTACCACTGAGGACATCCGGGCGTGCTGTCAGGATATCAGGGTGCTGGGGCGTAAGGAGCTCAGGTTTGCACTGGGGGTGGGCATAGGTGCTGTGAGCCCCGAAGGCAGGGGACAGCCCTTGAAGGACGTGACGCTGGATCTCTGAGAACAGGATGCTGCTGTGTTAGAGGTTTGGGGTGGGGGCCTGAACCTTAGGACTTCTGTGGCTCAAACGTGAAATTCGGGGTATGGGCCCAAAACGAGGAGGTGAGGACAAAAGGGAGACAGCAAGGTCAGGAATGCTATTTCTGGGGCAGGTCCCTACTGAACTGGAGAACAAAGCTTCGGCGGTATGTGGCCAAGAAACTGAAAGAACAAGCAGAGGCACTGGACATCAGGTGAGGAGGGAGCTAAGCCAGGGCAGTTGTTGACTGGGTGTTGAGGGGAAGCATCTGGAAAAATAACCGACTGTTGCGACTACTTTGTCAGCCTCAGCTCAGGGGAAGAAGAGGAGGGTGAAGAGGCGGAGTCCGCAGCTAGGATGGGGCCGCAGCCCTCGGAGGAGGAGGAGGAGCTGGACCGGACCCTGGCAGACATGAAGGCCCAGGAGGTGGCGGAGTTAAAGAGGTGAGGGGAGCTGGGGAGGAGCTTGGGGAACCCCAAGGCGGAGTCCCTCGCTGGGTGAAGATGGGGAGAGAGGGTGAAGGCACGGATGGGGAATCTTCAGAGCTGGGCAGCTTTAATTCCTCAAACCACACCCTCAGGAAGAAAAAAAAGCTGCTGCGTGAGCAGAGGAAGCAGCGGGAACGTGTGGAGCTGAAGATGGATCTTCCCGGGGTTTCCATTGCAGACGAGGGGGAGACTGGCATGTTCTCCCTGCGCACCATCCGGGGTCACCAGGTGAGGCGGGGTTTGGGGCCCACTGAGGGGACAGGAGGATGTGTTTGGGTATTTGGAGGTGGGGCATTGGATGTCTTTTTGGTAAGTGTGCGGAAAGATCATTGCTGTCTTCACCCGTAAATGACGTGATATGGGGAGACTGGGAAAAAAACAGCCTTGTGTCTCAAAGGCCAGGAAAGAACACATCCCTGAAATAATGAAAGTAGGGAGATTTGTGGCGTAGATTTATTCTTGTAGAACTAGAATATCAGAACCAAGAGGCCCTCGTTGCAGGAAGCTCAGGTTATAGGCGATGCAGCCAGGGTGCCTGGGTTACGAGCACGCGTGATGGAGGGTTTCCCTCGAGAGGGGAACAGCGTTCTCCAGTTCACTGAGACCAAGTTAGCACCTCGCTGCACTAGGCTGCTGGATGGTGCTTTCTGCTGATACTGGAGAGTCTGCTTTTCCTGGTAAAAGCAGCATCACAAACAATGAGCTTCCGTGGCTCTTGTGTGGGAAGGTAGTAACCAGCTTGTATTGTTTAGGGGGCAGTGAGCACGGTGGTCCTGGAGCAGACTACCACTTATGTGCTCTCTGCCTCAGTTTCCTCACGTGTAAAAGAAAGTGATAGAACCTACCTACTAGCGTCTTTGGAAGGAATTAAAAAAAGGTGGTGTAATTCCTGGTATGTGATTCAAGAAATAGCAGCTGTCCTTGCCATGAGGAAAACAGATTTTGGAGTTGACAGGTGGTTTATTAGTGAAAACAGTGCTTCCTGTTAGATGTATATGGCATGGGTTCCTTTATTCAGTGGAAACAAGAGTTGTCGATATTATTCTCTGGTGATAAGGTGCCTTCTGAAAGTAATTTTTTAAAAAGCAGTGTTTTAGAACATTTTAAAATCGGATGCTAATTAGACCATGGGGTACTTTTCCATAAACCTATTTCTGCTACCACTGAAGAAGAGACAGCTGAATGATCTGGCCTAGAGTGGGATGTTTTAATGTTTAATCCTATCACTTCCCTGTCTGTAAAAGAAGATATTATGTACTTGACACAGTGTGTTTCCTAGTGTTGCTGAGGATAAACTAAGGTGATGAATATGGAGGAAAAAAGCAGTATGTACCTTGTTAGTGCCCTTGACCTGTTTTTCTGTCAAACCTCAGTTGTTAGAGGAGGTAACACAGGGGGACATGAGTGCTGCAGACACGTTTCTGTGTGGTCTGCCAAGAGACGACATCTACATATCAGATGTTGAGGAGGAGGAGGATACATCTCTGGATAGTGACCTGGATCCAGAGGAGCTGGCAGGAGTCAGAGAACCTCAGAGTCTAAAGGACCAAAAGTGGTAAGGAGGCGGGGGGGTGGTGGGGAGGTGTCTGCGGGGCACCCTCAGCTCAAGTCCGAAGCAGAGCTGGTGGCAGGGCTTGCCAGTGGGAGTGTGGGCAGCAGCAAGCCCTCCAGGGCACTGACCCTCCACCCACTTTCCTTGGGTCTACAGTGTACGGTTTGCTGAAGTGCACGATGGTAAAGAGGAGGAGGAAGAAGAGAATCCATTGCTGGTACCATTGGAGGAAAAGGCACTACTGCAGGAAGAACAGGCCAGCCTGTGGTTCTCAAAGGTAAGCAGAGGCTGGTGGCCAAGACAGACAGGGACTGGCATTCCCTGGGCAAAGGGTGCCTGACGATTCCCCCATCACAGGAGGGCTTCAGCGGGATTGGGGATGATGCCGACGAGGCCCTGGAGATCAGTCAGGCCCAGCTGTTGTACGAGAGCCGTCGCAAGGGGCAGCAGCTGCCACCACCGCCTTCCGGTGTGAAGATGGAGCACAAACCTCCCCCGTGCCAGGATGAGGCTCCTGCGAGGGCAGAGGCCCCTTCAGGGACAGAGGCTGCCACTGGCCCTGGCGGGGAAGAGAGAGAGGGCAGTTCTGACAGTGACAGCAGTAGCAGTGAGGGTGAAGCGAGGTGAGTGTCGCAGCTGGCGGGAGAAGAGCTGAAGAGGAAGCAGTGATCGTAGCCAGTGCTGTCGCTGGGGGGTTGCAGTGCTGACTGCAGATGGAGCGCTTTAAATGCTGATGGTTTTAATTTGAGTGGTCTGCAGGACAGCCTGGGCGGCAGGATTGCTGGAAGTTCCCCAAGCATTTTTAACTAAGAACCAGGGGTGAGGTGAGTAGGAGTGGGCCCGAGGGGTGGCTAACGGTGGGACATGCGTGCACGGTCCTCCTCCCTCCCACAGCTGGAAACCACGCGGCAGGAAGAAGCGAAGCCGTGGGCCTAAGTCAGATGATGACGATGTTGGGTTTGAGGTCGTGCCTATCAAGGACCCAGGCGAGAGCTCTGCACCTACTAGAATGGGAGGCAACATGGAGGGGTCAGTGTTGGGGACTGAGCTTTGACTTCCTTCCTTCTTCCCTCTCTAGTGAAACATCGGATACTGGACCCTGAAGGCCTTGCTCTAGGTGCTATTATTGCTTCTTCCAAAAAAGCCAAGAGGGACCTCATAGATGACTCCTTCAGCCGGTAGGGGGCAGAAGGTCCCGAGAAGAGGGGTGGGGTGAGGAAGAGGGGAGGAATGATTCTTTGAAAGCCTAGATTGGTGTCCTCTCCACCAAGGTACACATTTAATGAGGATGAGGGGGAGCTTCCAGACTGGTTTGTGCAGGAGGAGAAGCAGCACAGGATACGACAACTGCCTGTTGACAAGAAGGAGGTGGAGCATTACCGGAAACGCTGGCGGGAAATCAATGCACGTCCCATCAAGAAAGTGGCTGAGGCCAAGGCCAGGAAGAAACGGAGGGTAAGCAGTGGGGCTGCCTGAGATTCTGGGTGGGTGGGGCAGGGGTAGGAAAAGAGGTCAACCTGCCCGAGGTGCCCCCCACAGATGCTGAAGAAGCTGGAGCAAACCAAGAAGAAGGCAGAAGCTGTGGTCAACACAGTGGACATATCAGAACGGGAGAAAGCGGCACAGCTTCGAAGGTGAGGGGCGGGGGGGGGGGGGGGCCCCCAGGGGGCGAAGAAAGGATGGTAGAGGCTGCTTCTAGAGAAAGGAGAGTGGAAAAGAGGATAACAACCTGT
>NW_006784347.1:2040766-2061696 GCF_000442215.2 Lipotes vexillifer | reverse complement strand
GGGGGGGGGGGGGGGGGGGGGGGGTGTCACCCACAAAGGTACATGGGGGTGAAGGAGTGGCGGAAAGTCTCTAACCTGCGTCTTCCCCTTACAGTCTCTATAAGAAAGCTGGGCTTGGAAAGGAGAAACGCCAAGTCACCTACGTTGTAGCCAAAAAAGGTGTGGGCCGCAAAGTGGGCCGGCCAGCTGGGGTCAGAGGTCACTTCAAGGTGGTGGACTCGAGAATGAAGAAGGACCAACGAGCGCAGCAACGGAAGGAGCAGAAGAAAAAGCACAAGCGGAAGTGAGCGGAGCCGCCAGGACCTCTGAGGGACTGACACGTGTTAAGGACGAGGAGCGATTCGGTGCGGCTTCTGGCCTCCTTCGTACCAGCCCTACCCTTGTCTGCACGGCAGTCGTCTGAAGAGACAGATTTGAGGTACCTGAACTCGTGGTGGCCCTGAGCAGTGAGGGGGACATCTTCCTGGCTGGAAGAAAGGGCTCCCGTTAAAGCCCCGCTAAAACGTCTTGTCGGTGCTGTCAGAGCCCACAACCGTTCTGTGGTGCTGGGCGAGAAGTCACACCATTTTTAGATCCTAAGGTGAAGTTCAGCGGTGCAGTGGCAGTCACTGTAGTCTATTCTTGGGCAAGTGGGCCTCTCAAGTCTTCCCCCGTTACCATCTGAATAAAACCAGGATGACTGATTGATTGATAGATGTCTGACAAAAGTTTAGTTCCTGGTAACCTGATAACTCAAAAAACATCTGGGTGTTCACACCACGTGCACTGTTCTAAATCATATTTAATATGTCCCGACTCATGGTGAAGTAGAAATGACAAGCAATCCACAGGCAGGTCCCAGTAGTAAAACATTTACTAGAGCAAGCAGAAAGGAATGCACATCTTAAAGAAACCTTCACAAAGTCACAAAATTTGATGTATGTATATTTCTTTTCTTTTTATAAACAAGATAGAACAAAAATCATCAAAATCATTTCAGCAAAAGATTTTCCTACCATTATGGCAAGTTAAAAAAAAATACAATGAAATAGGAGAAGACAATTTAAAAGCTGTTGTCAGGTTTTTAAATTTAGCAACACTTCAGACCCAGAGCAGTCCTGTTTCCAGGATCCTCTCTCCCCCCTCAGTTGTAGGGACTCTGGATCTGGCAGGCTGCTGCTTCATGTCTCAGGACTGGACACAAACCTGGCTGGGAGACCTGAGCATCAACTCTCACTTAGAATCAGGCCCCTCCCCTAACCTGCAGCTGTTTGGGAAGCGCTTTGCTGCACATCCCTAACGAACACCTCCAAGGACTAGGCTGCAGAAGCCAGTCTCAAATGGAGCCTGACTAGCCACAGAAAAAGAATTTTATTTGTAGGTGTTTTTAAGGTGACATTTTAGTAAAAAATATGTACTACATATAAACCTAGAGTGAGTTTTGTGCCCTATAAGGCCCTTTCTTCCAAGGTATCTTCAACTGACCTTCGTGACACTCACCCAGAGCCAAAAGGAGCTGCCCAACTCTGACTGCTTCTAAGGACCAAAGCAGCTTCCCAAGAAAACATCTGGAAAATCATCCAGATGAAGGGGTAATGTCTCCAAGCTCCAGCTATCCACTAAGGGCAGGGGGTTCTTACACCTTGGGCCCCAACCCAGCCCTGAGACACCTAGTTACCAAGTCTTTCTAAAAATAAAATTAAAAGACAATTGATTTCACGCTTCAGCACATACCCTCTAACTGTCCCATCGACTTTTCTTGCGCTTGGGTGGCTCGGGGACAGCGAAGCCATCAGTAGTCTTATCTGTCTTGCTGTCCATCTTGTCCATCTTGGTGCTCTCCACCTTGGGGTCCAGCTTGCTTTCACGATTACAACTTTCTTTCCTGCTTTCACCATTCCGACCATCGTTTGCACCTCGGCTCTCTCCATGTCTGCCTCCACCTCCTCCATGCCTGTTCTCTCCATGAGGATGGCCATCGGCATGACGGCGCCCATCAGCATGACGGCTGCTGCTTTCTGGGTAGCGGTAGCCCTCTCCATGACGACCACCGTCTCCATGACGTGGGCTATCGCCGTGCCGATTCCCACTCTCTCCGTGACTATGACGGCTTCCACCCCGGTTCTCAGTATATCTCTCTCTTTTCCCATTGCCACCCCCAATCCCTTCTCGGCTGTTATTCCCTGAAGCTGTGCTGTTGACTCCCTGGGCTCCGGCAGAAGGATAGGTCACTGGGGCACTGCTGAGGTTCCCAGCACTGCCAAAGCCTGGGATGCCCTTTGTGGCACTGGCAGTGGGGCTGTCAGGACTGTTATGGCCCTGTTGGGCTGAATTAGTTGGAACTGAATTCAAGCTCCCTGCACTAGTCCATCCACTCGCCCCAGCAGCAGAGCTTCCAGCCTTCTGGTTGCTTAAACTGGCAGCAACAAAGTGACTCTTGTACTGTGACTAAAAGAGAGACAACAACAGTGGGTAAGACAGTAAGTTAAACTTGATGGCCCAGCTAGTTAACTGGATGCCAGCTAGCTAGCTAACTGGAGGTATAGAAGGATGATGGGTTCAGAGTTCACAAGAGACACAGAATCACACTTGTCTTAGCTAAAAACTGGCAATCACTCTCAACCAGATTGCAAGAGCCTTGGAGCCTTGAAGGCTGTTAAGGCAGGGAGGGAATACCAATCCTGCTGTAGGACGAGGGCCCTGAGCATGACTGAAGTAGATGACCAGCAAGAGGGGTTTATCTAGCCGCTACACCTGCAGCTCTAGGCAAGCTGCAGTTACGGTGATATTCGAAACTGAAAACAGGAGAAAGCCCTACCTAAATCCAGCAAACATCAAGTCTACAAGGCCAGCTACCATCTCAGGAAGACTAGGACCTCTCATCACCACCCAGGAGTTGCCAGTGAAAAAGCTCTTTTAACTAAATGCTTCATTTCAGACCTGGAAAGCTGCTTTCATTGCCGTCAGCCGATCTCCCATGGCTCCTGTGGAGGGCTTGTAGGCCTCATAATTGCTCATTACATTGTTGTTACTTCCTCGGTCCTAAAAAATAAACACTCATAAGGATGGAAGAGTAAGTAGGAAAGCCCACTGTCACAGACTGGGCCTCAACATACTGAAAACTGAAGTGGGAGCTGAAATGGGAATGGGAAATTTTTAGAAAGTTATGCTTTGTGAGAAACAGCACGGTAATGAATCATTTAAAAATGCTTATGCCTTTCAACCCAATAATTCTATTTCTGGGAACTAACCCTAATAGTCAGAAATGAGGTCAGATCATGCCCAAAGCTGATCACCTGCTATCATTTACAGACACAAATATAAACATCATGTTTATGTAATTATATAAAAATTATGCTAAGGCTGAAAAGTCCACAAGGCAGTACAGCACATACATGACTGCTCAGGCTCCAAGTCCAGACCCTAAAGAGTCTGAAATCTCAGCTTCAGTACTCACCACATTTGTAACCTTGGGTGCCTCAGTTTTATCATCTGTACTTACTCTGAGTGGCTGTGGAGACTGAGCTAACGTGTGGCTGCCTGGGCTGGCCCTGGCACATATTCAGTTCTCACTATCATCTGCATGATCCACATCATCATCATCACTGTAACATGGGGACAGATTTTTTATGTAACAAAGACACCAAGTTAACTATGATGATGCAGAAATGGAGACGGGCAGCTTTCTTCCTTGGCTTAAGAAAGTGACAGGAAACAAAGTTAAGAAAGCCAGTCAGGGGGAGCTTCTGTTACTGTTTTGAGAGAAAAGCTAGCTCTCATCTCTCTGGTTCGATTTCCCAGAATGTAGGAATCATTCCTGAATTTAGTTACAAGCTGTAGCTGGAGTTTACAGAGTGACCCTCGCTCTAGGCCAGTGCTGGAGGGCTGGTGGACAGACTGCTGGGCCCCACCTCCGCAGCTGGATTCACCAGGTCTAGGGTGGGGCACGAGTTTGCATTTGCTACTGGTCCAGGGACCACAGTTTAAGAACGACTGCTAATCTAAACTAGCATCCTGAGCACGCCCAGTCAGTCAAGGACACACTGGTGCTTCTTCAATAGAAAGTCACAGTAAGAGGCTCTCAGACAAGAATAATCCTAACACCCAGGACTCACCGTGTTCTCAGAGCCGAGGCCAGGCCGCTCCCTGTAGCCTAGGCCACCTCCACCAATGTTCAGCTTCTTCCCTTTCCCTCCTTTGAAGCGGGATTTCCGAAACCAGGCATTCTGCATTGAACACAATTCAAGGTTAAGACGTGGGAGGAAGAGGCGCCCAGAGGAACGGGACGAGATCAAAAAGGAAACTAAATGGGAAGAACTTTTTGTTTCATCTTTTGCGAATGTATCTACAGCAAAGGAGGAACTGTTCATAGGTATCACAGATTAGCTTCGTTTTGGTAGCTTCATCCATCATATTTGTCAGGAGCCTTATCTAAGGCTTCCTTTTACTGCTCCTTCCTTCCTTCAGGGGCTCCAGGAAGGGAAGTGATTAAGATACACCTCAAATGCAGAGCAGTTACTCTGGCCATTTCTAACTTCCTTGAGGAAAATGAATTTATTCTCTATTTCTCAGACAATCTATATATAATATCTCTGGGGGAGGTTAGAGCTTTATCTGACAATCACGTTACACTTAAAAGTACTTGAGGGCTTCCCTGGTGGCACAGTGGTTAAGAATCCGCCTGCCAATGCAGGGGACACGGGTTCGAGCCCTAGGTCTAGGAAGATCCCACATGCCACGGAGCAACTAAGCCCACGTGCAACAACTACTGAGCCTGCGTCCCTAGAGCCCGCGAGCCACAACTACTGAGGCCCACGTGCCTAGAGCCCGTGCTCCACGACAGAGAAGCCCACGCACCGCAACGAGGAGTAGCCCCTGCCCACTGCAACTAGAGAAAGCTCGCACACAGCAACGAAGACCAAACGCAGCCAAAAGTAAAATAAATTTATTAAAAAAAAAAAAAAAAAAGTACTTGAAAGGTAGGGCAGGCTGGGCAAAGTGCTAATCAGAGACGCTGATCAGTCTGAGAGCAGAGAAAGCCTGAGGCACAATGAGATGTAGGAAAATGCCAGACAAAATACATCTTGTATTTAGTTCAGGATTGGCTCTCCAGGAAAGGAAAGGAAAGGAAACATTATTCTACCCTCCCCTGCAGTGCAGGTCCTTTACTCCCAGGTCTGGAAGCACGGGTAGTACCACAGTACAACTGCATTATGGGTGAACAGTTCTGGAGGCTGGCCTATGAATTTGAAAAACACATAAGTCTCTACTATCAGAATGTATATCCCAAATCCATTTGTAATTTGGGGACTGTGTATTAAGACAACTCAAGACTTAATTCAGTAGAATGCCTCACTCAGTTTTAAATGGGTAAGCAGTGTGGTCAAAGGTCTGAGATCTAGGTCTGAGAAGTAGTGAAATACATTTTTTTTTTAAAGACATCATACATTTTTAGCCCCCCAAAGAAAAAAACTGGGGAAAAGGGCAGTGAGGAGACTAGTAGCTTTCTTTGATATTAAATTTGCTCACAAGTGTGACATGGGGCAAGCAGAAAGAAATGTCACAGGGACAGATTTTAGCACAAAGGAATAGTTTTTCAACATAAATGCTGCTGAAAGGAGAGGATGAAAAGACAGACCAGATGAGTTTTAATGTCCTACAATACAAATCTATACTTAGTAAGTGCTGCCTGCCCAACTTTACTGTCATGTCGCTATGGTATCTGCCTCTGGCATGTTGAAATTTTTTGCTTAGTTTTACAACCTGGAGCAACCTGAAGTGTGTCCAGCCCCTCACCTGCATGGCCAGATCTAGGAGTTCCTTGGAAACATGCTGATTGGCTCCTTCCAAGTTCCGGACAAGGTCACCGGCAAAATTGCTATCCTTGGGTGTCAGCAAGGTATAGGCCACGCCTTTCTCACCCGCTCGTCCTGTTCGGCCAATCCTATGCGTATGGGTATCAATATCTCGTGCCACATCATAGTTAATGACAGTCTTAATTGAAGGAATGTCCAGACCACGGGCTGAAATAAAAACCAAAATTCTTTTATTCTTTATCAGGATCCAAAACACCAAAGTGTCCCCAAATGCTAACCTAAGAACCCACATTCCTCTTATCTAAGCAAAGTGCATGATTTGGTGTGCTGAGATACAGGCATATAAGCTGCCCTTCTAGAACAAATGCCACTATCGTAGATTCTATGATGCTGGGTCGACTTAGTGTGTAAGGGACATCTATCTTCTACTATCAATAACCTGCCGTGGCCTCACTCTTGCACCGGAAATACGTAAAAAAAAAAAAAAAAAAAAAGTAAAACCAACATCAAATGTGTCCTGAAGCTGAGAAGTGATCTCCTTTCTGCGAGAAAATACCAGTTTTTAAGGGTAGCTATTAAAACTCAGCAGAACAAACTCAAAAATCACACTTCAAAACTTTTTCTGATCTTGAGTGAAGTATGCCAAACTAAATAATCAATGTAAGATATGTACTATATTCAGACACACAACAGGGGCACAGCCCATGATGTGACTGTGTAAACAATTTCTTCCCCAAGTGTCTTCCAACTGCAGGGATTCTTTTTTTCAGAGGAACATTAAATGAAAGGTGGTAGACTTCCCTGGTGGCGCAGTGGTTGAGGGTCCACCTGCCGACGCAGGGGACACAGGTTCGTGCCCCGGTCTGGGAAGATCCCATGTGCCGCAGAGCGGCTGGGCCCGAGCCATGGCCGCTAAGCCTGCGCGTCCGGAGCCTGTGCTCCGAGACGGGAGGGGCCACAGC
The DNA here is from genome assembly GCF_000442215.2 of Lipotes vexillifer. Classification (NCBI taxonomy): domain Eukaryota; kingdom Metazoa; phylum Chordata; class Mammalia; order Artiodactyla; family Lipotidae; genus Lipotes; species Lipotes vexillifer. Next base: position 2,054,939 of record NW_006784347.1, on the reverse strand, counting down.
AGTGAGGGGCCCGCATACCGCAAAAAAAAAAAAAAAAAAAAAAAAGTGGTGCCCAGAGCTCCAGACTGTAATCACTGTGCTCTGAACTGCTGCACCACGGGGTGTGGCCAGCCAGGCCAGCAGAGTGCCTTCAATCAGCCTCCTCAGATATTAAAGGTCTTATATAGCAAGACAGAGCACCCTTATAGCATGGTTACTGGGGAAATTCATACCCTACCTGCAACATCTGTGGCCACTAGGACTGGGATGTCCTTTTTCTTGAAGTCTGAAATAACCTTGTTTCTTTCACTCTGATCCATGTCACCATGGAGCAGGCCAAGATTATGACCCTCCTGTTTAAGGTTATTGGCTAGCTCTTCAGCATTGGCTTTTTTAGTAACAAACAGGAGGACACTTCCTGAAGAGGTAAACTCCACTAGACGCCGGGTGAGCCAGTTCCATTTACTAGGCCCAGAATGCAGAATCTCCACAATCTGAGTCACATCTTCATTTGCCTGAAAAGAAATAAATGAAAAAGATAATTGTGCCACTTGTGCCACAGGGCACCTGAATTACGACCAGCCATCACATTTTCTACCTGCATCTGGAAGAACCTTGAATAATCCCTCTTCTCCTTGGGCCTTTCTTCAGCAAGTCAAGTGTAGCTCAAATTTTACACCCCTTAGCAAATCACAGTGCTCTCCACCTCCCCTGACGTGTACATATACCTAATAATCTGTAAGCCCCAGTGCTTTGCTCAATACTTTTCTATATGCCTATTCAGACTATTCCCAATAGAGTAAGCTCCTTTTCTGTCCTTCCCACTTACTGTTCCTAGTACAATTCATACGTGCACATAGAAGGCACTCAGCGATGAAAAGCAGACAATGTCAAAAAGCTAACTGCACAAAACTTTAATAAATATACCAAGCAAACTAAGGAATTCTCAAAGCAGCCTTAATTGATTTCCAAATCACAATTCAGAGAAATTTTCCACATAGGACATATTTATAGGTAAGGAAAAAAAACCCTTAACTCATTTTCACCAGGCCTTTCGATCTCCCCACTCCACGCCGTGCACGCCCTACTCCCACAATCACTTATGATGTCAGTTCCATCCTAACTGGCCAGTAGTCTTTCGGGCAAAACTTGCTTTTCCCCCCCAAAAATATATATTTTTTTAAAAACCTTTTATTCTGGAAAAAACTTTAACATTCAAAAAGAGTAAAATGAACAAAATCAACTCCCATGTATCCATCACCAAGCTTCAACAATTATTAACATTTTGCCAATCACGTTTCACCTATTCCCCCCAACCCTGGTGTTTTTAAAGCAAATTTGAAACATGTTGCCTCATCTGTAAATGCATAACATTTTTTTCTCAATAGTGAGAAATTAATTCCATGTCACCATAGTAAGAGAAATAACCCACTGGGATCCTATCCAGCCCTGCTTAGGGTTACCTCTCCAATATCCCCCTGCACCACACGAATAGGGTCAATCAGGATGTCTCTGGCCAGTTTTTCAATCTTTTTCCGAAAAGTTGCACTGAATAAGAGAGCTAAAAGGTAAAGTAAATTCTGTTAAAGAAACAATATGACTTCTTTTCTGAATACCCACTAAGCTTCCCACTGACACTGCTCAGTTTTTAAAAAAATAAACCCACCTGAACTTTAAATTTAGCTTAAAAATTAATTCACTAAGGAAAAAAAAAAACTTGCCCTTATTCTAACTTTATGCATTTCCAGTTAAGACAGGGGTTGTCAGCATGGTTCAGAAAAAGGCTCTTGACTTCAAATCAGCATATCTGCACTGTGTATTGCCTCTAGCCAGTGATAAAACTTTATGAATTGGGGCAAGTTTCATCATCTATAAAAATGAGCAAGTTCTATGTAATGATCTCTAAGGTCCTGTCACCATCATTATCTTCCCCTTTATGGTTCCTCGCTAGAACACACATGATCATTTTTGCTGCCACAGCTGTGAGTGCTTATAAAATAAATAGGTGTTTATTCTGAGTACAAACATGGCTTAATGAAACTGCTTCATACGTACTCTGTCTGTCAGGACGGACATGACTTGCTATGGATCGCACCTGGTACTCTGGAAGAAGTGGAACAGTAAAATTAGTATCATACCTGTGTGTGACAGTTTGGGATGCCTGGAAGAAGTCATTTTAGTAAAAATCTTCACATGAGACATTATAAGAATTAAGGAAATTCTGGAACTCCTAGACCTATCACTCAGTATGAAACTCAGAAACACTTACCCCAGCACCACTGGCTGGGCCCAGTGATGATCCAATCCATAAAGATATCTATTTAGAATTTTCACACAGCTGGTTAAGTCAAGGAGGACAGGAAAGCAAAAGGCCTTGAATGATATGACATCCACCTACCTAAGAACACAGACCTTGACCTCCACAAAGGCATATGAATAAAAATAAAGCCTAGAGACGATATTCCCCTTATATTCACAGGTACTTTCAAATGTCCTCAACCCAGTTAAGCCTAACATATTTTTCCTGAAAAAACTCCTAAAAATAGTTAACGTCTTAGCAATATCTCTATGGTCTAATCCTATCCAGGAGTATTTTTAGCTTCTCTCGTGCAGAGAAAAAATTAAGTCTAGAAAGGTATGGAAAAAACTAGTATCATGAGGACGGGGACAGAAGAAACTGGTATTCAAGGCATACCAAATCCCATGTCAAACATTCGATCTGCTTCATCAAATACAAGGTAAGAGACTCTTTGAAGGTTGGTAGCTTTCTTCTTCACATGATCAATAAGTCGACCCTATGAGATCCAGAAAATGAATAGTAAGCATAGTCATCCCAGTATCTGCTGGACACTGGTTCCAGGATCACCCACACTCACCTCCCACGAGGACACTCAAGTCCCTTAAACAAAATGAAGGAGTATTTGCACATACAACCTACACACACCCTCCTGTATACTTTAAATCATCTCTACTTATAATACCTAATACAACATAAATGCTATGTAAATAGTTGCCAGCACGCAGCAAATTCAAGTTTTGCTTTTTGGAATTTTTTTCCCCTGAATATTTTCAATCCTTGGTTGGTGAAACTCACAGGGAAACCTGCCGACGTGGAGGGCCGATTGTATAATGAAAGGCAATTACAAGAACTTTCTAGAGTTCCACTCCTGGCAAAAGTGCTAATACTCCAGTCTTAGACCGTAATAGACACTAGTCTGACAGCCTCAGACTTTACGCACTACAGAGCCCAAAATAACAGAAAACCTGAAAACTCAACGGGATTCTTCCTTTACATTAATTTTGATTTAAATTGTGGAAAGATGGTCAGAACTATTTTTTGTGAGGCATTCTAAAATTACCTAAGTTAAAGCCTTATTAATGGGTTTTAATGTTTAAACTACAATCTTCTAGGCAGTTCTGACCATACCCTGAACAACTTTCTGATTCTTGGTGCTCTCAGTAAGCATGGATCCCTTTTCTAGGAGAGCATAAGAAAAACTGTTTGTTATGGAGGGGAATTCATAGCAGAGAGAATCTTACTGGACTGCTATTTTAGGCTAGCAATCAAATTCAACCAAGGCCGCCAGCTGTCATTGCATCAGAGTATTCTCAACCCTGCTTTACCACATTTTAGGGGAAATGCCCTCCAACAACTAACCATTTTTTTTCATGCCAAGAGAGGCTGATAAGCTATTTAAACCCAAGACATACTTACCGGTGTACAGACAACAATCTCTGCCCCTTCCTGAAGGGCCTTGGCCTGCTCCCACATGCTCCCTCCTCCATACACGGCCACTGATCGGAGATTATATGCTTTCCCAAACCGCTTGCATTCTGCGTGGATCTACAAAGTTGACATAATGACATATTAACAAACTATGACAACAGATACCTCTGTCATAACCCAAAAGGGAGCAATGAAAAACACACAGAATGCGATATCAATAGAAAATCAAAAGCTAGAAAATGCTTTAAAAACACAATTTTACTTATAAAGTAAATGAACAGAGTACCATTATCATATCTTAACAGGCTATCTAAAATCTTGTTGTGATTATTCTTTTTCACTTCTCTTCCCGACCCTGTTACTGCCCTTCTACCAAACAGAATGAATTAACCCAGGAGGAAAACTTACAATACAGTTCCCATATTAATTTGGTTGTACAGAAAATCTGTAACACATAATATTTTCCAGAAGTTTCCTGGTAGCACAACAATGTGAATGTACTTAATGCCACTTAACGGTACATTTAAAAATGGCTATAATAGTAAATTTTGTGTATTTCACTACAATTAAAAAAAAAGTTTCCTGGTAATTCTACCCATTTGACTGGCTAGTCCCTTATCAGGTAACATATGGAGGGGGGCTTCTACACAAAGCACATACCTGCTGACAGAGCTCCCTAGTAGGACACACAATCACTGCAATTGGTCCATCACCTGGTTCCAATTCTTTCTGGTCCATTATATGAATCAACATGGGCCAGATAAAGGCCGCAGTTTTCCCACTGCCTGTTTTGGCAATACCAATCATGTCTCTACCACTTAATGCCACAGGTACACCCTAGAGAAAAAAGAAAAAAAACAAAAATCCACTCCAAACTTTCAATTTTAAAGATGTGCTGAAGGAAACTCTGTGGAAGGGTAAATGACTATTAATGACATTTATTTCCAATGGAACAAAAATGTCCTGGGCTATGCATACTGGCTATAGAATAACAAGAAATACCTGGAATTCCCATTAACTTCTTGATCTGTAGGAAAAATTATCATTGCTAAAATTTTAAAAAATTTGTCCACCTTGTGAAGGTAGAGACTGTCTCATCCACATACTGGACTGCGTAGAAATGAATAAAATCCATATATAAATGAGAAACAGAAGCTATCACTTTCAGTTATGAGAATTTTCAGGCCATGGACAAAGGAATCCTCATAATCCACAGTGCTAAACTTCTCCATGCACAAATTTTATTTTGTTCAGTCTAGGCCTAATGAACTATTTTCTTCAGATCATATTTTCAAGACATTTATCAGACACAAAAGAACATTTCCCAGCCCCTTAGCAACTTTTTTTAAAAATAGGTTAAGTAGATTTATTAATATAGGATGCTTGTGAAAGACACAAGTGGGCAGGCAAGAGGGCTCTGCGCCAAGAACTAAGCAGACTACATTTTTATAATCAAAGGAAAAGTGCGGAGGGGGAGAAGCCACCTCGTCCTAGGTCGCAGGCAAGTTCCTAGGACAGGCTGCCAAGTGAGGGTCCTTCCTTGGCTTTGCACAGGAAAGAATTCAAGAGCCAGCCATAGTAAAGTGAAAGCAGTTTATTTAGAAAGACACATTCCATAGACAGAATGCAGTCTACCTCAGAAGGTGAGAACAGCCAGCAACTTCTTAAGAGTGGTAAAAAAATTCACTTTTGCTCTTTAATTTTTAAACGTTTCAAAAATTCTACCCATGTCAATACAGTTCTATACTAAACACTTTCATTGCTTTGACTTGTTTGTTAAAAAAAAATAAGTCACAATGTCATTCTTCATTTTTCTTTCAATATGTTTTACTTACCTGGCACTGTATTGGAGTGGGCTGTGTGTACTCAGATTTCCGAATCTGGTGCATTAGTTGCTCATCAAACCCAAAATGAGCAAAACTACTTCCTGGTCTAGGAGGTGCAGCACCAGAAACCTAGAGATAAAGACAACTTGCAGGAATGACTTGTACTTCAAAACAAACAGCATTAGAATTTCAAGAATATTTGCCTGTATCTACTTAGCATTTAGTTGGGAGTATGAAGAAGTGAAAATATAAGTCTATAGCTAATAGCCTACACTGTTTGAAAAGGTAAAATTCAAATAATAACAGGTCTAAAACCTCATATAAAAAACTCCAGGATAAATATTCCTGAGATAATGGTCATATTATTTTAAATGATTAAGGGCCTAGAAATCTCTTAAATCAAAATTAATTTTCTCATAAGAAATAAAAAGATGTCCATTAAATTGGAAAAAGCCATTAATATATTTCTTCCATTTGCATAACTATTAACCAGGTGGTAGAAAAAATAAAATTTACTCTTGAAATAAAGAGTACAAATGAGCTCCAAATTCAGACATGTCTATACCCACTAGTTACAAAGATATCGTCTACTGTCTCCAATTTCAGTGATGCCTGAAGAGCTACCATCCCGCTCAGTGACGATCCAGACACTGCCAAACGCTGTTTGAACTGCACCCAGGTGAAGAACTGGGCTCCACCTCCATCAAGGTTTCTCAGGTGATGCTGACATTTCCAATCAGGATTTCACTTAAAAGTTTTTTTGAAGGGGAACTTCTTGGAAAACAGACAAGTACGTACGTACACACACACACACACACACACCCTCCCACCCACCTACCCTCAGAAAACACAAGTTCAAACATCATGTAGCAACTGGTAAGGCCAGAAAGTTGTCCACACGAGAGCATACATCACTGTATTATCTGTGTGTTTCACTTAACATCTAGCAGCACCCTAAACAATGTGGTCAGTGTGCAACCCAAAGCTTTTTAGTGGACAATTTAAACTATTATTCTGATATTAGTACATGCATATTTTTTAAAGTTGTTAATTTCTTCTTCTAATTAAGAATGCGTGCTGTATATAGTTTGAGAAGCAAGTGTATGTTAATTTCGAAATAGTCTAAAACTTCCAATATTGTCCACATCTATTAATCTTGTCTCCTCTTCCTGAAGATGGGGACCCCTTGCCTTCATCTCTAGCCCACCCAACACAGTTCTTAGCATACTGTTCTCACTGCAGAAATACTTGCTGATTAGTTTTAAGGTCACATGACCTATTGTTCCAACAGAACAAAGCTGACTGAACACATACATATAGCATTCATGTGCATCACATGAAAGAACGAATAATCCTATCCTAAAACAGCTATAAGACTAAAACAACAAAATCAAGACACAAGAGCCCAAGGGATCTAATTATTTATCAAAGATAGTTCAGGGACTATTAGAAAAGAAATTCAAGATTATTTCAGTTTGGATAAGCAGTAATACTAACCCTGCACTAATTAACATTAATATGAATATTTGCCTTAATGGCTGACTTACCCGAAGATTGAGCTTATGCCGGAGATCTATTAGCTGCTGTGGGGTGAGGTTGGTTATCTCTTCATGTTCATTGTAAAAATTTTTTTCAAATGGTGGATAGTCAATCTGCAGGTCCAATTATTCAAAGTTAGTCTAGAATTCAAGAGTCAATCCAGTAAGTTTGATTTTAATGCAAAATAACCTTTCACAAATATTATACAAGTAAAGCCATAACCAGCTAGAGAGAACAAAGGAATTCATTTATTCATGACACAAATCCCGAAAGTACAGCCAGTATTTTTTCTTATTCCTGTTTTCAATATAAACACCAACCTATTTCCTAAAGAGACTCTTAGGACACCTCAGGTTTGAACAGCGTTGATGCAGACCAGGGAATCTCTAATGCCAAAAAGGACTCAGATATTCCATCATACAACATTTAAATATGTTTTGCAGTAAGCTGTTCACCTAGATCTCGGCATTTAAAAACATTTCTAATATTTCCTTTGGGGAGAGCTCTACCTTTAGAGGGAGTTCCATTCTTTTGAAAAACATGGAACTGTTTACATAACTTTTAAGAAATATATGGCCAAGCATTTCCAATTCCAAAGAGGGAAGGAGTCATTTCTGGCTAATCTTTCATAGCTTACTGTACTAAGAATACAAAACACTAGCATATTACCACATATGAATCTGGCTAAATGATTCTCTTTCTGACATGATATGTCTACAATAAACTTATTTTTTAAGGAGAACTTAAGCCTTTCATAGGTGGTCAAAAATTTCATAACTCTAGATAAAGCCTAAAATTAATTATCTTTCTATGGTACTATCAACAAAAAGAAAGAATTTAGTTTTCCTTTGGCATTATCAACAGGACCTTTTGTTATACTCCCCACAATGCTGCACTAAGCCCTTTTCTTCAGTTCTCTTCTCTTACCAGAACAGAAGGTCCATAAGTGCAAGAATTTTTGTCTTTGTTCACAAAAATTTACAAATATGTAAATTTTTTACACACATTTTTTTTTTTTTTTAAACCCAGAAGAGAGGGAAAAAAAAGAAGAATGTGAAGAAAGGCGTATCCTTTCTTCATATCTGGTCTCTCCTGGCAGACTTCTCATTATATTAAGACAACTGTGGGATACCCCAGGCAGGATAATGAAGTTTGAGCACTTTGTCAAATATCTCAAATATTTTATTAAATGAATATTTCAAATATTTGAGGTTTTCCTTACTACCTTTTCACTCTTTATCATGCATGCATCCTCCTAGATCAGTTTCAGATATTTAGTTTAACTTGCCACATGTAAAAATGCCAACTCCTTATGTGGTAACGGTTGTGCAAAAGGAAACATTTAAAAAGCTGAATATAACCCATACTCCAGTCTAGACCAGTAGTTCTCAAACTTTTTAGTCTCAGGTACCCTTTACACTTAACAGAAACACAATGAGCTTTTGTTTATGTAGGTTAAATCTACTGATATTTACTGTTTTAAACATAAAACAGACAAATTTTAAATTTATAATTCATGATAAAGTAACAACAAACCGGGGAACCTACCTCAACATAATAAAGGCCATATATGACAAACCCACAGCCAACATCGTTCTCAATGGTGAAAAACAGAAACCATTTCCTCTAAGATCAGGAACAAGATAAGGTTGCCCACACTCACCACTATTATTCAACATAGTTTTGGAAGTTTTAGCCACAGCAATCAGAGAAGAAAAGGAAGTAAAAGGAATCCAAATTGAAAAAGAAGAAGTAAAACTGCCACTGTTTGCAGATGACATGATACTATACATAGAGAATCCTAAAGATGCCACCAGAAAACTATTAGAGCTAATCAATGAATTGGGTAGAGTAGCAGGATACAAAATTTAACGCACAAAAATCTCTTGCATTCCTATACACTAACGATGAAAAATCTGAAAGAGAAATTAAGGAAACACTCCCATTTACCTTTGCAACAAGAAGAATAAAATACCTAGGAATAAACCTACCTAGGGAGACAAAAGACCTGTATGCAGAAAACTATTAAGACACTGATGAAAGAAATTAAAGATGACACAAACAGATGGAGAGGTATACTATGTTCCTGGATTGGAAGAATCAACATTGTGAAAATGACTATACTACCCAAAGCAATCTACAGATTCAATGCAATCCCTATCAAACTACCAATGGCATTTTTCACAGAATTAGAACAAAAAATTGCACTATTTGTATGGGAACACAAAAGACCCCGAGTAGCCAAAACAATCTTGAGAAAGAAAAACGGAGCTGGAGGAATCAAGCTGACTTCAGACTACACTACAAAGCTACAGTAATCAAGACAGTATGGTACTGGCACAAAAACAGAAATATAGATCAATGGTACAAGATAGAAAGCCCAGAGATAAACCCATGCACATATGGTCACCTTATCTTTGATAAAGGAGGCAAGAGGATATAATGGAGAAAAGACAGCCTCTTCAATAAGTGGTGCAAGGAAAACTGGACAGCTACATGTAAAAGAATGAAATTAGAACACTTCTTAACACCAATACACAAAAATAAACTCAAAATGGATTAAAGACTTAAATATAAAAGCAGACACTATAAAACTCTTAGAGGAAAACACAGGGAGAACACTCTGACATAAATCACAGCAAGATCCTTTTTTGACCCACCTCCTAGAGAAAGGGAAATAAAAACAAAAACAAATGGGACCTAAAGAAACTTAAAAGCTTTTGCACAGCAAAGGAAACCATAAAAAAGATGAAAAGGGACTTCCCTGGTGGCACAGTGGTTAAGAATCCGCCTGCCAATGCAGGGGACACGGGTTTGAGCCCTGGTCCGGGAAGATTCCCACATGCCGCGGAGCAACTAAGCCCGTGCGCTGCAACTGAGCCTGTGCTCTGGAGCCCGCGAGCCACAACTACTGAAGCCCGTGTGCCTAGAGCCCATGTTCCACAACAAGAGAAGCCACTACAATGAGAAGCCCGCACACAGCAAAGAAGAGTAGCCCCCACTGGCCACAACTAGGGAAAGCCCGCATACAGCAATGAAGACCCAACACAGCCAAAAATAAATAAATAAATTTATTTTAAAAAGATGAAAAGACAACCCACAGAATGGGAGAAAATATTTGCAAACGAAGCAACTGACAAAGGATTAATCTCCAAAATTTACAAGCAGCTCAATATCAAAAAAACAAACAACCCAATCCAAAAATGGGCAGAAGACCTAAACAGACATTTCTCCAAAGAAGATATACAGATGGCCAACAACACATGAAAAGATGTTCAGCATCACTAATCATTAGAGAAATGCAAATCAAAACTACAATGAGGTATATCTCCTCACACCAGTCAGAATGGCCACCATCAAAAAATCTACAAACAATAAATGCTGGAGAGGGTGTGGAAAAAAGGGAACCCTCTTGCACTGTTGATGGGAATGTAAATTGACGCAGCCACTATGGAGAACAGTATGGAGGTTCCTTACAAAACTAAGTATAGAACTACCATATGACCCAGCAATCCCACTACTGGGCATATACCCTGAGATAACCATAATTCAAAGAGTCATGTACCACAATGTTCACTGCAGCTCTATTTACAATAGCCAGGACATGGAAGCAACCTAAGTGTCCATCAACAGATGAATGGATAAAGATGTGGCACATATATACAGTGGAATATTACTCAGCCATAAAAAGGAACGAAATTGAGTTATTTGTAGTGAGGTGGATGGACCTAGAGACTATCATACAGAGTGAAGTAAGTCAGAAAGAGAAAAATAAATACCATATATAACACATATATATGGAATCTAAAAAAAGGAATGGTTCTAATGAACCTAGGGGCAGGACAGGAATAAAGACACAGACACAGAGAATGGACCTAAAGACAAGGGGAGGGGGAAGAGTAAGCTGGGACGAAGTGAGAGAGTTGCACTGACATATATACACTACCAAATGTAAAATAGATAGCTAGTGGGAAGCAGCCGCATAGTACAGGGATATCAGCTCGGTGCTTTGTGTCTACCTAGAGGGGTGGGATAGGGAGGGTGGGAGGGAAATGCCAAGAGGGAGGGGATATGGGGATATATGTATGCATATAGCTGATTCACTCTGTTATACAGCACAAACTAACACAACACTGTAAAGCAATTATACTCCAATTAAGATGTTAAAAAAAACTCACAACAAACCCATCACACTTTAACATAAATGCTTTAATAAAAGTAACTTTTTAAATAACATTCCTTTACATTTTTGCAAATCATTCTCATGTCTGACTAAGAAAATATTTCTTACTGCATTCAAATTGTTGCAATGGTGTTTTGATTAAAGCCAAGGAAGAAAATCTGTCCTCACAAAGATATGTAGCTGGAAAAGGGACAGCAGTATTTATTAATAATCTTTTCAGATGCCTGTGGACTTTAACTCTCCTTCAATACTACACTAAACCTTGACAAATGAACATTTCTTAAAGATTATTTTCATTGTGTAATCTGAAACTGTATCAACGAACTTTTACATTGTTATAATTATATTATAATTCATCGGTCTATCATGCACTTTGAATGAAGCCTTTACTCATGCATGATTTTGTAACATCGTGTATTGGCCATTTGAAAACAATGGTTCACTGAGATGGTCTGCAGATCATCCAAAACATTTCATTATATAATTAAAAAACTACATATATCATGGTTGATTATCAACAGACTTTAAGTATTAGAAAGCTATCAAGCTCACCGTGGTGAATATGTTTCCCAAATTCTAATTTTTGCTTGAAAGCTTGATTTTCTATCATTGGCAATAGACACTTTTGTTTTCCTTGAAGTGTCATTCATTTTCTCAAGTGAAAATGGTGTTCCATGAAAAAAAAGCATCTAGCTTATTAGCTCACAACTCGAACACCTAAGAGCCTTTCCTTGAGACAACTGTCATATTTTGGCATGCAATAGAAATGATTTGCCCTTCCCATTTTGTCACAGGATAAAAAGACATGTTAACATAAAGGTCAAGATTTAATAAATATTTTTTTACTGTTTCATCAAGAATATTGTTAAGTGAAACTGGTTTGTATTTGTTTTGGGTTTTTTTGGGGGGAGTGGTGTGTGACTGTGATGATCTGGCAGGGAGAAGCAACTGGTGCTACTGTCCTGATTCATGTTAATGCATCAGCATTGCTTTTAGTCATTGGTGCAAATGCTGACACAGTGAAAAAGGTAAATGATCTCAGCATTACTATGAAAATTCTTCTGAATTTGTAGACTCCGTGAAAAGATCCTTCTAGGACTCCTTGGACCACACTTTGAGAACCACTGCTCCAGATCTAGAATCACTATATGCAAGGTCTAGTCTGGTATTTAACCTGGATGAAATACTGATTTCCCCCCCACCGCAAGTGAGTACACTGATATCCTCATTTCCTTTTCCTGATTTAGGGGCCATGTAATTCCTGGTTCCACTTTGAAGGAACAACCCCTCATCTGCTCCAGATCTAGGAGAAATACTAAAGATTTATAGCAATTAAAAAGCAAATGCAGGGGCTTCCCTGGTGGTGCAGTGGTTGAGAATCCGCCTGCCAATGCAGGGGACACAGGTTCAAGCCCTGGTCCGGGAAGATCCCACGTGCCGCAGAGTAACTAAGCCCGTGCACCACAACTACTGAGCCTGTGCCCTAGAGCTCGTGAGCCATAACTACTGAGCCCGTGTGCCACAACTACTGAAGCCCACGCGCCTAGAGCCCATGCTCCACAACAAGAGAAGCTACAGCAATGAGAAGCCCACACACCACAACGAAGAGTAGCCCTCACTCTCCACAACTAGAGAAAGCCCGCACACAGCAACGAAAACCCAACACAGCCAAAAATAAATAAAATAAATAAATAATAAATTTTAAAAATAATTAATTAATTTTTTAAAAAAGCAAATGCAGGCCCACGGACCCACTGTGAGATGAAGATGGTAAGTGATGGTGTAGAAAACAAGTACAACTGCTTGAAAAAAACTGAATGTGAGCAACTGACTCAGCTGTACCTTCAATAGTATAGGCTACAAAGTCTCAACCACTCAGTCACCTTCTGACTCAACCATTTGGTAAAGATGACAAGAGCCCAAAGAAATAGTCTCATGACATAATAAGGAGTACGAATCAGGATACTGGGAAAACCTAAATATTAAAGCTAAAGAAAACTGTATCAGCTTGAAAGAAGAGTCAAATTCAGCAAGAAACACCATACCTCTGAATGATCAATGGGAGGAAGAGGATCAATGATTTTTTTGGAAGGTGCAATTGGATTTCCGTCACTATCATATTCCAAATTATCCTCCTCTTCCTCCTGAACCACACCAGCAGTTGGATTCTCTGCCATGTACCGAAAATAAGCTTCCTGCAGGAAAGCACAAGAACATAATCATACCCAAGTATAAATGAGAACATTTCTGCTCCTATAATTAGTGCATACAGTGTACAGATAACTGCACAGTTTAAATACCTACCAAGACTCTTACTAGCAATGATTCCTTTAACAATAGCAGTATTCAGAGGGACAATCAGAGGAAATGAATGAGACGGTTACTACCATAAAATGATTTAGCTTGCTTAAAAGAAGACTTATATATCTGTCTGTTCCACAGCCTTCCTTGGGTGGGGTGCCCAGAGCTGTGGAACACATGCTGTGGCTTTACCAATCCAAGTTTGGAAGGTGGCACTGATTAGAAGGGTCACAAACCTGGGAAAGGCTCACTCTGGTTCCCTTCTCACCATCCCACAACTGAATGGGAAGAAAAAAATACTAACGAAAAAAAACCCTAAAGGACAGTCATTTAATTAATGTTCCATCTTGAAACACAAGAATCACAAACAGAACTCTTAGAAACAGGTAGAGGTTAGATGTTGCTAGAGTCCATCCGTAGATCCCACTCTACTCTACTCCTTGATTTATCAGAACAAACATTAATTTTGGATTAAAAAAAATCAAGCTGAATAAAGCTCATATTTGCTTTTGATATCATAGTTGATCAAAAGTTCCATCTTCAACATGGGGGAAAGTCACATGAATCTTTATATTACCAACTGGTCACACACGCAGAAAAGCAGCAAGAAATGACATT
>NW_006784347.1:2019532-2040744 GCF_000442215.2 Lipotes vexillifer | reverse complement strand
CCCTGCTCACCGCAACTAGAGAAAGCCCACACACAGCAATGAAGACCCAACGCAGCCAAAACATTCCCTGCTGAACGTCAGGAATGGCCATTTCAGTGAAGGCAAGCTCTAGCTTGTCCCCAGTACAGACTTTGTGGGGTAAAAGTAAAAGAAATACTGCATAGGAACTCACTTGGTCATCTTCCTCTTCAATGTCATCTCGAATACCCCTGGAAAAACAAGCGGAGAAACAAACTTCCCTGCAAATGTTCCACATACCCAGCTCCATACTTATAGCACATTAGTGTTGAATTCCATACAGCACAGGAACTCTCAACACTAACAGTAACAAAGCAGCAATAAGCATACTGTAAACTATCCATCCATCATACACGTCTGGTTTCACTCTATAAGCCACAGTTTGCATTTCTTTTGAATGGGATGATATGGTACCCCTAGAAACATCAAATTCTAACAAGAACATAAAGAGTAAAAACTTTTGAAGAGAGATACCCAAGGACCCTAGCCTTGTCAACCCCATACAACAAACACAGTACAGTATTTAATATAAAGCATTTTATATTAAAAAAAAAAAAACTGCATTTGGTACATGCTAAGAAGACTGTCACAACTTTCTTAATGTGCCCCAGAGTTTCTAGCCCTGGAGTAGCTGCATTCAGCCAAAATCCTTGGGGACAGAGAGAAAAACTACATCAACTCTTTTTAAAATTTGGGACTAAAACTCCCAAACAGTTCACATGGAGAAGCGGACCATCGCCACTTGCATCTCTCAGGAGCTGTGGACAGTATGGTTGCTTAGTTCCCATAAGCATCTCTTTTTAATCAGACTTTCTGCCTAACCTAGAGCACTTGCTATCCCTAAGGCAAGCAGCACGGGCAGTGAAGGGCAGCTGGAGAAGAATGCAGCACACAGTAAACGCCAAAGAGAGGGCCGAATCTCCATATGGCACAGGAACCTTGGGGACGGCCTGAGCACTGACTGCCAAGTAGAGGTAAAAGTCCAACCAGGCCTCCCTGCACTTGGTAAAAAAGCCTTAAGAAGACTACATTCAGCAAGGGGATGAGGAGAATTCTCTTTCCTAGAAAATAAAGTATTTCAAGTTCTGACTAGTGGCTAAAGCATGTCACCCCTTAAATAAATTAGGTTTTATAATTTATTAAAAATATACATAGTTTTTTGTATACAATAACCATTACTTCTTAAAATCAATCACACAGGCATAAGCCTATTTTATATCAGTTTATAGGACAAGACTGAAAAATGAAGCCAAACTTTAGTAATGATGCTCTCTCGATTCTCTCTGTAACTCATTCTTGTGTTTACTAAAAACTATAGTTGAATACCAAAAAGAATGCTTTTTAACTACTATAAGAAATATTATTCAAGATACAGAAATAACTTTAAGTCATTTGTGTATTTTAATTTTTCTCTGTAAACTTTGGGGGTATAGGCTTTGCAACACTGTAGCAATTTTTATGTAACTTTTTTGAGGGAGAAGAAAACAACTTACTTTACGTTTTTTCTTTCCTTGTCCTTTTCTTCAAGCCTCTTCATGTCTCTAGCCGCTTGATCCTAATGAAACAAAAGGCCGCAAGGAATCACCAACTAAAAACACTGAAAGGGAAATTTCTTTATAAAGAATTTTTAGATTCAAACAAGCACCACCAGTTTTAGCTATGCATTTTAACAGTTGCATTTCAATGCAATCAAATTGTTTGACAATTATTTTTTAAAGAGAAATACCCAAATGTTCTAAACACTTGACTGTACATGGAATGCTTAATTTTCATCTGCAAATATACCATGCATGGAAAAATTAGCAAAAATTCTTGATCACTTTTAAGAGTTAATGATATAATTACCAATGGGGCTAGTAAAAAGTGCAGATTTCTAGCTCTGGCTCTGGGAAGGTGGTTCTCAGCTTGGGGTAATTTTGTCCCCCATGGACATCTGGCCATGTCAGGAGACATTTCTGGTTGTCATAACTTGGGGTAGGGGGCTGTTACTAACATCTAGTGAGTCAAGGCCATAGATACTGCTAAACATCCTACAATGCACAGGACAGTCTACAAAACAGAATTATCCGGCCCTAAATGTCAATAATCCTGAGGTTGAAAAACTTTTGTCTAAATAAACCTACTACATCAGAACCCTTTGGGTTGGACTTAAATGCCTGTAGTTTTTCCATTTTCCATAGGCAATTCTTATACACAGCAAATTGATAATTATTGATCTAAATTAATTCTTTGTTTTATACATGTGAAAATCAAGGTCAGAAGAATTAATTTTCCCCAAGGTTAAAACACATTCTGCATAACTGTTTCTTGTTACAAAGTAACGTGAGTTTTTCTGACTCCTTTGATGTAAAAAAATGCCACTATATATAACCTGGCATAGTCAGATGTTCTAGCTAATCAAAAGTTCCTGATAAAGAATTATTTTAAAAAGAAATATTACACATAAACACTATTTTTCAAGGGACTGAGCTACACATAAGATATAGTAAAGCCTACGGGTGAAGATGACTATGCAATGTAACATAAGAAAAGGGCCACAAACACTTACAGAACATATTTTTTAGCCTACATAAATCTTTTTTGAAACACTAGCTAAAAATCAATCTTCATCTAGTTCAAACACTAGAAAAGTTTACACTTTCTAGAAAAGTTTACACCTGCGATCAGGGATTAATGCAATACCTTGGCAACAACGCTCTCCCCAAGATCAGATAATATCCAATCTCTCTGTCCTAAAATCAGCAAAACCCCTTTGGATACTATACCAAAAAAATACCCAGAAGAATGATACTATATCAGAAAGATTTAACCTCCAAACAGCTTCAACTACTTGAAATTCCAAGCGAGTGAATTTGGGCCATTCTTGGATACTCCTACTCAAAAAGGGCCATGCCAGCTTGCATTACGAAACATTAAATCTAAATTTAAACATAGAAAATCAAAAGTTGATTTTTATTCTAATTCATCACTAGGGATCTGAAGAAATGAGAAACACAGCCCTTTGGGAAATGTCCATATCTCAAAAAGATGGGGAAAAAAAAGAGACATGTATAAGACATCTCAAACACGACAGACCATTTATTTATTGCCTTTAGTTCTAGAGAGAATCATTTAATATACTCTATTTACTAAATCGCTACCACACAAAGCACAAGTGCAAAGCACATGTATGTTCTGAGTAGTTTTGGTTAAGCATTATGGCAGAAATACACAAAGCTACAAGAACTCAGATACTGAACGATATAGCAAAAAGAATATGGGCTTTGGAGTTGAATCTTGGCTCTGCTACCTTTTATGTATATATTCTTTGGAAAGTAATTCAAGATGTTCTAAATCAAAGGTGGGAAACTCAAAATACTCAATGGGCACCAATATGACAATGAATGAAGTAAGCCAGGGTAAGAAAAGTTCTATTCTTTTGATACAGACATGCTTTGCTTGCACTTTAGTAAGTAGGAATATTTTAAAGAAGCATGCCCTAATTTTTCTTGTAACACATAGCTCTGAGTCTTACTTTCTAATATTTGAAAAGAGACCCAAGCTCGAGAAAGATATTTCTCCACTGTAAGAAAATTACAGCACAAGTATGATGGTAAATGGTTCTAAACGATGGCGTCAGTGTCAAGAAGACAATACGGACTGATGGGTGAAGTAGAAAAAGGCTGCCTTGTCTAAAGCAGGCAGCTATCTCCTCAACAACAGCCTATTTTTTGCCACACAAGAATGCAGGCCTAGTCTTGCCAGATTTTCCACTTTTCAAGAGTCTGATCTTTTCAACAAAATCTCCTGACCTTAAAAATGTTGGCTCATATTTTAAAAAAGCAATGTTTAGGCCGAACAAAAACACATCCATATTGGATTCTTTTTTTCCCCTACTTCCTTAGAGGAGAGATGAATTCTGGCTGAAGACTTTAGGTAACAAGTAACTGAGGAATCTAGAAGGACTTCACTTCATAAGCAATGAAGTGACAGTTTTTGAGCAAGAGGAGTTGCATGACAGGAAATCACTCTGTAGCTGTAAACACCACATCGACGGGAGAGCAGGGAGCCTAAAGCAGGGAGAGAATTTAGCTCAGGCAAGAGTTAACGAAGGTATAAGGTAAGGTGACTATAGGGGACAGAGAAAGAAACAGATGCAAGAGATACTGTAAAGACTGACAGAACCTGGCAAGTGACAAGAGGAAGGCAGCATTATGTACTGGACAAGAGCTAGTTCTCAGGACTACTAAGCAAGAAAAATTAGATTTGAGTCCCAGCTCTGCCACACAGCACCAATGTGATTTGGAGAACGAATCTGAATTATCTTAGGACTCAGTTTTCTTATTAGTTAAAAAATTATATATAGTTTTTCTGCCTATTCTCCTTTGTTATTCTGAGGATTAAATGAAGCAAGTCATGAACATGCTTGATCATCTGCTAGAAAGAAAATAAGAGAGGGAGAAGATGTGGCACATATATACAACGGAATATTACTCAGCCATAAAAAGAAACGAAATTGAGTTATTTGTAGTGAGGTGGATGAACCTAGAGTCTGTCATACAGAGTGAAGTCAGAAAGAGAAAAACAAACATTGTATGCTAACACATACATATATGGAACCTAAAAAAAAAAAAAGGTTATGAAGAACCTAGGGGCAGGACAGGAATAAAGACGCAGATGTAAAGAACTGACTTGAGGACGTGGGGAGGGGGAAGGGTAAACTGGGACTAAGTGAGAGAGTGGCATGGACATATATACACTACCAAATGAAAAACAGCTAGTGGGAAGCAGCTGCATAGCACAGGGAGATCAGCTCGATGCTTTGTGACCACCTAGAGGGGTGGGATAGGGAGAGTGGGAGGGAGACGCAAGAGGAAGGGTATACGGGAATATATGTATATGTATAGCTGATTCACTTTGGTATACAGCAGAAACTAACACATCATTGTAAAGCAATTATACTTCAATAAATATGTTAAAAAAAAAAGAAAATAAGAGAGGGAAGAATCAAGGTGGTGGAGTAGTAGGACATGGAACTCACCTCTTCTGACAAATATACCAAGAATATATCTACAGGGACTTCCTTGGTGGTGCAGTGGTTAAGAATCTGCCTGCCAATGCAGGGGACACGAGTTGGATCCCTAGTCCGGGAAGATGCCACATGCCGCGGAGCAACTAAGCCTGTGAGCCACAACTACTGAGCCTGCACTCTAGAGCCTGTGAGCCACAACTACTGAGCCCACGTGCCACAACTACTGAAGCCCATGTGACCTAGAGCCCATGTACTGTATCAAGAGAAGCCACCGCAATGAGAAGCCTGCGCACCACAACGAAGAGTAGCCCCTGCTCACCGCAACTAGAGAAAGCCTGCTCGCAGCAACAAAGACCCAACGCAGCCAAAATAAATAAAATTAATTTTATAAATAAATAAATGAAAAGTTAAAAAAATATTTAAAAAAAGAGGAAGTGGTATGGGACCCCCCCGCCCTTGGGAAGGAGCTGAAGGAGAGAAGTTCCCATACCCTGGGAAGTTCCATCCCCAGCAGGGAGTTTAGCTGGGACAGAAAAGGAGCTTCAGAGGCTCAGAGGAGAGCACAACAACCAGTTTGTGGCAGGCAGGACAGAGAGAGACCTACACGTAGATCTGTGCCACCGCCCTGGGAGCCTCAGCATGAGAAGCTCGTCTGCTGGTATGGGGGTGGGGGGAGGGTGCTGGAATGCAGGGTTTAGAGAACAGACCCGGGGGGAGGACTGCTGCTGGCTGTATGGAGACAGCCTGAAGGGGCTGGAGCGGGGCGCATAGCAGTAGTAGCGTTTTCAGAAGCCTGGGCCGCCACAGAACCAAAGCACCAATGTTAAGTGGTATATGAAGGGAGGGGTGGGACTGCCATTGCAGCCTCCTTCCCCAGGCACTGGCCACTGCCTGGGCAGGCTTGTGAGCCACAGCTGCCACCCTAGCCCCCTCCCACCTGGACAGGCTTGTGTGCCCCAGCCACCTCGGCATCCCCAGGAGCAACGCCAGTGGGTTGCCCACATGCAGAGGTGTAGGTGAAACCACAGCTCAGCCCCAGGGGCTGTGTGACTCACGAGTAGAGCTGAAATCTCTCCCAGCAGCTGCGTGAACCACGGATTTAGACCTCTGCTGCCAACTTTGTAAATTCAGTGCCTGTGGAACAACCAAACGGACCACAGGTGCTCCCATGGCTGTGATGGGTCTGGCTTTAGCAGCTGTGGGCTTTGTGGACCAGTATACGGGGGGGGCTGGGCCCAGCCAGGGTCTGAGCTGCCTCCACAGCTCCCACAGCAGGTCCAGGTGCACGCCTACTGCAGTCCTGGGACCTGACTTTAGCGGATCTGCGCTGCTGGCCATGCAAAAACAACGCCGGAGAGATACCAGGACCTGCTGCTGGTGTACCCAAGGTTGAGGTGGGGCCGGGGGCCACACCAACAACACTGTACTCTGTGAACCCGCACAATGGGTGAAAGGGGACACAGCAGAGGGTACTCACAGATGAACAGCTCCAGCGGAGGAATACTCAGTGGCTCCGCTCCCAGTGGGAGCCCTCCAATCACACCTACCTCACACTGCAGATCAGAAATGCAGCTCAGAAACAGATCTGGAGGCTTCCACTCCAACAGCTAGGGAGCAGACCCTGCCCCTGACAGGACAGTGACAACCAGAGAGCAAAGAGGAGGCCTCGCTCAATGCAGGCTCTGGTCACACCACCAGTCACACCTCCTATCAAGAGGATAATGGCCGGCATACACTGAGGAAAGAGATAGCAGACATCCATACTAAAAACAGCCCTCGCACCCAAAATTATTAAACCCACACAGGCTACACAGGGACGATACCACATAAAAATAGCCCTCAAAGACAACAGTAAATAATTGTTTCTCCTAAACTCATACAGCAAAAGCAACATGACTAAAGTGAAGAAGCAGAGGAACTACTCCCAATTAAAAGATGGAGAGAATTCCCCTGAAAGAACAAACAATGCAACAGACCTCTTCAGTCTAATAGACACCAAGTTCAAAAAGAAGATAATGAAAATACTGAAGGAACTTAAGAAAGGCTATCGACAGAAATGCAGATTACTATAAAAAGGAACTAAAAACTATAAGGAGACAAGAAAAATTAGAGAATTCAACAGAAGAGATGAAAGCTGAACTAAAGGCTATGAACAGCAGAATGAATAATGCAGAAGAACAAATAAGTGATCTGGAAGATAGAATAATGGAAATCACCCAGTAAGAAGAGCAGACAGAAACCCAATCGAAAAAAATGAAGAAAATATAAGAGACCTATGGGATAATATAGAGTGCCAATCTATGCATGACAGGGATCCTAGAAAAAGAAAGAGAAAAGGGGATTGAAAATTTATTTGAAGAAATTATGGCTGAAAAATTCCCAAACCTTAAGAAGGAAACATATCCAGATACAGGAAGCACAGAGGGTGGCAAACATGATAAACCCAAACAGACCTACACCAAAATGTGTTATAATAAAAATGGCAGAGGATTCTAAAGGCAGCAACAGAAAAACAAAAAGTTAATTACAAGGGAACCCCAATAAAGCTGTCAGCTGATTTCTCTACAGAAGTGCTTCAGGCCAGAAGGGAGAGGCAAGCTACATTCAACATCCTGAAAGGGAAAAATCTGCAACCTAGGACACTCTACCCAGCAAAGTTATCATTGAGAATAGAAGGAGAGATAAAGAATTTCTCAAACAAGCAAAAACTAAAAGAATACAGCAATACTAAACCTATACTAAAGGAAATATTGAAAGGTCTTCCCTAATAGAAAAGTAAAGAATCTATAGGAAAGAGGAGGACCTTCAAGACGGCGGAGGAGTAAGTGGAGATCACCTTCCTCCCCATAAATATATCAAAAATACATCTACATGTGGAACAACTCCTACAGAACACCTACTGAATGCTGGCAGAAGACCTCAGACTTCCCCCAACAAGAAACTCCCCACGTACCTGGGTAGGGAAAAAGAAAAAAGAAAAAACAGAGACAAAAGAATAGGGACAGGACCTGCACCTCCAGGAGGGAGCTGTGAAGGAGGAAGAGTTTCCAAACAATAGGAAGCCCCTTCACTGGTGGAGATGGGGGAGGTGACGGGGAGGGGGAAGCTTCGGAGCCACGGAGGCGAGCGCAGCAACAGGGGTGCAGAGGGCAAAGCGGAGAGATTCCTGCACAGAGGATCGGTGCCGACCAGCACTCACCAGGCTGAGAGGGTTGTCTGCTCACCCGCCAGGGCAGGTGGGAGCATCAGATCCTAGGGAGAGGACTGGGGTTGGCTGCGTGAACACAGCCTGGAGGGGGCTAGTGTGCCACAGCTAACCAGGAGGGAGTCCGAGAAAAAGTCTGGACCTGCCTAAGAGTCAAGAGACCATTGTTTCTGGGTGTGCGAGAAGAGAGGATTCAGAGCACCGCCTAAATGAGCTCCAGAGACGGGCGTGAGCCGCGGCTATCAACGTGAACACCGGAGACAGGCATGAGACGCTAAGGTTGCTGCTGCAGCCACCAAGAATCCTGTGTGCAAGCACAGGTCACTATCCACACCTCTCCTCCCAGGGGCCTGTGCAGCCCACCACTGCCAGGGTCCCGTGATCCAGGGACAACTTCCCCAGGAGAACACAGGGCACGCGCCTCAGGCTGGTGCAACGTTATGCTGGCCTCTGCCGCCACAGGCTCGCCCCGCATCCGTACCCCTCCCTCTCCTTGGCCCAAGTGAGCCAGAGACCCCTAATCAGCCACTCCTTTAACCCCCTCCTGTCTGGGAAAAGAACAGATGCCAGAGAGCACCCTACATGCAGAAGCAGGGCCAAATCCACAGCTGAACCCCAGGATGTGAGAAAAAAACGAGAGAAAGGGAAATTTCTCCATGTAGCCTCAGGAGCAGCAGATTAAATCCCCACAATCAACTTGAGATACCCTGCATCTGTGGAATACCTGAACAAAGAATCATCCCAAAATTAAGGCAGTGGACTTTGGGAGCAACTGTAGACTTGGGGTTTGCTGTATGAAACTGACCACTTTCTGATTTTTATATTTATCTTAGTATAGTTTTTAGCGATTGTTATAATTGGTGGACTTGTTTACTGGTTTGGTTGCTCTCTTTTTTATTACTTTTAAATTTTATTTAATTTTAATAATATTTTTTATTTTAATAACTTTGTATTATTTTATTTATTTATTTTTCTTTCTTTTTAAATCCCCCTTTTCTTCTGAGCTGTGTGGCTGACAGGGTCTTGGTGCTCCGGCCGGGTGTCAGGCCTAAGCCTCTGAGGTGGGAGAGCCGAGTTCAGGACACTGGACCACCAGAGACCTCCCGGCCCCACGTAGTATCAATCAGCGAGAGCTCTCCCAGAGATCTCCGTCTATACACCAACACCCAGCTTCACTCAACGACCAGCAAGCTACAGTGCTGGACACCCTATGCCAAACAACGGGCAAGATAGGAACACAACCCCACCCATTAGCAGAGAGGATGCCTAAAATCATAGTAAGTTCACAGACACCCCAAAACAAACCACCAGACATGATCCCGCCCACCAGAAAGACAAGATCCAGCCTCATCCACCAGAACACAGGCACTAGTCCACTCCACCAGGAAGTCTACACAACCCACTGAACCAACCTTACCCACTGGGGGCAGACACCAAAAACAACAGGAACTACGAACCTGCAGCCTGTGAAAAGGAGACCCCAAACACAGTACGTTAAGCAAAATAAGAAGACAGAGAAATACGCAGCAGATGAAGGAGCAAAGTAAAAACCCACCAGACCAAACAAATGAAGAGGAAACAAATAGGCAGGTTACCTGAAAAAGAATTCAGAGTAATGATAGTAAAGATGATCCAAAATCTTGGAAACAGAATGGAGAAAATACAAGAAACGTTTAACAAGGACCTAGAAGAACTAAAGAGCAAACAAACAATGATGAACAACACAATAAATGAAATTATAAGTTCTCTAGAAAGAATCAATAGCAGAATAACTGAGGCAGAAGAACAGATAAGTGACCTGGAAGATAAAATAGTGGAAATAACTACCACAGAGCAGAGTAAAGATAAAAGAATGAAAAGAATTGAGGACAGTCTCAGAGACCTCTGGGACAACATTAAACTCACCAACATTCGAATTATAGGGGTCCCAGAAGAAGAAGAGAAAAAGAAAAGGATTGAGAAAATATTTGAAGAGACTATAGTGAAAACTTCCCTAATATGGGAAAGGAAATAGTCAAGTCCAGGAAGCGCAGAGAGTCCCATACAGGATAAATCCAAGGAGAAACACGCCAAGACACATATTAACCAAACTATCAAAAATTAAATACAAAGAAAAAACATTAAAAGCAGCAAGGGAAAAGCAACAAATAACATACAAGGGAATCCCATAAGGTTAACAGGTGACCTTTCAGCAGAAACTCTGCAAGCCAGAAGGGAGTGGCAGGACATATTCAAAGTGATGAAAAGGGGCTTCCCTGGTGGCACAGTGGTTAAGAATCCACCCGCCAACACAGGGGACCCGGGTTCAAGCCCTGGTCTGGGAAGATCCCACATGCCGCGGAGCAACTAAGCCCGTGAGTGACAACTACTGAGCCTGCGCTCTAGAGCCCATGCTCCGCAGCAAGAGAAGCCACCGCAATGAGAAGCCCACACACCACAATGAAGAGTAGCCCCTGCTTGCTGCAACCAGAGAAAGCCCGTGTGCAGCAACGAAGACCCAACGCAGCCAAAAATAAAAATAAATATATTTAAAGTGATGAAAGGGAAAAACCTACAACCAAGATTACTCTACCCGGCAAGGATCTCATTCAGATTCGACAGAGAAATTAAAACCTTTACAGACAAGCAAAAGTTAAGAGAATTCAGCACCACCAAACCAGCTTTACAACAAATGCTAAAGGAACTTCTCTAGGCAGGAAACACAAGAGAAGGAAAAGACCTACAACAACATACCCAAAACAACTAAGAAAATGGTAATAGGAACATACATGTCGATAACTACCTTAAATATAAATGGATTAAATGCTCCTAACAAAAGACACAGACTGGCTGAAATGGATACATAAACAAGACCCGTATATATGCTGTCTACAAGAGACCCACTTCAGACCTAGGGACACATGCAGACTGAAAGTGAGGGGATGGAAAAAGATATGCCATGCAAATGGAAATCAAAAGACAGCTGGAGTAGCAATTCTCATATCAGACAAAATAGACTTTAAAATAAAAACTATTACAAGAGACAAAGACATTACATAACGATCAAGGGATCAACCCAAAAAGAAGATATAACAATTGTAAATATTTATGCACCCAACAGAGGAGCACCTCAATAAATAAGGCAAATGTAAACAGCCATAAAAGGGGAAATTGTCAGTAACACAATAATAGTAGGGGACTTTAATACCCCACTTTCACCAATGGACAGATCATCCTAAATGAAAATAAATAAGGAAACACAAGCTTTAAATGACACATTAAACAAGATGTACTTAATTGACATTTATAGGACATTCCATCCAAAAACAACAGAATACACTTTCTTCTCAAGTGCTCATGGAACATTCTCCAGGATAGATCATATCTTGGGTCATATATCAAGCCTTGGTAAATTTAAGAAAACTGAAATCGTATCAAGTATCTCTTCCGACCACAACGCTATGAGACTAGCTATCAATTACAGGCAAAAAAGCTGTAAAAAAATACAAACACATAGAGGCTAAACAATACACTACTAAATAACCAAGAGATCACTGAAGAAATCAAAGAGGAAATCAAAAAATACCTAGAAACAAAGGACAATGAAAACACGACAACCCAAAACCTATGGGATGCAGCAAAAGCAGTTCTAAGAGGGAAGTTTAGAGCAACACAGTCCTACCTCAAGAAACAAAAAAAATCTCAAATAAACAACCTAATGTTACACCTAAAGCAATTAGAGAAAAAAGAACAAAAAAACCCCAAAGTTATCAGAAGAAATCATAAAGATCAGATCAAAAATAAATGAAGAAGAAATGAAGGAAACAGTAGCAAAGATCAATAAAAATAAAGGCTGGTTCTTTGAGAAGAAAAACAAAATTGATAAACCATTAATTAGCCAGACTCCTCAAGAAAAAAAGGGAGAAGACTCAAATCAACAGAATTAGAAACGAGAAAGCATAAGTAACAACTGACACTGCAGGAATACAGAGGATCGTGAGAGATTACTACAAGCAACTCTATGCCAATAAAATGGACAACCTAGAAGAAATGGACAAATTCTTAGAAAAGCACAACCTTCCAAGACTGAACTAGGAAGAAAGAGAAAATATAAACAGACCAATCACAAGCACTGAAATTGAAACTGTGATTAAAAATTTTCCAACAAACAGAAACCCAGGACCAGATGGCTTCACAGGCGAATTCTATCAAACATTTAGAGAAGAGCTAACACCCATCCTTCTCAAATTCTTCCAAAATACAGCAGAGGGAGGAACACTACCAAACTCATTCTATGAGGCCACCATCACTGATACCAAAACCACACAAAGATGTCACAAAAAACTCTACAGGCCAATATCACTGATGAACACAGATGCAAAAATCCTCAACAAAATACTAGCAAACAGAATCCAACAGCACATTAAAAGGATCACACACCATGATCAAGTGGGGTTTATCCCAGGAATGAAAGGATTCTTCAATATATGCAAATCAATGTGATACACCATATTAACAAACTGAAGGATAAAAACTGTATGATCATCTCAATAGATGCAGAAAAAATTTTTTCAACACTGATTTATGATAAAACCCCTCCAGAAAGTAGGCATAGAGAACATACCTCAACATAATAAAGGCCATATATGACAAACCCACAGCCAACATCATTCTCAATGGTGAAAAACTGAAACCATTTCCACTAAAACAAGACAAGGTTGCCCACTCTCACCACTATTATTCAACATAGTTTAGGAAGTTTTAGCCACAGCAATCAGAGAAGAAAAAGAAAAGGAATCCAAATTGGAAAAGAAGTATAACTGTCACTGTTTACAGATGACATGACACTACACATAGAGAATCCTAACAATGCTACCAGAAAACTACTAAAGCTAATCAATGAATCTGGTAAAGTAGCAGGATACAAAATTAATGCACAGAAATCTCTTGCATTCCTATACACTAATGATGAAAAATCTGAGAGAGGAATTAAGGAAACACTCCCATTTACCTTTGCAACAAAAAGAATAAAATACCTAGGAATAAATCTACCTAAAGAGGGCTTCCCTGGTGGCGCGGTGGTTGAGAGTCCGCCTGCCGATGCAGGGGAAACGGGTTCGTGCCCCGGTCCAGGAGAAATTAATGCACAGAAATCTCTGGCATTCCTATATACTAATGATGAAAAATCTGAAAGTGAAATCAAGAAAACACTCCCATTTACCATTGCAACAAAAAGAATAAAATATCTAGGAATAAACCTACCTAAGGAGACAAAAGACCTGTATGCAGAAAATTATAAGACACTGATGAAAGAAATTAAAGATGATACAAACAGATGGAGAGATATACCATGTTCTTGGATTGGAAGAATCAACATTGTGAAAATGACTATACTACCCAAAGCAATCTACAGATTCAATGCAATCCCTATCAAACTACCAATAGCATTTTTCACAGAATTAGAACAAAAAATTGCACTATTTGTATGGGAACACAAAAGACCCCAAATACCCAAAGCAATCTTAAGAAAGAAAAATGGAGCTGGAAGAATCAGGCTCCCTCACTTCAGAGTATACTACAAAGCTACAGTAATCAAGACAGTATGGTACTGGCACAGAAACAGAAATACAGATCAATAGAACAGGATAGAAAGCACAGAGATAAACGCACACACATACTGTCCCCTTATCTTTGATAAAGGAGGCAAGAATATACAATGGAGAAAAGACAGCCTCTTCAATAAGTGGTACAGGGAAAACTGGACAGCTACACATAACAGAATGAAATTAGAAGACTCCCTAACACCATACACAAAAATAAACTCAAAATGGATTAAGGACCTAAATGTAAGGCCAGACCCTATAAAACTCTTAGAGGAAAACATAGGGAGCACACTCTGTGACATAAATCACAGCAAGATCCTTTTTACCCACCTCCTAGAGAAAGGGAAATAAAAACAAAAATAAACAAATGGGACCTAATGAAACTTAAAAGGTTTTGCACAGCAAAGGAAACCATAAAAAAGATGAAAAGACACCCTCAGAATGGGAGAAAATATCTGCAAACGAAGCAACTGACAAAGGATTAAACTCTAAAATATACAAGCAGCTCATGCAGCTTAGTATCATAAAAACAAACAATCCAATCCAAAAATGGGCAGAAGACCTAAATAGACATTTCTCCAAAGAAGATATACAGATTGCCAAAAAACACATGAAAGGATGCTCAACATCACTATTAGAGAAATGCAAATCAAAACTACAATGACGTATCTCCTCATACCAGTCAGAATGGCCATCATCAAAAAATCCACAAACAATAAATGCTGGAGAGGGTGTGGAGAAAAGGGAACCCTCTTGCACTGTTGGTGGGAATGTAAATTGATACAGCCACTGTGGAGAACAGTATGGAGGTTCCTCACAAAACTAAAAATAGAATTACCAATCCCACTACTGGGCATATACCCTGAGAAAACCATAATTCAGAAAGAGTCATGCACCATAATGTTCACTGCAGCACTATTTACAATAGCCAGGACCTGGAAGCAACCTAAGTGTCCATCGACAGATGAATGGATAAAGAAGATGTGGCACATGTATACAACGTAATATTACTCAGCCATAAAAAGAAACGAAATTGAGTTATTTGTAGTGAGGTGGATGGACCTAGAGTCTGTCATAGAGAGTGAAGTAGAAAGTCAGAAAGAGAAAAACAAATACCGTATGCTAACACATATATACGGAATCTAAAAAAAAAAAAGTTCTGAACAACCTAGGGACAGGACTGGAATAAAGATGTAGACATAAAGAATGGACTTAAGGGCTTCCCTGGTGGTGCAGTGGTCGAGAGTCCGCCTGCTGATGCAGGGGACACAGGTTCAAGCCCCAGTCCAGGAAGATCCCACATGCCGTGGAGCGGCCAGGCCTATGGGCCATGGCCGCTGAGCCTGTGCCTCCGAGAAAAAAAAAAAAAATGGACTTGAGGACAAGGGGAGGGGGAAGGGTAGCTGGAACGAAGTGAGAGAGTGGCATGGACATATATACTGTACCAAATGTAAAACAGATAGTGGGAAGCAGCCGCATAGCACAGGGAGATCAGCTCCGTGCTCTGTGACCACCTAGAGGGGTGGGATAGGGAGGGTGGGATGGAGTAGCAAGAGGGAGGGAATATGGGGATATATGTATATGTATAGCTGATTCACTTTGTTATACAGCAGAAACTAACACAACATTGTAAAGCAATTATACTCCAATAAAGATGTTAAAAAAAAAAATCACACACACACACAAGAATATACAGGAAAGAGAAAATCACAATTGTAAAGTAAATCACTTAACTAAGCCAGTAATCACTTAAATAAGATTAAAAAAAAAATCAAACCATTTATGCCAGAGAATGATAACCACAATGAACAGCAAAAGGATGAACATGAAGATGCAAAAGAGGACGTCAAAATCATAAAATGTGGGGGAGGAGAGTACAAAAATGTAGACGTTTTTTTCCAGAGTATGTTTAGGTCTATATGACTACCAGTGTAAAGCAAGTAGATATAGGAAGGGGTTAACATACTTGAAAAACGGGGCAACCACAAATAAAAAACACAACTGATTCGCAAAAACAAAAAAGAAGAGAATATAATTAAGCATAATACAAAAGAAAATCATCAAACCACAAAAGGAAAAACAAAAAAGGGACAAAAAATATATATAAAATCAATGGGAAAACAAGGTTTAAAATGGCAATAAATACATATTTATCAATAATTACTTTAAATGTCAATGAACTAGAAAGTCAGCAGAAGGAAGGACATAATAAAGATCAGGAAAAGAGAGGAAATAAAATAGGGTTTAAAAATAAAATAGAAAAAAATCAATAAAACCAAGAGCTGGTTCTTTGAAAGGGTAAACAAGAATGACAAACCTTGGGAATTCCCCAGTGGTCCAGTAGTTAGGACTCCACACTTTCACTGCCGAGGGCATGGGTTCAATCCCTGGTCAGGGAACTAAGATTCCATAAGCTGCGTGGCGCAGCCAAGAAAAAGAAAAGAAAAAAAAAACCCAAAACACGGAAAAACCCCAGATAAACAAAATAAGAAATGAAAGAGAAGAAACCACAATTGATACCACAGAAATAACAAAAAACCATAAGAGAATACTATGAATAATTATATGGCAACAAATTCAACAACCTAGAAGAAATGGACAACTTTCTAGAAACATACAGGCTACCAAAACTGAATCAAGAAGAAATATATAACTTGATCAGACCAATCACTAGAAATGAAGAATCTGTAATCAAAAAACTCCCTACAAAGAAAAGTCCAGGACCAGGTGGCTTCACTGGGCAATTCTATCAAACATACCAAGAAGAGCTTATACTGATCCTTCTCAAACTCTTCCAAAAGACTGAAGAGGCAGGAACACTCCCAAAGAGATTCTATGAAGAAACCATCACCCTGATACCAAAACCAGACAAAGACACTACCAAAAAAGAAAATTATAGGCCAATATCTTTGATGAATATAGATACAAAAATTCTCAACAAAATATTAGCAAACCAAATCCAACAACACATAAAAAAAGACATATACCACGACAAAGTTAGATTCACCCCAGGGTCAAAAGGATGGTTCAACATACACAAACCAATCAATGTGATACACCACATCAACAAAAGAAACGACATATGCTCAGTCCCCTTCTGCCACTTGGAATCATATGTTGAAGAGAGTAAAGCCACAAGATGGAGGAGCCCTGAATGTTGCTTGAAGGAGCACCACCCACGGGTTAGAAACACCCATTTTGGCTTTTACATGAGCAAGAAATAAACTTACGGTGTTGGAGAAAGAAAAACAAACACACAAAAGCAAAAGAAAGGACAAAAACCACATGACCATCTCAACAGACGGATTTGATACAATTCAACATCCACTGATGATAAAAACCCTTACAAAAATGGGTATAGAGGAACATATCTCAACATAATAAAAGCTATTTATGACAAACCCACAGCCAATAATACTCAATGGTGAAAAGATGAAAGCCTTCCCCCCAAAATCTGGAAAAAGACAAAAATGCCCATGTTCACCACTTCTCCTCAACATAGTACTGGAAGTCCTAGCTACTGCAATCAGACAAGAAAACAAAATAAAAGGTATTCAAATTGGTAGAGAAGAGATAAAATTGTCATTATACGTAGATGACATGATATTGTACATAGAAAACTGAAAGACTCCACACAAAAACTACTAGAACTGATAAACGAATTAAGCAAGGTAGCAGGATACATTAACATACAAAAAGAGGTTGTATTTCTTTACACCAACAAGGAAATAACAGAAAGGGAATGTAAACAAACAATCCCTTTTAAAATTGCACCAAGGGTGGTCTAGTGGTTAGGATTCAGCGCTTTCACTGCTGTGGCCTGGGTTCAATCCTCCCGGGTGAGGGAACTGAGATCCCGCAAACTGTGCAGTGCAGCCAAAAAATATATACAAATTTTTAAATAAATAAATAAAATAAAATTGCATAAAAAAATAAAATACTTAGGAATAAACCTCACCAAGGAGGTGAAAGACTTATATGCTGAAAACTACAAAAATTAATAAAGGAAATTAAAGATAATTCAAAGAAATGGAAAGATATCCCACGCTCTTGGAATGGAAGAATTAATAATGTTAAAAATGGCAATACTAGGGCTTCCCTGGTGGCAAAGTGGTTGAGAGTCTGCCTGCCGATGCAGGGGACATGGGTTCGTGCCCCAGTCTGGGAAGATCCTACATGCCGCGGAGTGGCTGGGCCCGGGAGCCATGGCCACTGAACCTGCGTGTCCGGAGACTGTGCTCCTCAACAGGAGAAGCCACAACAGTGAGAGGCCCGCGTACCACCAAAAAAAAAAAAAAAAAAAAAAGGCAATACTACCCAAAGCAATCTACAGATTTAATGTGATCCCTGTCAAATTACCCATGACATTTTTCACAGAACTAAAATAATGCTAAAATTAATACAGAACCATAAGACTCAAAATTGCCAAAGCGATCCTGAGGAAAAAGAACAAAGCAGGAGGCATAACCCTTCCAGACTTCAGACAACACTACAAAGCTACAGTAATCAAAACAGTGTGGTACTGGCACAAAAACAGACGTACAGATCAATGGACCAGAACAGAGAACCCAGGAGAAAACTCCATATTACCTATTGTCCACTAATCTTCAACAAAGGAGGCAAGAATATAAAATGGGAAAAAGACAGTCTCTTCAGCTAGTGGTGGTGGGAAAGTTAGACAGCTGCATGTAAATCAATTAAGTTAGAACACACCATGCACAAAAATAAACTCAAAATGGCTTAAGGACTTAAATATAAGATATGACACCATAAAACTCCCAGAAAAGATCACAGGCAAAACATTCTGACATAAATGGTACCAAAGTTTTCTTAGGTCAGTCTTTCAAGGCAACAGAAATAAAAACAAAAATAAACAAATGGGACCTAATCAAACTTACAAGCTTTTGCACAGCAAAGGAAACCATAAACAAAATGAAAAGACATTCTATGGACTGGGAGAAAATATTTGCAAATGATACAACTGACAAGGGCTTAATTTCCAAAATATACAAACACCTCATACAACTCAACAACAAAAAAACAAATAACCCAATCGAAAAATGGCCAGAAGACCTAAATAGACATTTCTCCAAAGAAGACATATAGATGGCCAACAGGCACACAAAAAGATGCTCAATATCGCTAATCATTATAAAAATCCAAACCAAAACTACCATGAAGTATCACCTCACACCAGTCAGAATGGCCATCATTAAAAAGTCTACAAATAATAAATGCTAGAGAGGGTGTGGAGAAAAGGGAACCCTCTTACGTTGTTGGTGGGAATGTAAATCGTTGCATCCACTAGGAAAAACAGTATGAAGTTTCCTCAGAAAATTAAAAATAGAGCTGCCATATGATCTAGCAATCCCACTCCTGGGCATATATCCAGACAAAACTGTAATTCAAAAGATACATGCACTCCTATGCTCATAGCAGCACTATTTACAATAGCCAAGACATGGAAACAGCCTAAATGTCCATCGACAGATGAATGGATAAAGAAAATGTGGTGTGCGTGTGTGTGCGCACACACACACAATGGATTATTACTTGGCCATGAAAAAGAATGAAATAATGCCATCTGCAGCAACATGGATGGATCTAGAGATGATCATACTAAGTGAAGTAAGTCAGAAAAAGACAAATACAATATGGTATCACTTATATATGGAATCTATTGACAAATTATGACACAAATCAACATATGTACGAAATGAAAATAGACTCACAGATATAGAGAACAGACTTGTGGTTGTCAAGGGGGAGGGGAGGAAAGGAGGGAAGGAATGGGAGTTTGGGATTAGCAGAGATAAACTATTATATATAGGATGGATAAACAAGGTCAAACTGTATTGCAGAGGGAACTATATTCAATATTCTATGATAAGCCATAATGGAAAAGAATAAAAAAGAATATATATATGTATAACTGAGTCACTTTGCTGTACAGAAGAAATTAATATAACATTGTAAATCAACTATACTTCAATAAAATTTAAAAAAAAGAAAAGAAGAGGGGCAAATTAAAGGAAGAAATTAAAGCCAGTGTGGGAATTCTCTACCAGTCCAGTGGTTAGGACTCTGCACTTTCACTGCTGAAGGCCGGGGCTCAATACCCCTGGTCGGGGAACTAAAATCCTGCAAGCTGAGGGGCGTGGCCAAGGGAAAAAACAAACAAACAAACAATGTGATTGTGTGAATTTTGGTGCCATTAAGAGAAGTAAGATGAAATACCCGGCTGAGGAGGAAAAGATGATGAATTGGGTTTAAGGTGCCATTTTTACAACCATGTAAAAATGGTCAATATGATTCTAGAAAAGCAGAGCTGAAACCAAAGAGAGACTATGGAACTAAAGATATTAATTATTCACATAGAAGTTATGTTTTAGAAGAGGATGAGGTCACTAAGGAATGTATAACGAGTGACAATAGCAAATCAATATAGCGAACTGTAGGAGAATCATATTTGAGAAACGAAGAGAATCACAGAATGACAGATAACAGATGGCTATGTAAGAATTTTTTTGGTACAATGATATGGTAGTTATGTTTTTTAAGAGTTACAGAAATACAGAAATACTGATGGATGAAATGATATGTCTGAGATTTACTTTAAAATAATCTGAAAGAGGGGTGGGAGTTGTTAGATAACAAAAGATTGGCCAAGTTGTTAACTGATAAAGCAGGGTGAAGGGTACATGGGGGCTCATTTTATTACTCTACTTTTGTATGTGTTTGAAATTTTTCATAATAAATAGCAAATAAATAAATAGCAAATAAACAAAGTCAGGGAGATGGGAGAAAAGAACAAACTACAAAATCACAAAAGCCTAGTGAGAAGAGTTTTAGGAAGGAAGAGGTCGCAAGTTTCAATTTCCACAGCAAGGTCATGAATGTTGATGATAATGCTGATAATAAGAAATAAACATTAAAAGTACAGAATACAGAATTTGTAATTTTAGCAAGTTACTTAAGTTTAATTGCCTTACATATTTATTTAATAAATGCTAGATTGAATGAGATAATATTCATTCAAGAATATACCAAGAATTATTAAAACAAAACACACACAACAAACACAAATCTTGAGCTACTATGTTCAAGGCTTACAGTTCAAATTCCTAGGCACGAATCATCTCTGAAAATGCTACAGGGCCAGTGGAAGCATATTTAAGAAATTTTAGAATACAAAAGCAAAATTCTCCCAAAAAAGGGCCAAGAAACAAACTCTGACTGAAGACTAAAGCACTAGGTTAATCTGATCTATTTCTAATCACCGAAAATGTTAACATAACAGAGTTGATACTTGCCTCCACTTCAGCCATGAATGCCTCTAAGGGATCATCATCGCTGTCAGAATCTACTGGCTTGGAATGGAATTGCTGGCGGGTAG
>NW_006784347.1:1984001-2019522 GCF_000442215.2 Lipotes vexillifer | reverse complement strand
GCAGGAATGTAAGGTAAATCAACATTGCTAGAATCTTCTTCCTCATCTTCAAAATATCTGAAAATTAAGATGCATGAATGATAGAGTGAATGTTTAATTTGGGGTCAGGTGAATCTTTCATTTAACACAAATTTTTATTAAAGTATATGTCACAATTAAGAGATTTTGGTCCTTTGGCTTAGGACCTAATTATTAAATTATCACTTAATACATGCCAAATTCTAATACTGCAAAAAAAGAAAAATCACAGCAGATTCTCCATTTCAATAGTGTCTGTTAAAAATCACATTTCCAGTTCTCTCAAAACGGATAAGTTTTCAGTACAAATTTAGTATATAATTGTTGAATAGATATAGCAAATATTAAAGTGTATGCCATGGAAAAAATTACTTTGTATGAAATATTATAAAGCTAGTTTATTCTTCATAATGCTTAAAAAAAAAATTTGAGATATATTCATAAGGCTAGAGACTTTCTTCAGAAGTTCTGGGCTGTTTTCTGAGAACCAACAGAAAACTTCTAAAATGTTCAGGAATATAGCCAATATTTTATAATAACTATAAATGGAGTGTAAACTTTAAAATTTGTGAATCACTATGTTGTACATCTGAAACTTATATAACATTGTACATCAACTATACTTAAAAAAAAATGTTCAATCCAAAATCCTCACTATACTATGTAAGTATTCAGAAAAGAATTTCAACATTTGGAAAAAGTATACTTTCCCTCTAACAAATATCCCAGAAAAGAATATCTATATAGCTATCAACTAAAACAAAACAAAAACATTGTTTAGATCTTACCTCAGAATTAAATGAAATAGTAATACAACCAAATATTAGTTTAAAGAAATCACAACTACAGCCTAAAATTTTATAGCCTTTCAAGTCTTCATTTTAAAAGCTCTAACCACTGTTATGTGCTACACACACACATAAATGCATATTCATTTATATAGTAGTTTCATTAATGTATCATTTAAAAGTATCTCTGAGCCGGTAAACTGTTCTCTAGAATAACGATCCTTGACTTTGCTGAATCTTAAACACTTACTTCTGTATTTAATTGCTAAATAACATACCAACTTTTAAAAATGCTGCTGTGTACTTTAAAAACTCTGATCTTGGGCTTCCCTGGTGGCGCAGTGGTTGAGAGTCTGCGTGCCGATGCAGGGGACGCGGGTTTGTGCCCCGGTCCGGGAAGATCCCACATGCCGCGGAGCGGCTGGGCCCGTGAGCCGTGGCTGCTGAGCCTGCGCGTCCGGAGCCTGTGCTCCGCAAATGGGAGAGGCCACAACAGTGAGAGGCCCGCGTACCGCAAAAAAACTTCAGCAAAGACCATCAAAAGCCACGTGAGGGCTTCCCTGGTGGCGCAGTGCTTGAGAGTCCGCCTGCCGATGCAGGAGACGCGGGTTCGTGCCCCGTTTCGGGAGGATCCCACATGCCGCGGAGCGGCTGGGCCCGTGAGCCATGGCCGCTGGGCCTGCGCGTCCGGAGCCTGTGCTCCGCAAATGGGAGAGGCCACAACAGTGAGAGGCCCGCATAACGCAAGGAAAAAAAAAAAAAAAAAGCCACGTGAATTATTTAAAACTCTTTAGCCACATTTAGGTTTAAATGGCCTCAAATCCTTTTTGGAACAAGCAAAAGTGAAGGACCACAAAAGTATACTCCTTATGAATGAGTAAACTTAACAATTTAACTTGTTAGGAACAATGCAATCCAGTGAGATAACCACTTTAACAAGTCATATTATTATTTGAGAAACAAATGGTTTCTTTGCTTCAATTTCTGTTGATGGAATGAATACCTCAAAGCCTAACCTTTTGCTAAATTACCAGGTATTACCACTTACGCGTTTTCTTCATCAAAGTTGGCCCGTTTAGAACCAATTTTGTAGAAGGAAGGGAGCTGTGGTGGAGCTGACTTTCCAAATCCAGAAGAGCTGGTTGCCCCAAAGGCACTATGGGACTGCTGTGGGAGTTTTGGTTCCTCCTTCTTTCCCGCACTAATAGCGAAACCTCCAAAGCCAAATCCCCTCTTAGTGCCAGGGCCACCTTTATTCCAGTTCATGGTGTCAATGACTGATCTGTTAGGAACAAGAGACACTTACATAAATTTAATTTTATAAACAGCCCACTGATTTTTATGTCAGTTCCAACCTTTGCCTACAATTTTATTTTAAACCTTTGCCTCTCAATTAAAATTTTAACTTCAGTACAGCACAGATTGGCACAACACTATAAATCAACTATATTTCAATTTAAAAAATTTAACTCTGTACTTCAGATATGCAATATGCTAACCTCAATGAAACAGTCACATTTTCTGCAACACTGAAGAAATTGTTATTTCTTTTGTTGAGATCTCAATCTGAACAGGAATGCAGTATTTAATACCATACCCTTCAAAAGGATTTGACCGCTCGTTTAACATCTCATTCAGTTTGCCTATTGTTAAGGATTACAAAGAAATTTCCTAAGCACCGATCAAATAGGTTTAAAAACACCTTATCTCTTTTAAGTCTTGGTTCCAAAAAACCTTTTTTTATGACACAAGTTACCTACGTTTTATAGAATAGCAGAAAACTCAGAACGCGAAAAGGAACAAAATAAAATTACCTGAAATTCCTCTCCCAGATATGCAATTTCGTTGATATCACTTGCTTTTTTTCCTATGCATATGTGTATACACAAACACACCCCATTTAAAATCAAAACTGAAACCATACTGTACAAATAGTTTTAGTTACTGATTTCTTCACAGTATGATATACATGAACATCTTTAAATGTCAATAAATACATTTCTCCACTTCTGTTTTTTTAAAGTTGTGAAACATATCATGTATCTTTGTGCATACTCTTATTTCCTTAGGATCAATTTTTTTTAAATGCATTGCTTAGCAAACGGGAATGTGCATTCTAAGTTTTACATTTACAGAAAAGTGTCCATTATACACTGAGTAATATGAGAAGGGCATAAAACAAGGTGGGTGGTATGATTCAATGTAAAAGCATGTCTTACATGTACAGAGATAGCTGGAGGGCTGCTTATCAAAATGTTAATAGCAGTTATTTGATTTTTACTTTTTTCTTTGTATTAAAGTTTACCATTAATAAGAAAAGTTTAAATGTTTATAATAGACTCTGAAGCCAACGTGAACAGAGTTCCAAAAACTGCTTTACAATGGCATTGTTAAAGGGACCAGGAACAGCAACACGCTCTACTTTTCTGGTTCTATGCCCCTCCCCCATATATAACCTATAGGTTTTGTTTTAACTGCTATTATACAGCACTTAGTTCAGTCTGTTTAGTATTAAATTTGATTTATGCCATGTCAACCTCTGCCCTTAGTTCCAGGTAGGGACTGTCTTTACCCATTTTGGACTTTGCATAAAAGTTATTCATGGCTAAAATAAGCACTTTATAAGTAATAGTTTACTTACACTTAATTTAGACCATCTCCTGCCTTCTTCAGGAATCCCTTAACGGGAATCAAGAAAATTCTAGTGCGATGAGATTTAGTAAGAGTATTTACAAGCCAGAAAATTTTAGCATCTGATAGTATTGTTTAACCAATCTGTGAGCCTGGCTTTCCAAGGGCTGTTCCTAAGCAACAAAAACGATGGATTCTGAATCTTAACCTTTTTCCTAGGGTATATAATGCATAATAAGAGGCTAGTAATAAATAAGCCATTGAAATCAGAACGTAGGCAAAGGAAGGATGGGAAAAAACCACCCTTGGTAGATTTTAAGAATTACATTAACAGGGACTTCCCTGGTGGCGCAGTGGTTAAGAATCCACCTGCTAATGCAGGGGACACGGGTTTGAGCCCTGGTCCGGGAAGATCCCACATGCCACGGAGCAACTAAGCCTGTGATCCACAACTACTGAGCCTGCACTCTAGAGCCCACTCGCCACAACTACTGAAGCCCACTCGCCACAACTACTGAAGCCCACACGCCACAACTACTGAAGACCATGTGCCTAGAGCCCGTGCTCCCCAACAGAGAAGCCACCGCAATGAGAAGCCCGTGCACTGCAGCGAAGAGTAGCCCCCGCTCGCCGCAACTAGAGAAAGCCCCCGTGCAGCAACGAAGACCCAACGCAGCCAAAAATAAATAAAAAATAAATAAATTTATTTTTAACCATCTCTTAGCAGGAAGACTTTCAATGGTTTATCAAAAGCTTGCTGAGGAAGGTCAGGCAATGCATTGGGTGCTGGGTGTTTATAGATGAAAGATACAGTCCCATTCCCAAGGAGTTCACAGTGTAGTTTTAGCCAGCTTAAAAAAAAAAACAAAAACATGATGTGCTCTAATAGAGGTACTACACAAAGTGCATTTATTGATGGCCCAGGAGGAGGGTACCCAACCTATGATGAATTGGGGACAAGGCACAGTTTTTCTGGAGATGACACTGGCGTTAACTTTTTAAATCTGAAGAGGCATTAGATCAGGGAAGAAGTCAGGAGAGGGAATTTTAGATAGAAGGCACTGTTAAGTGCTACCACAGAGAACTGGAAATATTGCAGTGCAGCTAGAGTTCTGTAGGACATTTGGGAAAATTGCAGGGCACATGTTCAGAAAGAGAAGCAGGGCCCAGGGGAACAGTTTAGTCTACTACGCTAAGAACACACCATACAAAACTATAGTCTGCCAGTTATAATTTTAAGCAGAAAAAGGGACATGTTTCAGATCAGTATTTTAGAATGAATGATTAGATGAGAGACAGCAGGAAAAGTTGGACCCAAGGAAAGCAGTTAGGACATTATTATTAAAATACAAAGTGACAAGGTACTGAACAACTAAGGAAGTGGCTATAAGGAAGGAGAAGGGGGGGTTGTAGATCTGAGTTGTTTACTTAGGTATCTATGAGGAAGAATCAACTGGGGTAACCCAATTAGACATGGGAGCTAAGGAGGAAGGGAGAGTCTAGAATAACTCTGGAAGTTTCTGGCTTTTACAGATTGGGTAAATATGGTGGTGCCATTAACAGAGATGGAAACCTAGAAAAGCCAGGCATGGAGAAGCAGGTAGAAAGTGAGATCAGTTCAGTACCTATGGGAGAGCTAAGGACAGCTGGCAAGTAAGGTATGTAACTGCAGAGAGAGATCTGTGATGGGGCTATAGATTTGATATGAGACATTTGCATCTGAGGTTACTGATGTAGATAAGCTAGCAGAGGGCGGGCCAGAGAGTGAGAAAAGGGGTGAGACAATCATAGTGTATGTCAATATTTAGGAATGGGCAGGGGAAGAGAAACTCACGTGGAAACTTGAGGACGAACAAAGAGGAAGGGAGGATAGCAGAGAAAGTGACACAGATGGTGAAACAAGTTTTACAGGCAGAAAGAAATGTCCAATGTTAAAAACTAAAAAGAAGACAGGTGAGATAAGAACTAAAAAGCCTCTGTTGAAGGAGTGGGGGCAGGGTTAAGGAATGATTGGTAAGTGGTACAGGATGAAGACTAGGCCACAAGGAGTGCAGATTACTTCCTAGGCTGTTTACCAATGACAGGAAGGAGAGCATGAGGTGTTAACTAGAGGAATTTCGTTTAAGGAAGAAATGTAAGCATGTTTATATGCTAAAAAGGAAAAGCCAACAAAAAGAAAAACTAAAGATTTAGGATGACAGGAAAAATCATAGGAACAAGGTGTTGCAGAGACCTGGAGACAAGATCAAAAACTTTAATAAGGAGTAAGTAACTCTTCCCCCTAGACTGAGGACAGAAGAAAAGGATGGGCATAAATTAATCCTTCTAAATAATAAAGGGTTCAAATTACAAAAGAAATAAATCAAATACTTCGTTTTAAAAATTCAACTTCTGCCACAAACAGGCAAGCAATGTGACTTTGGGGGGGTGAGAGTTGCTTAATGGTTTAGAGACATAAGACGCAAAATATGCGTTTAGAATATGCGTAAAGAAATATGCGTTTCTTTAACTCTTCGGAGATTTGGGTCAGCCAAAAGACTGAGAACACTTAAGTGCCCCCAAGCCTTACACTAGTGTGAGCTAGGTCACACTGCCCATGTTCCCTAATTAATTGCCTCTAGCAAGGCCAAACAACTGTGCTATCTATACCCCACTGACTAGAATGTCAGCTCCACGAGGACAGGGACTTTGCCTGTTTTGTCCAACATAGTATCCTTAGTGCCTAGTGTATATAGTACTCAAAAAATTTTATGTTGAATGAATAACTATCATGCATTCAGGCTCTTCAAAATTCATCCCAGTATTTGTAAAAACCATCATCTCCCGTTATTACAAACCTTGCTATCTAGCCAACCAGTCGTCCTGATTAAATCTAAGCCGGATCATCCTCAGTGCACCACTAATTCTTACTTTCTTGACAACAGTTTTTCCTACTATTAGTCCATGTATATGGCTACAGATCCTTGACAAACAGAGGTTTGAGGGGCTGTAGCTGATATAAGAAGCACAAGATGGGGCTTCCCTGGTGGCGCAGTGGTTGGGAGTCCCCCTGCCGAGGCAGGGGATACGGGTTCGTGCCCCGGTCTGGGAGGATCCCACATGCCGCGGAGCGGCTGGGCCCGTGAGCCATGGCCGCTGAGCCTGAGCATCCAGAACCTGTGCTCTGCAACGGGAGAGGCCACAACAGTGAAAAAAAAAAAAAAAAAAAAAAAAAAAAAAAGAAGCACAAGATGGCCAACCTAATCTCTATTTGGTTTTATGATGTTCAAAGAAAAAGAAAAAATGAACCCTCCTCTGCTTAAGCTATTGAGGCTATTAAAATTAATTTTCAATCTCTAAGCAAACATTGTTTGGAGAAGAGACATCCATTAAACAGTTAATAAGAAAGTCAAAACATAGTGAGGATATTAAAAAAGTAACTGTAGTCCTGCTATTCGTGGGTCTCCTCAAAGCTCCCTTTATTTGGTCTTGACACACACACACACACACACACACTGAGCCTTCTCTCAGGTTACAATATGCCTGGTACATCCCTCCCACAAGTTGGCAAATTCATATCAAATAGCTCTGAAACTTCACCTCTGCCTCCATAAACACTTCTCAAATTGATGACAGAAAAGGTGAAAAATTACCACATGGCTTCTGACACCCAGGTAAAGCTCACAGACTTCATTAAAAACAACAACCAGCAACAAAAACAATCCAATTTTAAAAATGGGCAAAGGACTTGACATTTCTCCAAAGATATACAAATGGCCAATAAATATATGAAAAGATGCTCAACATCACTAATCATTTGGGAAATGCAAATCAAAACTGTATCACCTCATACTCATTAGGATAGCTACTATTAAAAAAAAAAGGGGGGGGGGCCTTCCCTGGTGGCGCAGTGGTTAAGAATCCACCCGCCAATGCGGGGCACACAGGCTCAAGCCCTGGTCCGGGAAGATCCCTCATGCCTCGGAGCAACCAAGCCCATGCGCCACAACTACTGAGCCTGAGCTCTAGAGCCCGTGAGCCACAATTACTGAGCCCGTGCACAACTACTGAAGCCCGCGTGCCACCTAGAGCCTGTGCTCTGCAACAAAGAGAAGCCACCGCAGTGAGAAACCCGCGCACCACAATGAAGAGCCCCTGCTCGCCACAACTAGAGAAAGCCCGCGTGCAGCAAAGAAGACCCAACGCAGCCATAAATAAATACATTTTTTAAAAAAAGAAACCTACACAAAAGAAAATAACAAGTCTTGGCAAGGATGTGGAGAAACCAGAACCCTTGCACACTGCTGGTAGGAATGTAAAATGGTTCAGCTGCTGTGGCAAACAGTACAGTGGCTCCTCAAAAAACTAACCACAGAATTACCATATGATACAGCATTTCCTCTTATGAGTATAGACCCAAAAGAACTGAAAGCAGGGACAGACATTTGTACACCCATGTTCATAGTAGCATTATTCACCACAGCCAAAAGGTGAAAGCAACCCAAGTGTCCACGGATGGGTAAACTAAATGTGGTGAGATAAATATATAGCAATAGTATTCAGCCTTGAAAAGGGAGACAATTCTGACACATGCTACAACATGGATGAGCCTTGAGGACATCATGTTAAGGAAATAAGCCAGTCACAAAAGGACAAATATTGTATGATTCCACTTATATGAGGTACCTAGAGTAGCAAAATTCAGAGACAGAAAATAGAAGGGTGGTTGCCAGGGATTGGGGGATGGGGGGATGGGGAGTTACTGCCTAATGGGGAGACGGTTTCAGTTTTTTTACAAGATGA
The DNA here is from genome assembly GCF_000442215.2 of Lipotes vexillifer. NCBI lineage: Eukaryota > Metazoa > Chordata > Mammalia > Artiodactyla > Lipotidae > Lipotes > Lipotes vexillifer. The sequence continues at coordinate 2,011,303 of NW_006784347.1, read as the reverse complement.
AGTGTTCTGTGGACACTATGGTGGTGATGGTAGCAAAACAATGTGGATGTACTTAATGCCCCTGAACTGCCCACTTAAAAATGGTTAAGTTTTTTTACGTGTATTTTCCCAGTTAAAAAAAACCTTGAAAATCAAAGAATCAGAATTCCACTTGCACATGTATTTTTTGATTGTTTTTATCCAGTTTATGAGGGAGAATGATGCCGTCTAGACCTCAGTTTCTACTCTGAAATGCAACATACTTGTGAAATTCCAGTTACATTTTTTCTCTTTAAAAAATAGTGCTTTTTAAAATAAAACATCCAATCTGAAAAGAATTAGCTGTATAACAGAACCATAAACAAAATGTATAAGCATTTGTTTTAAAGAGAACGACCTGAGTTGGGTCTTAGAAATAACCAACATTGTTTTATATATAGATCAATAATCACTTCTTGCTATGTGCCCAGTACTGAGGGATAACACCTCTCCTTTGCCATAATCTATAAAAGGCGACTCTATGTGGTAAAGTATTAAATGAAGTGTATAGTGGGTCAGAATAAATAGTGAAAAGAGAAAATGAATTTCCGTCTTTTTCCGGCAGGTGTTTGTTAATACAGTGGAACTAGGCAAAGTCACGCTCAAGGGAGATGAGCACTCAGATGCTCCACAAAACCTTCTCCCAGGTACCTCCAGACCCTGGCCCCAAACCTCCCGGCCGTACATTTCTGACCCTGTCACTCCCTTCAATTCAACAGCTCTCCACAGTTAATCAGGCTGGAATGAGGCTCTCCATTGTGGCAAGAACTACTTTCATGCACTTTGGTGAATGCTCTTCCCTCTACCAGTATTCTCTCCCCACCAAATCTCTCACTATACCTACCATAGTCCTATCCTTCAAAGCCTATCTCAAATACCAACTCGTAGAACTATGACATGAAGATGATTCCCCAAGAGAAGTGGTATTTCCTTCCTCAAACTCCCTTTCTAGTCTTAAAACACCCAACATCTATTCATAACTATTTGTGTTCCTGTTTTATCTCTCCAATTCCATGTTACAAGTTCTATGGCTAAAATAGCAGGCTTATTCACTTTCTTCTCTTTTGTTTTCCAGAGAATACACTCATTACTCAGGTTTATTCAATATATAGGAGACACCCCCCCCCACCCCCCGCCAAGGCAATTTACAACTTGGCTAAAGAGAAAAATTAAAGACAGCTGAAATACCTGCTTGGTTTTAGGCGCTAAAATGTTGTGATTTAGCAGAAAATCATAACAGCATAGTAAAGTAGTACAGACTATGGAGCCAAGCTATGTTTAAACACTGGCTTTGCCACTAACTTGATGTGAACCTCATGGAAGTTACTCAGATTCTTTGGCCTTAGCTTCTTTATCTGTAAGATGGTGAGACTATCACCAACTTCACAAGGTTGGTGTGAAAAACTGAATTCATACACAGAAACACACTTAGAACAAAGCTTGCCAAATAGTGCACAATATGTATTAGCTGTCATGTTTATCACCATTATTTTTTCTCCAAAAATCAATCTCTCCATTGGTAAATGGAGAATATCAAGCTAGACTTCTCAGGTTTCTTTCAACTCAGGGATTCCATACATCAGTGCCACATGACACTGAAGATGTCAGAGATCACCACGAGCTGACAAATGGGGACAGGCTTCATAAGAGAGCTAGAACTCAGAAAATGGGGTTTTTTATACAGAAAGATGTAAGCTGAGTAGAGAAGTGTGAAGGAAGAAGACATTCTAGGGAGGAAAGCTAGAAATAGCAGTCTAGGGAGTTAAAATAAGTTGGAACATAAGGAAGATAATTTGGCGAGAGTTTATGTTTTGGACAATCAAATAAGACATGATCTAAATGACTTTAAAAATAGTGGACTAAAAACAACTGATTATAAAACTACATTATCATTTGTGTTTTGGGAGAAGAAAGATTTCTAGTGACAGCTGATCACCTTCCACTCTAATAATCTGCCTTGAGAACAACTCACACTATGAATCTGTCGGTTCTTTAACAAGAATTTGTTCAAAACCCAAGAATTTCAACACATTCTTCTAAAGCCAAATACAAGTAAATGCTGGAATACACTTATTTTAAAAGCATCTCTCTTCTCTCTGCTGGCTTAAAGAAACTAAGAGCTGATTACGTAAAGATTTGATAAAACTAAAATATAAAGAACTGTACTCTTCCACAAATTACACTAAATTATTACAATGTAAGTCAGTTCTTACCATTTCTCTGCTCAAAACCCTGAGACAGTTCCCATCTCAGGCAGAAGAAAAATGAAATCTTCACAACAGCCTAAAAGGTCCTGGTTGTTCTGTGCTTCCCCCCACCCGCACCCCCGTACCCCCAGTTCTTCCCTGACCTTATCTCCTACCACTCCCTCCTTTGCTCACAGTGTTCCAAGCATGTTGGTCTTCTAACTGTTCCTCTAACAGGCCAGCATTGTCCTTTGCAAGGTCTTTATACTTGCTGTTCCCTCTGCCTGGAATGATCATTCCTCCAGAAACTAGCTCAGGTCACTCCCTCACCTCCTTCTAGTTGCTTAAATATCAGCTTGTATGTAAATACTTCCCTGACAATGCTATTTCAAAATGCAACACCTCCCCTTCCCTCTTTGCAGCTTTATTTTTTTTACCTAAGGCATTAATTATCTTCTAACATACAGTATAATTTATATATGTGTTTTCTGTCTCTCCCTCACTAGAAAGTAAGTTTCATGAAGGCCGGGGTCACACACCTAGAACAGTGGTAGGGAACAGGCACACAGAAGGTATCAACAAAAATATTTCTTGAGTGAATGAATTGCAGATTAGGCCATATAATGCCCCTTCTGGGTACAGGAATATACAACATACATTTTTTTCCTCCACCGCTTAAAGTATAAAAATTAATTTTGGTATGAAAGACTTATTGGCCACCTTCCACTGGGCTTGGCTCTGGAAAGTTAAAGTGAATTAAAGCAGAATCTCTGCTCTTTAGGAGTTCGGGGGTGTGTATACAGGGGACAATAGATATACAAAGATCATTTACAAAAAGCAATATGTACGGGAAGCCAGAGGAATGTGAATGACTGACCAAAGGAGTGAGGGGCAAAGCTTCCACTAAGGTGATAAGGAAGCTATGATTCCCCCAAACTCTCAACTAGTATGACTGTTCTTCCTTATATTATTGGCGCGTATGCTTGCAACTCCATATAAATTATTTACCCACATCAGATAGGCTCCTAAGTAGGCCGCAAAAAAGTTTGTGTGACGATGGTGATGCTAATCACGGATGTACGCAAAGCTACACCAAGATTACCGACTAGGTCTTTTACTGTCCTCAGATTTGGCAACTTTTCCCTATCAGGTCCCCCGACTTGGAGACTAGCGTCTGCTAACTGCTGCTGGCTTGGGTCAGAATCCTCCCCGCGGGTATCCCTCACCCGGAGCCCAGCACCCTGCAAATCCCTTCCCTTGCAGGGCGGGCGGCCGGGAGAGCGCCGCCTCCGGAACGCCGCCAACTGGGCCTCGTTAAGAGCTGCGGGAGAAGCAGGAGCCGTGGGAGGACGACGAAGCTCGGAAGGGCCCCTCGAGGCTTCAGTCACGCACTCCTACTCCTCCCCAGCCCCCTGTGCCTCGGCTTCCCCGAGGCTCCGCCGACTCTTTGTTAAGAGAGGCCGCGGTTCCCTGGCCCTCGCTAGGCCCCGCAGTTGCCTTGCGGTGCCCCCAAGGGGTTACGGCCCCGCGTCCAGACCCACCTCGCACAAACCTGCTGCTGCGGCTGCAGAGGCAGCTACTACTACCGCCGACGCGGAGAGAATCCCACGGCCCGAAGTACGAGCGGTCCAGACCCCGTCCCGCCGCGCTCCTCGCTCTCCGCCCCCTTCTTCTTCGCCGCCGCCGCCGCCGCCGCCGCCTCTCGGCCCGTAGCTGACTGGGGGAAGGGGAACAAAACCGGACATGCGCAGTGCAGAGCGCGGGCCGAAGGGCGGAGCCTGATCTATGCCTCCCGGAAGGCGCCGCGGGCTCCTGGCCCTAAAGCTCCAGACTGCCTCACAGATACCTCAGACACCTAACAGGCACTACTGCTGGATGAAGAGTGTTCATGGCCCGTTTAGGAAGTGGGCCTGGAAGTGAAGAAAGTAGCACTGACGGGGAGCCGCCAAAAGATCCCAAGAAAGAGGCTCGAGTGGAAACCACATGTACATAAAATTGTCGATCCTCTAAAGTCCGCTCCTTTGCAAATGCGACCTGGGCAAGATTTCCCCGCGTGCCTCTGGCCACGTGGTCCCGTAGAGCTTGGCGACTTTTAGTTTCCGGAGCACGGGTTCAGCGTGATGACAACTTGACTGAACCCTAGTGGAGAGCACAGGGATAGGCGCGGGCAGTTCCGGCCCAGGGGCCGGGCTTATGTAACTCGCCCAGCTTCCACACCTCGCCTCAGCTGGGCGGGGGAGGAGGCGGTCTAGTTCGGCCCCCTGAGATGTGTCCCGCCCCCGCGCCGTGCGCAGGCGCGGACTGGCCGCACGCCTTCTACGTAACGGCTGGCGGAGGCTACGTGAAGAGTGGTGCGGCGTGACTGAGCTACCTGGTCAGGCTGTGTCCTAGAGGCGTCGAGGGCAGTGAAACCTCAGTGACCCGGCAGGCGCTGGCCGGCCCGAGAGTCAGGCAGGGTAAGGCGCCAGCCGCAGGAGCGCTGGTCCGAATTCTAGCCCTCGGTACAGGTAGGGAGCGGGCCGTGACGCGCTAGTCGGTGGGGTCGGGCTGGGCCGAGCGGTGACGCTGAGTTGCGTGGCCTAACCAGGTCCCTTTTCCCACCCCCATCCCCTGAGTCCAGCCTATGGTGACATGCCTCGGTCCCCGCGCCTTCTCGCCTTTCCCGACTTTCTTAAAAACAAACCAGACTTTGTCCACCCCAAGGCCCATTTTTTGTTGGGAGTTCTGTTCGGGGTTGGAGTGACTTTTAACGGTTTTGGGGAACTTCCAGAACTGTGAGCAAATGCCAACCCGCAGGGCAAAGTTAGAGCAAGCCAACAGCGTGCCAGCAGGAAGAATGGAGCGTAGAATTGATTCTCCTTGCTGGGGAAAGACTAGACCTCGCAGGCTTAACAGAAGCAGCAACCTCTGTGGTCCGTCTTCTCTGAAGGTTTCTAACATATGTTTTTATCCAACACGTGTAAGGAGACGGGAACGTCTCCAGGATCTCCAGAAGCCTCAGGGTCTGGCCATTGTCAGAAAGGCCTACTGTAAAATGCCAACAAGGAATGATTCCTGCACTTAGTCCTCTTCCGTTTTTAAGTCCAGACCCAATAGCTGAGACTGCCAGGTGAGCTAGCAGAAGAAATCAGACCAGACTTGTTAGTGCTGGGGTGCCCTACCCCAGGAGTCTCAGGACTGCCTGTCAGGCAGGGAGTTGTGCGTTTGAGAAATGAGTTGACAGGTGCACCAGACAGACTTCTGGGAAAGAAGGCCAAGGCGCGGAAGGCTTGTATAATTTTAACCTAAATATCCTTAAAGGAGCTCTGTTGCAGGGCTGAGTTAACTTAGAAGTGCTTCTGTGGTGTGAACGTTCTAAGTGGAAATTCACTTTGAAATGACCAGACCTTTTGTCAGGGAGTTAATCAAGTTGACTGTACCAGTGTTAACCTTTATTTGCTTCTATTTGAAAAAGTTTGAAACTGAGATCTGAAAGGGAAACACCAAAAATGAAGTATTTTTACACCTTAAAGGGCGTTCATAAGGTACAGTGGAAGGAAGTGATGGGAATTGCTATTTATTGAGTACCTTCTAGGTGCCAAGCACGTATCTCTTGTAATATCCACTACAGCCCTGTGAGGCAAATAGTGAATGACTATCCCTTTTTTGTATGTGGGGAACAGGGGTTTAAGTAATTAGCCCAAGGTCACATGGCTGGCAAATGGTAGAGCTGATGTTTTAAACCAAACCTAACTCCACCAACATACGTGCTCCTTTTCATATGTCTTCCACTTTTGACTATGACGCTAAGGGTGTTTGGAGACACATCTCAAGCCTCTTTGAGGTTGTTGTCAAGAGGGCAGCTATGTTTTCCCATAAAATGTCCCCTGGTGCTAACCTCAAAGGTCAAATATTGGAAAGGATGTAATATTGGCCTATCCTTGGTGGCATTTCTCAAATCATTGGTGCCTTTCAAAATTTATGAACTTTGTCCAATTTTAAAAACATTTCTTGAGCAGCCGTGAGTTGCAAGGTATTGGGCAGTAGCCTTTGATATTGAGCCAGTTTCCTTTATGAATTTATGGTGTTGTAAATATGAGATATAGAATATTCACTATACCAGAGCACCTTGAGAGATCAGTATTGGGTTGGCCAGAAAGTTCTTTCAGTTAGTGAATATGTTGTTCAATAAAGTTCTTCATGAAAGTGAAAAATGTGTCTTTTTTGAACTTAAAGCCGAACGAACTTTTTGGCCAACCCAATACATACTCCCTTTTGCCACCCATTCACTCTGTTAGTACTCAGCTCCCTGCATCCTGGCTTTCATACTTAACACTTCCTTGCAGTTGCCAATAGTGACTTCCTTATTAACATTGGGAAATTTTTGGTCCATATCTTACTTGAACTTTCTGCAGCAATTGAAACCAAGCTCTGTTTCCTTCTTAGAAATATGCTTATCCTTTGACTTCTGTGCTACCGCTTTGACCAAAGTCTCTTTTTCTTTTTCTTTAACCATTCCTTAGTTTCCCATTCCAGTTCTCCCTATTATGCACAACTCTTAGCTGTTATGATTTGTTTCAAGACTTTTTGGTGCTTTTTTTTTTTTTAAACCTAACTCTTAATACTCCCTGGGGATCTCTTCCATTCTCATACCATCTCTATTTCCAGCTTAGGCGCGTATCCTGAACTCCAGGCTTATACTTCAAATGCTTCCTTTCCTCCCTTTGTAAAATAGGTTATAATACCTTTTAGGATATTGTGAAAATTAAGAGATAAATGTTAATCATCTAACATACTGCTTGAAAACACTTAAAACTTTTCAACAAGTGTTAAATTTAATTTATTGCCTTCCCCCAATTTTTTCGCTCCTTTATTGTTTTTTATTTCAAGGATGACTTTATCCAGCTGTTAATCAAGCCAAAACTTGGAATCACCCCAGATCTTCCTTCCCCACATTCCTTATATTCAGTCACTTTATGCTGACAAATATAATTCTTAATACCTGTCAAATCTGTTTTCCTGTTCATTCCCAATACCACTGCCAGTTCAGTTGTGTTTTATCTCCTAATTATCTCAGCCACTTCCAATTTTTCCCACTTCAGGTGCCCTTCTCTAATTCACCCTCTGTATGAGCTGTCAGGGTTAAATTGCAAATCTGATTGTGTCACTCTCTTAAATCCTTTAGTTGATTCTAATCATCCAAACTTCTTAGTGTGGTATTTAAATAAGGATGATCAAATAAATAAATAAATAAGGATCATCATGATCTGGCCTGTGCTGGCCTTTTTAGCCTCATTTCCCCCATTTGGGTCTACAAACCCAATGTTCTATCATAACAAACTCCTAAAATGCGCTGTTTCAGCCCTCTATGCTATAGCTGTTCCTCAGTCTGCAGTGCCTCTTCTTGAGTGCAGGAACTATCCTTTTATTTTATTTTTTAAAGAACATTTTATTATTATAAGAACATAATAGAAAAATAAGAAAAGTATTCAATATAAAGAAAAATAAAGGCAAAATGTCCATAATTCTATCATACATAATAACTACTATTTATATGTAGATGTATGTATGACCTTCTAAACCTTTTTGTTTGTGTATTTGCTTCTAAAATAACTTGGGTTCTAACTTCATTCATAACAATTTTTAATAAACAAAAAGTAAGTTTGTTTTTTGTATGTATGTATGGTTTAACCGGTTTCAGATTTTTCCTGTCATACTGTAACTCATGCCCTTGAAGCTAGGTTCTCTTGGCATAGTATCTGACGTGGTGATATGCTCAGTGAGGGAACATTTTATTTGATATGGTAGGATCATTTTATGAAAAGCAGTGAAAGCCAGAGGAGTTTTATATTATTCTTTGGGTAATTGGTTAGCCTTCATTGGTGATTGAATCCTTATGTAACAGAAGTCATGTTTTAGAAGGATAACGGTAGTTTCTAGTGAGAAGTAGGGAGTAGGGAGAGAGTTGAACAGGGGAGACCATTTAGGATAATACTGTGGTTCTTGAGTAGGTGGTGTTAGCAACATTTGCTACTTTAAATAAGTAACAAAATCACTGCTACTGGCTTACGTTGGAGATGCTGCCTGAGAAGTGGATGATAGCAAGGATTCTGGAGGCAAAACTGGCATCAGAACATAGTTCTCTGTCACTTGGTGGTTGTATTAGCATTTCTGTGCCTCATTTTCCTTATCTATGAAATGGGGATGTTAATGAAACCACTTTCTTCAGAGGGTTATCATGAGGATTAAATTAGTTGCTTTTTGTAAAGCCTTTAGGACAGTGCCTAGCACTTTGTGTCTTAAACATGTGCTTTGATGATGATGATGATGTGCACACATAAAGTTGATCTAAGAATGAATAGCTTTTCCATTCATGTATTATTTTTATTACAACCAACAGATAGTTGCATCTCATTCTTCTTTCATTATCCCTCTCCCAGTTTCTATATAAAGCTTTTTATAGGCGTTCAAAAACTGCGTACTGAGTACACAGTGTAAATGGAAACCAACCTAAAGAAATTAAATGACTAGTACAGGATTTTACAGATAACTAGTGAGAGAGTCCAGACTAGAACCCAGGCCTCTTGAACCTCAACTTATTATTCTTTATATAATGCTATCTGAAATGAACAGTATTAAATAAGAGAAAAGTGGGAGAGTCTTAGATTTATTTTTTAACTGTTTACAAAATGTGATCGGTATGTGTAGAATGGCAGTCCACTTAGGGTTTTTGTTTTTGTCTTGTTTGACTCATTTTTAAGGGGCAATGAAAGCCTTCCATGCTTTCTGTGTTGTCCTTTTGATATTTGGGAGTGTCTCTGAAGCCAAGTTTGATGATTTTGAGGATGAGGAAGACATCGTAGAGTATGATGATAATGACTTTGCTGAATTTGAGGATATCACAGAAGACTCTGTTACTGAATCTCCTCAACGAGTGATAACCACTGAAGATGATGAAGACGAGACTACTGTGGAGTTGGAAGGGCAGGATGAAAACCAAGAAGGAGATTTTGAAGATGCAGATACCCAGGTAAAGGTTCTTTTTTATTGATTTCTTGGGAAAGTGGAAGGATGGGACAATGTGTAACTAGCACTTTTCCCAGACATTAAAAGTAATGCCCAGGTCTAAGGAGACCTTTACCCTCTGGTATGCTCATTTTTATTCAGTAGGTGGAGCTCATCTAAATGTTTGTGGTATGTTCTCACCTTTTACATTCAACAAAAAATGAATTGTATTTTTGTCCTCTATGCAAAGCCTGGATGGAGGATGATGGAGTGGGGGTGGATATGTATTGGTATGTGGGTAGGTGGGAATTGTATCATTTAGAACTCAGGGTTCAAATGCATGGGGGGGTCATCATTTGTTTAAAATATGTAAGATCTCTGTGTTCTGTGCTTGCTGCTTTCATGTTCTTTTTTCCTTACAAATGTTGTTTATAAAAATGAGATAAAATTGCTGGTGATGTTAGTGGGGGAAAACAGATTGTGCCTCATTTTCGTAGGAGGGAGATACCGAGAGTGAACCATATGATGATGAAGAATTTGAAGGTTATGAAGACAAACCAGATACTTCTTCTAGCAAAAATAAAGACCCAATAACAATTGTTGATGTAGGTATACAGGTTTTGAATCCCAAACTAACCAACAAAATATCTTGCTGTCATTAATCTCAGAAATATAATTAGTGACACGTAGCTGGTGTTGATGTAACGTGGGAGCCATGAAAGAGTTTGACATCAGTTCTTCTGATGCAGTGGACACACGGAAAAACAACCTGTATCTTTTGTTGGGTTCTTTTTATATAAATTTATTTATTTATTTTATTTTTGGCAGTGTTGGGTCTTTGTTGCTGTGCGCAGCCTTTCTCTAGTTGCGGTGAGCGGGGGCTACTCTTCATTGCAGTGCACGGACTTCTCATTGTGGTGGCTTCCCTTGTTATGGAGCACAGGCTCTAGGCACGCAGGCTTCAGTAGTTGTGGCACACGGGCTTAGTTGCTCCTCGGCATGTGGGATCTTCCCGAACCAGGGCTTGAACCCATATCCCCTGCATTGGCAGGCGGATTCTTAACCACTGCACCACCAGGGAAGTACCACAACCCGTATGTTTTTATTTTAGCCTTCCTAGTTTTATTTACCAAGGAATGAGGAGGATAGACATTGGGTTTATTTGAGAGGTGGGACTCAGAATCAAGATGAATACAGAGGGCTTTCCAGCTTTTCGTCCCATTTGATTATCCTCATATCTCCTTAAAGAATCTTTTACAAAGATGACCTGGAAGGACTTCCCTAGTGGTGCAGTGGTTAAGAATCCGCCTGCCAACGCAGGGGACACGGGTTCAATCCGTGGTCCAGGAGGATCCCACATGCTGCAGAGCAACCTTGCCCGTGCGCCACAACTACTGAGCCTGTGCTCTAGGGCCTGCGAGCCACAACTACTGAGCCCAAGTGCCACAACTACTGAAGCCCGCATGCCTAGAGCCCATGCTGTGCAACAAGAGAAGCCAATGCAATGAGAAGCCCACACACCGCAACAAAGAGTAGCCCCTGCTCGCCGCAACTAGAGAAAGCCCGCGTGCAGCAATGAAGACCCAACACAGCCAAATAAATAAATAAATAAATAATAAATAAAACCTTCATTAAAAAAAAGTAACACTGAAAAAAAAAAAGATGACCTGGAAAACCGAAATGGGCATATTTTTCAAAGTATAACCATATTCAGTGACAGTTATCTAACGTATCCACTTCTGTTTATGGGTTTTCTCATTCTCCTTCATACCTTGAGTTAGACTTCGTCCTCCAGCCTCAGCCAACATTAAATGGAACGATTGTTCTTCTTTAGGTTCCTGCACACCTCCAGAACAGTTGGGAGAGTTATTATCTAGAGATTTTAATGGTGACTGGTCTGCTTGCCTACATCATGAATTATATCATCGGGAAGAATAAAAACAGTCGCCTTGCTCAGGCCTGGTTTAACACTCATAGGGAGCTTTTGGAGAGCAACTTTACCTTAGTAGGTAAGTTAGGCTAATACAAGTCTAGCCACCTGTTTGAAAACTTTCTGGTAAGAACTGCTTATTCTGCCCAGTGTAAGCATCTAACTACTTTCATGGACTGCTGAAAAGGATGCTTTTTTTTCTTCTCTCAAGGATCCCTTTTTGTTAGGTTTTGCATAATGAATAAATTGCATTCATGAAATAATTTTCTCACCTTTCATCAATCATTTGCTGTACAGCTTCAGATAGAATGAGACAATCAGTGTTATCAAAACAAGTTGATAAAAATCTAGCCAAAAGCAAAGAATTTTGACATTTTAGGTAGCTTGATAAATGCTTTCAATTCATCTTTTAGAAATTAGAAGTCCTTCAAAATTCCTTCAGGTTTTAGGCACTTTAGTGCCAGATCCACTGCAGAGATGTACAAGATGTACACTGATACCTTAGAGGAAGTCCTGTAATGGTGTAGTGTAGGGGGTAAGGTAGACTCACCTTCACTTCAGTTTGGCTTTAAACACTTTGTTTCCCTTTGATAGCAAGCAAGTATCCATCTCTTCTGCCCTTTAGCAGGACTGTGTACTATGTTGTGCTAGGTACTTTGCATACATTGTTTCTTATTTAATCTTTAGAACAATACTGTCAGTTGGATATAGTTTCTGCTTTCCTAAGGAGGGAACTGAAGTCTGGAGAAGTGTTAAAATTTGTCTAAGCTGTTCAACTGCAACCATGATATTAGAACCTAGTCTACCTGCTTCCAAAGTCCATGCTGTCCACTGTACCATACTATTTCAGTACTTTTTGACCTGGAAATTAGGAAAAAAATAAGCAGCCCGTAATGCCTTCTGCTTCCCTTGGTGTGTTTTCATTTGGTGTGTCAGTCTGCTTTACCTTGTAAAGTTGGACAGATTTTTTTGTACATTAATGAATTAAATGAAGAGAGGAAATTATTGGAATTTGAGCTTTTTGTAGCTCTTAATACCACTATTATCATTTTGCTGCAGGGAAAACAAACTTGGATAAAGTTAAATGAAAGGAAACACAGTGAGGGAGTATTGAATAGTTAGTATTAATGGTATTTTTTATTCACTACATAGGTTTTTTTTTTTAACTTTTGGCAGAGACATTTAAACTGACTTTGCTCCATTTTGTACCTACTCTTGAGATACTTATATTCCAAGCTGAATGTCGTTAACTAACAAGGACACACAAGAAATGCTAGAGTCCATAATTTTTTAATGGCAACAATAAAGCATTTTAAAAGTAAAAGGAATAATGCCCATCTGTTGTAATCTATGTCTAAAGGAGAGTTCTAAAAGATAGATAAGTATTGTTAACCTAAAGGTACCGTCATTTTGGGGTCAGAGTAGAAGAGTGTGTGGTGATTAGGCCCCAACATTTCCAGTGAATCATGTTAATGGTTTTACCCCTAGGGGATGATGGAACTAACAAAGAAGCCACCAGCACAGGAAAGCTGAACCAGGAGAATGAGCACATTTACAACCTGTGGTGTTCTGGTCGAGTGTGCTGTGAGGGGATGCTTATCCAGCTGAGGGTAAGTAGGGAATTTCTGGTACAGTGTATATCTTCCTTTCATTTTTTCCAGTGTGATCCCAAGTCCTGTAAGATCAGTGTCTCATTTTTTTCATGTTTGACTTAAAATGAGATCTAAAAATCATCTTTTGGGAATTCCCTGGTGGTCCAGAGGTTAAGACTCTGCGCTTCCACTGCAGAAGGCCCAGGTTCGATCCCTGGTCAGGGGACTAAGATCCTGCAAGCCACGCGGCACGGCCAAATAAGTAAATAAAAATCATCTTTTTTACTGACTGGCAAATGTAGAGTATATTTGATGAAGCATTTGAGTCCCCTTCCAATGTCTTCTCCTTATAGCAAACAGAAGTTGCAATTGTTCTCTTGGGTTTTTTTTTTGCTTTTTAGTTCCTCAAGAGACAGGACTTATTGAATGTCCTGGCCCGGATGATGAGGCCAGTGAGTGATCAAGTGGTATGTATTCTTCCTGCTGGTTTTCTCTGTACAGATTGAATTCTTAACTTCTTAGAGCTTGTTCCATTTCTTGCCAGGATTATATTTGGACTTTCTAACAACTTGTGTCCCTTGCCCAAATAATGGAACCTTTTCTATCTAGACAGATCATCTTCCACTCAGTGTGAAACTGGGGGTGGAGGTGCAGGTGGGTGTGAGGAGACATATGTGCTTTTTGTGGGGAAAGAGGTAATACTCTGTCACCAGGTAGATCAGCAGAATCAACCTGGATGATGGAGGGAAAAACAGTTGTCACAGACCGTTTGCCCTCACATCTGACTCTGCTTTTGGTATCTGCTTTTATCTTTGGCAGTAGGCTGGGTTTCTTTTCAAATATTTTTTGCCTCAAGTAATACATCTTGGGCTGAATGAGTTCATGACACAATATGGAGACCTTATTGTTTGGTATACTTTCTTTCCTTTGTTAAATTAACATGTTAATCTGAAAATTGTGTCCTTCCTTAGAGATGCCACATTCCCCCTCCCTTCATTCTTCCAATAAATAATTGTGCTGACTCCCACTGCTGCAAGAAACAAAAATACATGAGACAGTCTTTTATATCAGCTAGTAGAACAAGAAATGTATGCATATATATCAAAATACAAAGTAGTATTTGGTTAATAAGTGCCATATTGGTAATATAATTAGGTACTTTTTATTGGATTGAAACTCAATTGTTATTTTAAAGGTCTTACTGTTAGTTGGAAACCTGTTTCTTTTATTTATTTTAATTTTTCTAATGTGGCCGCTGATGATTTAACCCACTAATTTTTAGAGCCTCCTCTAAAAACTCAAAGGAGAAAGTTTTGCTGCATCTTCAGCCATCTTTTTGTAGAAATTCTTCAGAGTGTTGTGTTAATCATTTTCAGTTCTTTCCTGAGGTAGATTTAATCTTCTCTTTTCTTCTGAGCCAGCCAGCCTTTTACCTTTTTTGCTGTTTTGGGTTTTTTTTTTTTTCCCTGCAATGAAAAGCAGCCTCAACAAACCTATGGGTTTTTTATATTTTTAAGCCTTTTTATGTGGGTTCTGCTTAAAAGAGCAGGAAACCTTTTCTTTAGCAGCTGCCATCTTCCCAGATCTTTGCCGTATTTCCCTTCATTAACATTTCCCTTCTTCCACATATATGCTAGTAAATTTTGACCCAGACTTTTAAAAATATAGTTAATAAGACAAATAGGGCCATGTTTTATCATACCAGACTCTTTAGGCTTATAACTTTATCTCTCTGGCCCAATGTAGAGTATTAAAAACTGTTTAACCTGCCTCTGGGGTGTTTCCAACACCAACAAATTCTCTGATTCTCCGGATACCAGTTGGGTGTCCAACAATTCAATTCAATTCAATTCAATTCTGATACTATACTAACTTGGAGTTAGTGCCAGATCCCACAAGTTAAAGGTCTCATTCCCACAAGATTGCCCACACTTCAGATGCCAGTTGCAGGCCCCAGGCCACCATACTTCTGACTGCCCAGCTATAAATCTAGAGTTCCCACAGCCCTCCCCTCAGGTTCAATAATTTTCTAGAATAGCTCAGAGAACTCAGGAAAACACTTTACTTACATTTACCAGTTTATTGTAAAGGCTACAATTCAGGAACAGCCAAATGGAAGAGAGGCATGGGGGTGGGGCGGTGCACAGAGCTTCCATGCCTCTAGAGCTTGGGCCCCTCTTCATAGGGTCATTTAGGCTGTTGGCAGAATTCAGTTCCCTGTGGTTGCAAGTTCCTATTTTCCTGCTAGTTGTCGCTGGGAACTGCTCTTAGCTCCTAGAGGCCATTCTCAGGTCCTTGCCACGTGGTTCCCCTCCACCCCATAGCCCTTTCACACTTTCCCCCTTTCTTCAAGTAGGGTCCAGTCCCTTTTGAGGACTCACTTGATTAGATCAGTCCACCCAGGATAGTGTCTTTTGATTAACTCAATTAGGGACCATCTGCTATGTAACAGCATAATCATGGTAATGATAATACCATCACATTCGTAAGTCCTGCTCACATTTGAGGGGAGGATGTATACACCAGCAGGCAGGCATATTGGGGGCTGTCTTAGAAATCTGCCTATCACAGAACCTAACAGATGAGTTTTGTTGGGTTTTTTTAAAGCAAATAAAAGTAACCATGAATGATGAAGACATGGATACCTATGTGTTCGCTGTTGGTACTCGGAAAGCCTTGGTACGACTACAGAAAGAGATGCAGGATCTGGTATGTCAAGTTCTTTTTCAAATAATATGTAGAAACTGTGCCTCTTTATTACATAAATGTTTGACTTCAGAACATAAAATAGTTATATCACTTGAACAGTTGTATCACTTTGAAATAAGTCAGTACATATTCTCTTGAGAAAAAAAATCCTTGTGCATAATAAAATATGTCTTACTTTCAACTACGTCTTCCTCTAGAGTGAGTTTTGTAGTGACAAACCTAAGTCTGGAGCGAAGTATGGACTGCCTGACTCCTTGGCCATCCTGTCAGAGATGGGAGAAGTCACAGAGGGAATGATGGATACAAAGGTAAATACAATAGAAGGTAAATACAATAGAAGGTAAATACAATAGAAGACATACATTTGTAGGTAAATACAATAGAAGACATACATTTGTAGACCATTTACGGGGCAGTCTCCCTGAAAGTTACCCTATATAAATTCTTCATTTTTATCTTCCTTTCCCACACAACCATTAAAATACTTTCCTTAAACAATAGATTCACTTGTCAAAAAGACAGTTTTATTAGTCAAGAAATTCTCTCTAAATCAAGAACAAATTGTCCCTAGGATTGCTAATGGCTTTCGGGTTTTTTGAAAAAGGACTACTACTTTAATCCTTATCACCATGTCATTTAGTACGTTTGTTAAAGTTTCAGTTTGTATAGAAGACGGGTATATAAAGAGCTATTTTTTTCCTATTGGTTGTGTATGGTAACAGCACATCTTAGTATCATAAAAATATAGGATAGCTCAAAGACAGTTCTAAATGTAAGTTCTGGGTGATGTGGTTGTGAAGAATTCCTAAAATTATTTTAGATTTTATGTTCATGCTTTCACTCGTATTTTGAACACTATTTTTAGATATATTTTCAGCTGCTCAATTTTGATCATTGGTGTGACTAAAGAAGGGCAGTAGTTTCATCATAGGGAGAGTCCTTATTTAAATTTAATTTTTTTTAAGCTTTAGCCTTCATGACATTGTGCAAAAGTAAGGAGGATTAAAGAGTGAATATCTATGAAAAAAGAGAAGTGCATCAAACCTACTTTAAAAAAAATAATTTTCTTTTCTTATTTCAGATGGTTCACTTTCTTACACACTATGCTGACAAGATTGAATCCGTTCATTTTTCAGACCAGTTCTCTGGTCCAAAAATTATGCAAGAGTACGTATGAAATAAAAATACTGAAATCAGTTTTCTTCACTAGCTTTCTGTGTTGAAACACCTGCAAGGTGCTTCTGCAATTTCCCTTCCCAAATGAGTGAGGGAAGTTGGTGACAGCATCCAAGTTTTCCTTTGCCTTGACTGCATGCATTGAGAAGGTAATTGAAAACCTATGGGGGACAATCAAATAAGCCTCCCCAGTTTGCATGTGTCACCGCATGTATGCATCACCCACTCAGTGAGGTAAATGAGAACCTAACAGAATGGCTAATACTAAGAAAATGCAATTGGTAGTCTCTGTCCTTTGTAGTCTAGGGTTGTTGTTTTTTGGGGATTTTTTTCCTTTTTAATTTATGATGCGAATCTGTGACGTTTGATTTGTGTTTGATTGCAGGTGTATGCATTTTGTAATTCATGGCCTTTTCCGGCTTTCTTCTTTGAATGGTTGAGTGATTATATTCTTTCTAGTGTATTATCATACACCCTTAATGCCCGTAAAGTTTCTGGCTTTATAGTAATATTGTTTGAATGTAAATATTCAGGGCTTGAATTTGCTGTTTGATTTCACATCCTGTCGCAGGAGAGCGTATTTAAGTTTACCCTTGGTGTAGAATTGGTTCTGACCTAAATTTCTGGCTAAGGACTGTGGAGTTGAATACAGTTAAAAGCCAATTTGAATTTTAATTTTGTGTCAAAATCACTAAGGTAATCAAAATTACTTATGCCTCTAGATGGTGTCGCATCGTCCTTGCCTTGCTCAACTCAATAATAACACTTTGGACAAAGTATCACATTGCGGCATTCATGGAGCATTTTGTGTGTGGGGCGAGGTGTGGAGGGTTGAAAGTCAAAGATTACAAGAGGATTCTTTGGGGAGTCAGAACTAAATTATATATGCTATAGTAGATTATTTCTCAACTTATTCTGAGCCTGACTCAAAAATAAGATCCTTCATCATAGGAAGATAGATTAAGAGTTAGAAATAAAACATAAAAATCCATCAAAATAGGGCTTCCCTGGTGGCGCAGTGGTTGAGAATCTGCCTGCCAATGCAGGGGACACGGGTTTGAGCCCTGGTCTGGGAGGATCCCACATGCCACGGAGCAACTAGGCCTGTGAGCCACGACTACTGAGCCTGCACGTCTGGAGCCTGTGCTCCGCAACAAGAGAGGCCGCGATAGTGAGAGGCCCGCGCACTGCGATGAAGAGTGGCCCCCACTTGCCACAACTAGAGAAAGCCCTCGCACAGAAACGAAGACCCAACACAGCAAAAATAAATCAATAAACTCCTACCCCCAACATCCAAAAAAGAAAAAAAAAATCAAATAAAAAGGTTATTTAAAATATGGGCCTCATACTTAAATACAGGCTCATTTCTGGCTCCCCAGGTGAGATGGAATTATCCTTCCTGGAGGGGACATCACTGGAGGTGTTGAAGGATAGGATAAAGATCACTTGGGAATGCATCCATCAGATAGACGAGTGGACCAGATGACCTGTAAAGCTCCTTCGGGCTCTGAGATTGTATTTAACTTGGGGATGCCAAGCCAAATACTGTGCTGATTATTTGCACAGTTATCTGTT
The DNA here is from genome assembly GCF_000442215.2 of Lipotes vexillifer. Lineage (NCBI taxonomy): Eukaryota > Metazoa > Chordata > Mammalia > Artiodactyla > Lipotidae > Lipotes > Lipotes vexillifer. Next base: position 1,993,133 of record NW_006784347.1, on the reverse strand, counting down.
CATCTAAGTGAATTGGGTGACTTATGTGCATGGAAAGTATCTCTCTCTTGTGTTCTTTCTAAATAGCTCTTTCTTTTATGACAGGGAAGGTCAGCCTTTAAAGCTACCTGACACTAAGAGGACACTGTTGTTTACATTTAATGGTAAGTGTTCTGTGTCCTGTCTGAGTTCTTTGTTTTCTGTGAGATGATGTTAAGGAGAGTATTGTTTCTTTCTAAACGATAGCTGTTAAAACTAACCCCAGCGACTTCCCTGGCGGTCCAGTGGTTAAGACTTTGCTTTCCAATTCAGGGGGTGCTGGTTCGATCCCTGTTCAGGGAGTTAAGATCCCACATGCCTTGCGGCCAAAAAACCCAAAACATAATAACAGATTCAATATTGTGACAAATTCAATAAAGACTTTAAAAAAATGGGCCACATCAAAAACAAAATCTTTAAAAAAAAAAAAACCTCATGCCACCTTATTGGTTTTTTGGTTTCTTCAGTAAGAGATCCTTTTATATATTTTAATTTCTATTTTCTGCTGCATTTTAGCTGCCTAAGAAATTGGGAGAAAGGAGCCTATTAATACAAAAAGAAAAAAAAATTAATACAAGAAATATGAATGCTGCCATTAACTCAATAGGAAAATTGTTTTGTTTTCCAGTGCCTGGCTCAGGTAACACTTACCCAAAGGATATGGAGGCTTTACTACCCCTGATGAACATGGTGATTTATTCTATTGATAAAGCCAAAAAGTTTCGACTCAACAGAGAAGTAAGACCTGCAGCCTTTATTATAAGTTGGAGCCTTTTATTGTGTTTTTCCCCCCAAGGGGCGGCGGGGAGGGGGGTCAGCTTTCGATTATTTCAGTGATTTTATCTTTGCTAGTTGACTTAAAAGTGCTGCATGGGAGTGGTTTTATGAAAGAATATTAAATGGGATTTTGTTTCTGTTTGGATTGAAATGGATTTCTTAAGAATTGCTTTGTGTCCTGGGGAAAGGGCAAACAGAAAGCAGACAAGAACCGAGCTCGAGTGGAGGAGCACTTCCTGAAGCTGACGCATGTGCAAAGACAGGAAGCTGCCCAGTCTCGGCGTGAGGAGAAGAAAAGAGCAGAGAAGGAGCGAATCATGAATGAGGAGGATCCTGAGAAACAGCGCAGGCTGGAGGTAAGACAGACTCTTCTTATCACTGAGGTAAAACTCAGATTTATAAGGATGCCTATTTGCGCCATATTGGCTGGTAAGGTAATTCTGTGTAGGAATGTACACGGGCTAAAGGCTTAGCATTTTCTCAGCACTTGGGACAGTTGATAGCACTGTAAAAAAAAAAGAATAATCCTTCCTGTTCAAACCATGTTAGATTGAGCCACAGTCCTGGAGAATGATATGAATTATCCTGTTCCCCCCAGCATAGGCCCTTTTTGAAAGTTCCACTATCATCTTTCAAGCCAAACACATACTAGGGTAGAAAGAAATTTGGAATTTTAATAGAAGCCAGGACATGTGCCCTATGGTCCACATAAAATTGTTTCATAAAAATTTTATTTTGATTATAGAATTAGAGAATTCTAATATTTTTTCTTTGTATTTTGTTTTCTATTTTGTACATAACTAGAATCTCAAACTCAAGAGCTTTTTAAGGCTGTAGTCCGTTATGTTTCAAACATCAGCATATTCTCATGTTTTGTGAAGTAAGATGCTGCAGTCCAGCTGTAACATTTTAAACCTTGTAAATGCTGATCAAAGAGGAGAACAAAGTTCTGGGAAATGTGAATTTTAATGTGAATAACCTCAAGGATTGAAGAAAATTCTCGTAAGTGGAGGAGGCAGGCTGCCAAGAAAAAGTGAGCCCCTGGACTTCCCTGGTGGCGCAGTGGTTGAGAGTCCGCCTGCCAGTGCAGGGGACATGGGTTCGAGCCCTGGTCCGGGAAGATCCCACATGCCCCGGAGCAACCAAGCCTGTGCGCCACAACTACTAGAAGCCCACACTCCTAGAGCCCGTGCTGCGCAACAAGAGAAGCCACCGCAATGAGAAGCCCGCGCTCCGCAACAAAGAGTAGCCCCCAGTCCCCGCAACTAGAGAAAGTCCGCGCGTAGCAACGAAGACCCAACACAGCCAAAAATAAATAAATAAATTTTTAAAAAAGAAAAAAAAATGTGAGCCCCTGTGTGGCACTTTAGTTGCTGGTAGAGTCATTAATGCTGTTGAGTGAAGTGCCCAGAGTACCACAGCCCTCCTCTCATCCTTTCTCATCAATCTTTGGTTTGGTTTAGTTGATGGGTATTTTTCCCCTGAAAATAGAGCTCTGTGTTTATGCAGTCTTCTTTATAAATATAAATGGCTTTTTAACAGATACACAGGAAGAATCTACATGGACTCATTAATAGATAATGCCTTTCATTTTTCTATGGAAAAAAAAGTTCTCCAGTTATTTCTAGAGTTTGAAACTATAGTAGGTTTAAGTAAAAGAGGGGCCCAGAACTTAAGTCAGATTGTAAGTTGCTTGTGGGTGTAAACCATGTATTTTTTTTTTAGAACCACCACTTTATAGTATCTAGGCCTAGGTACCTTGTAAAAAGCTCCAGTGAATTAAATGGGAAAGGAGCCAAACAAAATACAAAAAACCCTACAGTGAATTGCTGGCTTGAATGGCTCATTTATACCAATGATCTGGACCTTCCTGCCACTACTGGTAGAGCCTTGTTTTGTTTCGTTACATATTTAATTTGAAAAGTATAGAGAAACATATACACAGACATTAAAATTAACCTTAATTCTACCATGTAAGAACAGTAACATAATCCTTCAGACAGTTCCCATCCCTAAAACCAACCACTGTTAACACTATATAGTTTATTTAGTCCCTCAACTGTGTATATTCAGTGTACTTATTTCATTTCTTAATGTAGAACATCTTATAAACTTTTTATATTAAAAATATAGCAATCTTTCAAGAAAGTGTCTTTCCATTTTTTTTTGAGGTATGAGGGCCTCTCACTGTTGTGGCCTCTCCCGTTGTGGAGCACAGGCTCCGGACGCACAGGCTCAGTGGCCACGGCTCACGGGCCCAGCCGCTCTGCGGCATGTGGGACCTTCCTGGACCGGGGCACGAACCCGTGTCCCCTGCATTGGCAGGCGGACTCTCAACCACTGCGCCACCAGGGAAGCCGCAGCAATTCTTATAACTATCTTCTGGAATGTTATTTGTGATGCTAGCCTAAATAGTATAGGCAGTATTCTAGTTTTGACTTTTTTTTAAACAAGTACTGAAATCTTAGTTTTCATTCCCTCTTTCTCTCTAGGAAGCTGCCTTGAGGCGTGAGCAAAAGAAATTGGAGAAGAAGCAAATGAAAATGAAACAAATCAAAGTGAAAGCTATGTAAAGTCATCCAAGAGATCTGATGAGTCCTTATGCCACCTGTAAGCTCTGAATTCACAGGAAACAAAAAATACCAGTTCATTTCTCATCTTAAAGTTTCCAAGTGACTGAGAAATCCTTATTTCATCATGTGTTCTGTTTTTGGTTTGGAGTTTTACAAAGGTCATAGATACATTGGAAGGACTCTGTTACAGTAATTTTCTTCCAGATAATCAAATTATTTTGATTATTTTATAAAAGGAATAATATATGAAATCTGTGTAGTTTCAAAACATTTTAAAAATTATAACATGAATCAGTACTTTTAGTGCTTGATATTTGAAGAAATATCATGAAATTTATAGATATATAATTAGATTGTTGCTTTTTGTTTAAACTAGGCAGTTGAAATGGCTATGAAGACTGACTCTAAACCAAGATTCCACAGATAACTATTGGAATTGCACAATAAACATTGCTTGGTGTTCTCTTCTGTGTCTACATTAAACTTGTAAAAAAAAAAATAAAATTTAGAACACTATATGTGGTGTTGAGATTTCAGGGACTCAACAGTCTAGTTCAGTATATGTTTATAGGTGGGAGGTGCTGATGACAGTATGATAGGATATCTGTAGGCTTTAGGATACTTACATGTATGTGGAAAATTCTAGGGACAGGTAGTACAGGAGCACGGTTTCCTCCTTACCTGATACCATGAGCTAATGACAATGTGAATGCTGTATTTTAAGTGGTTGTATGTTTTTTTGAGTAACAAATGCATGAAAAATTAACTGCTTCACCTAGATGAGATCAGTGGTCTATGTGAAGTCACAAAAGTTTCCTTCTTGGTCGCCACAACGTATGGGATGTTCACGGAGAAGCTCTGTTCTCTGTGTTATGGCCATGTCCCTTTGCTTCTCCTTCTGCTTTTATCTCTTCCACAGTTGAGGCTGGGTATATTCTTTCAAAGAAATAGCCATGAATATGCATAAACATACTTTTAAAAATGAACTTTCCTAGACTATTGAGAGTTCCTTCTGCCTCTTAAGGAAGGAACTCTTGGGGGAGAGGCCCATCTATCTGCACAAGCATTTAGCTTGTTCAGATCTCTGCATTTTATAAATGCTTCCTACTAAGAAAGCATTTTTTAAGTCACTGCTTGTACCAGGTAATTTTTGCTGGGGATGGGAAAGGGTTGGGTTTTTTGTGGGAGAGGGGTGGGTGGGTATTTTTTGTTGATGCTTTATGTGCAGGTGTGTTCTGAGGCAATAACAAGTTGCTGTGAAAACAGCATGTGCTGCTGCCTTCGTAACTGCATGGAAACTTTTCACATGGGTTTTTCTCTAGGTTAATGCAGAAATGTATAAACTGGGAGATGCAAATGTAATATTTTTTTTAACAGTTCATGAAATTAAGTTATTAAAATAACAATTTAATTACCTTAATGCTATATAATTCTAGAATTAGCCTTGTTTTACAAACCTTTAACCTGCATTTTAGAAATCAAAGTTGGTATGCTTAGCTATCTTTTGATTAATAAAAGCTTTCTTAAAGTCCCACACATTTGGACCATGGCAGCTAATTTTGTAATTTAAGCATTCATATGAACTACCTATGGACATATATTAAACTAATTGACAAAAGCCTCAGAGTGCCGCCTTTACTTTTCTGGGGTTGCCCTACAAGAGTATAAGCCCATAGTTGTTACCAGTTTTTGGTGTTTTGTTTTGTTTTTGGCTGTGCTGCACGGCTTACGGGATCTTGGTTCCCCAACGAGGGATCAAACCTGCGCCTTCGGCAGTGAAAGCGTGGAGTCCTAACCACTGGACCACCAGGGAATTCCCACTAGTTAGTTAATGTTTTATATTTTTAGAGCCCCATTATGTCATTGATGGGCGTCTCCCCAAAGTCCCCCACTAGAGTTAAGACACCATTGTCTCTCCTATGACTGAGAGGACAAAGAGAGGAGAATGTTGACTGTCACACGTTGGAAAACCTGTCTTGTCCCCCAGTATTGTCTGCATTGCCTGGGCACTTAGCAACACCACAAGTGCTGGACTGGAAGATAAAGACTTGGCCTTTAGTGCCAGCAAAACCAGTTACCAATCCTTTGACTTTGGGCAGGTCATTAACCTCTTTGAGTCTCTGTTCTAATCTTCCTTCTACAAAGTAAGGGAAGTAATTATTTTCTCTACCTACTTCACATGTAGGTCAACACCAAGAGGTAATATATGTAAAATTCTCCTGTAAATGGTAGCACTTTAAAAAATGTATCATCTAGGCCTGTTCTCCAAGTGGTGTATTTTTGCTTTATTCTGTTTTGCTTTTCTTTCTCTCAGTGGAAACTAAGCAGATCCTTCTTCTCTAACTTTTGAGTATAAGTTTCTGAATAGCCAATCTGTTCATTTCTCTTTTAGCTGGATGAGGCTGGGGGGGGGGGGGGTGGGGGTGGGGGGGATAGTTTACAATTCTGTTTCCTTAATAATAGAAACTTTCCTTGTCAGGCACCAGATGTGAAACTCTTTTCTTTAGATGGAACTTAGACCAAAGAAAAACATTAATTGGCTTTCTCATTCCACCCATCCAATAGGAATTGGAAACGTGAAAATTACTTCGAGCAGTGTTCTACAAGGATCTAGTTTTGGTGTGAGGGATGAAATACTGTATTTAATCACCCCAGATTCTCTTTCCTTACTGTTCCTGGCTCCATGAATTCAAATTTATGCTTTGAATTATTTGAAAGCATGTAAGAGGGAGAAGACAGTTATACCCATAGAAGTGGCTTCTATTACACACTACTAAAACAATAGTGGAAAGTATTTTCTCAGTTTCTGGAGTTTGGTGATGGACTAAAGATTTATTTGCATTTGGAAAAAAAGTGTAATGTTTTTATCTTTGCGCAAGTTGAATGCCATCTTCTCAACTCTGTGAACTGAGAAATAATACCAATTTCAGAAGAAAGTTTTTTGTTTTGTTTTTTTTTCCCTGAAAGGGAGAACTTTGTGTCTACTACTATACTGCTCTTAATGGCTATTATTAGGTTATAATTTCATCTTTTAAAATTAATTGTCCTCTTTAATTTCACCTATTTTGCTTTTCCAAATAGTGTAACTTTTATTTATGTAAAAGACACCCAGGCCTTTTAAAATATTTAGTTCCATGGGAGTTATTTGGAGATCAGATAATATCATATCCGCCTAGGTTGTTTGTTTTATCAACTTTGCTTTCCTATCACATTTCCAACTTAAATGCTTAAATAGCTTTCTTTTGCCTCTTTTTCTTGCATGTTAACTGTATCATTTAGCAAGGTTGTAGCAAAGCTAGAATTGAAGCTATTTTCTGCTTCAGGAAAGAGCCCTGGGTTTGTGGGTAGGGACTCAGGTGCTGTCCTAGTGCTGTAACAAGTCTCTTTCCTTATCTATAAGTGGGCATCATCTACTCTGCCCTTTCTAAAATGCCTTTTCAGAGGATATTAGATAACATGTATAAAGTGCTTTGACATATAAAATGCTCTATAAATTATCCTGCTCAACTTGTTAAACTACACATTGTAAGCATTTCTAGCTCTCACTTGAGTATTCTAGGCAATTAGTTTTACCTTTCTCACAGTTAATTTATGTTGTATCTTAAAGAGGGCAGTGCACTCCGGGTGCTCAGAGTTAAAACAAAATAGCCGGGATCTTCAGTCCATCTCCATTCCTCTAAGGCTTCAAGCAAGTTTCAGAAGGCTCCAGAAATCTTGGAGAGTCCCAGCCCTTATGATACATAAGTGAAAAGCAATAGGGAGTTTGTACATCCTGTGACTCAAGTCAAAAGCAAAGCAAGGAGAAACTGAGTTTGTAAATTCTCAAAATTGACCTTTCATTACACCAGTTTTCTAAGTTGTCTGGATTTTGGAGGCCCTTTTGTAAGGAAATTTGCTCCTTGAAACAGAGTCTAGGCCAAAAGTTTCTCAAAATATCTTTTGTGGGCAGTCCTGAAGATGGTGAGATCTTTTAGCCCCCTTGACCAACTGACATCCAGTTAGAAAATGACATAGCTACTGGGCTGGACAGAACAAATGAGAAGTACTTACGTGTTTAAATTCCCCATTGTGGTGGCTGCATCAAGTCTGGCATCTTTCAGGTGCTGACTCCTCTAGTACCCTTGATTCCAAAGACCACATGTGAAGGTCTTTTCAAGAGAACATCGCAGGGGACGTCCCTGGTGGCACAGTGGTTAGGAATCCACCTGCCAATGCAGGGGACGCAGGTCCAATCCCTGGTCCTGGAGGATCCCATATGCTGCGGAGCAACTAAGCCCGTGCGCCACAACTACTGAACCTGCGCTCTAGAGCCCACGAGCAACAACTACTGAGCCCACGTGCCACAACTACTGAAGCCCACCTGCCTAGAGCCTGTGCTCTGCAACAAGAGAAGCCACCGCAATGAGAAGCCCAGGCACTGCAATGAAGAATAGCCCCCCCTCGCCGCGCACAGGAACGAAGACCCAACGCAGCCAAAAATAAATCAATAAAAATAAAGTTATTAAAAAAAAACATTCAGTAATTAAAAAAAAACTGCAGGGATTTTACTTCAATTTCTGCTACTATCTTGCTTTGTCAATTTACCGAGTTTGCAGCTAGTATCTTATTTGATGACAGAATAGTGAGGATACTGTTTTGGAATGTTAAAGCACTAGATGAGAGCAAAGTGATGTGTGTAAAATTCAGTGAGATCCTGAGATGCACTGGCAGAGTTCACATTCAGTTTTGGCATCAAACTTCCATCGGTCCCTGTTTGAATGGAGCGAACTTCTTCCCCATCATGGAAGTGAGACCAGTATAAATCCGTGTAAAGGGTCGTAGCTGGGAAGGGCGAGTGTTCATTACTTGATGGGGTATATACAGTTTTGGATCTAGCCCACCCCACCCCCGTGGGCGGAGTAAGTCACTGAAAAAAAAAAAAGCTGTGTCGGGAGCTTCCCTGGTGGCGCAGTGATTGAGAGTCCGCCTGCGGATGCAGGGGACACGGGTTCGTGCACCGGTCCGGGAAGATCCCACATGCCGCGGAGCGGCTGGGTCCGTGAGCCATGGCCGCTGAGCCTGCGCGTCCGGAGCCTGTGCTCCGCAACGGGAGAGGCCACAACAGTGAGAGGCCCGCGTAACGCAAAAAAAAAAAAAAAAGCAGTGTCGCAGAAGGAAGCCTTGCTCCATCCCTTACTGCTTCATCCTTTCTCAAGCCCTGCATGCCTTGGCTTAGGCTAGCTTTCCCAGCAAGGCAAACCTGACAGGTTTCTGCAAACAGAACATGTCTCAAGAGTTGTGGGTAAAGAAGGATCCAGGACCAAAAATATCCAGAGGGGGAGAAAAAGATAGTTGAGATATTTTCCTCCTTTTACTAAGGTGGCACAGAGAAAGGGTGGGATTCCCCTTTGTCGCTTGTCAGTCTTGTGCCCGAGAGGCCAAAGTGAGGGGCATTTGAGATATCTTCAAGGAAACTGCGAGACTGGTTTTTCCACTGAAGTCCTACCACACGAAAGGAAAAAGAACTTTAAAGTACTCAAAGTAGCGAAGTCAGCAGCCAGTGTTGGTTTGCCTTATTCTAGTCCCCTTGACTCTACATTACTGAAATCATCCCACTGCCTTCCTGCTTCGGGGATGGAGGCTCTGGAGAGCCCTTTTCGGACCCCGAAGGCCACACCAACGACAAACTAGGTCTTTGGCTTCCACACGCGGGAGGAAACGTGTCCCCTCCGTTGGAGACCGAATGCCCTCAGGTATGCGCAGCGCGTAATGAGGTAACTCAGAT
>NW_006784347.1:1968439-1983991 GCF_000442215.2 Lipotes vexillifer | reverse complement strand
GGCGGGGGCCCCGCCACACCAGCGGAGATGCGGGAACCAGGAAGAGCTTCCCCACCTGCCGGGCCTAGCGGGCCGGGGCGGGCCTTCCTCTCCTGCGAGGGGCGGGGCGGGGCGGGGCGGGGCGGGGCGGTTCTCTACCAGCCCTCCCCGGGTCCCTCTACTGCGCATGGCACGTTGCGTACCTCCCTCCCAGCAACTGGCCTGGCGGCAACGCGGCCTTAAACCAAGGAGGCGGAGCTGAGATTGGGTCGAGACTGCTTGTTAACTCCAGGACCAGGTACCGGGCTGGCGGGGCCGCCTGGTGCGCTCCAGGGATCGTTTCTTCCTTGCCCTGACGCCGATTCCATCTCCTCGGGGGCGGGCCTCCGGCAGAGCGGCCATCCTAAGCCCCACCCCTCGCCTTCTACAGGCCCCTTTTCACCCGAATTCTCGATTCACGCAATGAGGGGCTGCAGCCCGAAAGCAGAATAGGCTTGGGCCTGGCCCGGAGACACCGGAGCAGAGTTGCCGGGCTCCCTCTCCTCTTCCCCCCTCATTTTCAGGTGGGAAACCTGGGGCCCAGGTGGCAATTTGTCCTGATCTAGCAAAGAGGAGGCATATACTAGGTTGCCCTCTCCCCGCATCCCCCCACCTCATCCCCATCTCATCCCAGGCTGGATAGCCAGTGGGTCAAGCCCTCGTAAGGACAGAGATCAGGTACTCCCTGAATCAGCCTAAACAGAGCTTCTGATTGTCTTGTTTTCCAAAATGTTTAAGTGCCCACAGTAGATTGGGGTGGAGATGAGGGCGGGGGGAGGGAGGTGAGCGAGAGAGAAGGGGTGTGGTTAAATAAAATTGTTCAAGTTTTCAGGAAATGGGGAACTAACTTCTATGCCCAGCCTTCTGCTAAGATATCCTAGTATATTCTAACTTGACTTCTCCCAAAAGAGCAAAAGCCGTTCGAATTGATTCTTTTCTTATTGTAATATCTGTTGGGGTAGAACCGTATTCCAATATGTATTTGTGGGATTAAAACAGTTTTTCATTGATTGATGGATACTTTTCTTTAGAGACCCCCAAGACTGTTTCTTGTCCCTGAGAGTTGAAGAAACCAAATCTTTCCTGATTTTCAAATCTCCTCAGGCCAGGAGCCTATTCAGCCATATGTTAGTGCTGAACGGGTTAAATCTGTTGCCCCCCCCCCCACCCTTTAACTAGGTTTCTTAGAGGTATTGTGGCTCAAATGCAGCGTTTGTAGTTGTCATCGCAGACATGGAGGAAGTTTAGAAAACCAGTGACAAAAATAGGGAAAAAAGGAAAAATCAAAGTAAATGAATCTCCTTTCTGTACCACTTGGCATCTGGTCAACCTCATTGTCAAATCAGGTGATCCTTTTTCAGTCATTATATCTTTGCACACACAGTCTTGACACTTCTCCCTAAGCTTCTCTGTTATCACTCATGGTTTCTAGAGCACAGGCTTTGGAACAGACCTAATCAGCCCTCCACCACTTGCCTGTGTAACTTTGTTTTTTTTGTTTGTGTGTTTTTTATTTTTTGGCCATACCACACAGCTTGTGGGATCTTAGTTCCCCAGCCAGGGATCGAACCTGCAGTGGAAGTGTGGAATCTTAACCACTGGATCACCAGGGAAGTCCCATGCCCGTGTAACTTTGGGCATTTAACCTCTCTGAGTCTTAATTTCCTGATCTGTAAAACGAGGATCTATAATACTTGCTGTGAGCTGATCTCCATGAAGCATTTAGCACAGATCCTGGCACATACTAAGTTCACATAAGTGTCTGCTGCTTTTATTATTTTTACCATTATTAATTTAACAGATACAGGAGTGCCGATATTAAGTGTTGGTCACAGTAGCCCCTGGGAATGCAACAGTGAACGAAATGCATTCCCTGCCTTCATAGAGTCTCTATTCTAGTGGAGGAAACTGATAAATAGGCAATTAAGAGAGTGGTAGGTATAAGAGTTGAATACAGAGGCCAGACATCTAACATGGGTAGGGAGGGGCGGTCAGGGAGGACTTCCTGTAGCACAGGACACCTGAGATGAGTAGTGAAGGACAGGTAAAAGTTAACAGGTTGGGAGAGTGTTAGTGGTCCACAAGGGGAAGCAGGATCGTTAAAGTTTTTCCTTTGGGTTCCATTTCCTACCTGCCTTTCAAGCTGCATGTCGTAAATATGGACCTATTCCAAGGCTTACTTCCCAGCTTTCTGCTTTTCTCTCACCATTTTCTTCTTTAGTGAATTTTTGTCGCTCATATAGCTTTAGATGCTAACTTCCAAGTCCACATAGCCACCTCTAGCCCCTCTTTTAAGCATCAGTCTTTTCAGTACTTCTCTAACTGAACGCTGTTTCTACTTGGGATATATAACTGTTTTCTCAACCTCAGTATGACCTAAAAACTCAAACTCATCTTTCCACCAAAACTTCCATCTCTGAGCTTTCCCATTTTGTCTTTGACACGCTACTCTTTTTGCAGTTACTTGGGCACACACAAAAAAAGTCGGAGTCATCAGAGTTGTTCAAGTTAAAATGGGTTCCCTGATTAGGTAGTGAGTCTCTGGCATGAGAAGTTTTCAAACAGAGACTAGATAACCTTATATTCAGGAGGTTCGCGGGCCTCTCACTGTTGTGGCCTCTCCCATTGCGGAGCACAGGCTCCGGACGCGCAGTCTCAGTGGCCATGGCTCACGGGCCCAGCCACTCCGCGGCATGTGGGCACGAACCCACGTCCCCTGCATCGGCAGGCGGACTCTCAACCACTGCGCCACCAGGGAAGCCCCAGGAGTTTTTAAAAGCAGTTTTTCCAAAGGGTGGAGGATAGGCTCGATGACTTATGGTGTACTTACTAACTAAATTTCTTTATTTTTCCTTCTCCCTATCCATCTATTTCTTAATATTCCCTCTGACACAGGCTCTTATCACCACAGATGTGGTCCAGTATAATTGTATTCTAACTGGCATTCCTTTTCTGGGTTATTTTCACCTCCCCCTCTCCTGTCCTTTTGCAGATTAATATTCCTTAGAATGTTCCTTAGAACAAGGCTCCTCAAATGTCAATATGATGGTCCACAGATCAGCAACATTACCATCATATGGGAGCTTGTTAGAACTACCAGGCCCCACTTCAGACCTTCTGAATCAAAATCCGCATTTTAACAAGATCCTCAAGTGATTTACATGCACAGTAAAGTTAGAGAGACACTACCGTAGACCACTGTTTTGTGTTTGTCACCTTTCTGTTCAAAATCTACAGTGGCTTCCTACTGCCTGCTGAGTAAAATCCGTGATCTAGCATGCACTTAAGGCCTGTTAATTGTTCTCATATGTGTGGAGTTCTGCTTCTGTAACCGCCCTCACATTAATTGGAGAGTATATGCAAAGTGCTGAAATACTGCTCGGCACATTTGGTCAGTCCTTCAGTATTACTGAGTGCCTACTCTGCTAGGCGCTATTCTAGAAACCAGGAGATACACCTGTGGATATGGAAGCACTAAATAATCAGCAGCTAATAGTATTTTATGCTTGGAATTCCCATTTTCTTTAAGTCCTGTTTGACATTCAAGCCCCACCTCTTCAATGAAACTATCTAGGTCCACCTAGCTAACTGTAATCTTTCCCTTTGCTGAACTTCATAAAGTGTTGCCCATTTCTACTTTTGCATTCCCCAGACCTGCTGAATTAACATTTTTGGAGGTGGGAGTTTGGTCGGGCATTCATAGATTTTTCCAACACAAATGAATTTGAAACACATCCTGGTTTGGGAACCAGTGGTTCAGATCATTAGCGAAGCTGTTTAAGTGGCAGCCTAGAACCAGTTCTTGGGTCTCTCCAATTGGGCAGTTATATTTGTTTATACAGTGTTTTGGAATTGACTTTATTTTCTATTTCCAGTATTTTTCCCAGAGCATAGATAATTCCTTCTGAGGATAAAAATCATCTCTTTATCTACATTAATATTCTCTTTTCTTTCTGTTGTAGACTACAGATGGATATGGATGTTGTTTTCTCTTAAATTTCTTTGGCTTGATGCTTTGTGTTTAATGTTATTAGTCAATGTGCATTCTAATAATCTTTTTTTTTTCCAAATTCAATCTATGTTTACTATTTCGTGGCAGGATAAATGATTCTCAGCATGGTGGGGTGGGGCTTCTATAAGATCAGTGTTGGGGTGAGAATAAATGCAATTTGGTAAAAATCTATAGATGATTTTGAATGGCCTCCTCACTCCCCTGGATTGAAAACCATTGCTTCGATTTCTCTGAAGCAATTCTAAGGACTTTTAGACTCTGTGTACCACACTAAGTCCCCACCCCCACTGCTGTACCACTGCCACAACCCCTCACAACCCTACCCCCCCCTTAAAGAAAGAAGGGAAATGTGGCAGGGTTTTTGCTAGATTCTTCAAAAGCATTTCTGAGTATTTATTTTAGTCATTTACTTTTAAAATCAACTTTATTCAGATGTAATTCACCTATAACAAAATACACTTTTTTGTTTGTTTTTTTTTTGGTTTTGTTGGCTGCGCTGGGTCTTCGTTGTGGCGTGCAGGCTTCTCTAGTTGCAGCGCACAGGCTCTAGAGCGTGCGGGCTCAGTAGTTGCAGCGTGCGGGCTTAGTTGCGGTATGTGGGATCTTAGTTCCCTGACCAGGGATCGACGTGCCCCCTGCATTGGGAGCGCAGAGTCTTAACCACTGGACCACCAAGGAAGTCTCAAATACGCCTGTATTAAAGTGTACAGTTTGTTGAGTTTTGACAGATACACTCACATAACCACCATGCAATGAAGATACAGAACTTTTCCATCACCCTGAAAAGTTCTCATGTGTCTCTTTGAAGTTGGTCCCTCATCTCACTGTTGGTCCCAGGCAAGCAAGATCTGCTTTCTGGGACTTCCCTGGTGGCTCAGAGTTTAAGAATCCAACTGCCAATGCAGGAGACACGGGTTCAATCCCTGGTCCAGGAAGATCCCACATGCTACGGAGGAACTAAGCCCATGTGCCACAACTACTGAGCCTGTGCTCTAGAACCTGCAAGCCACAACTACTGAAGGCTGTGTGCCTAGAGCCCGTGCTCTGCAACAAGAGAAGCCACCGCAATGAGAAGCCTGCGCACCGCAACGAAGAGTAGCCCCGCTCGCCACAGCTAGAGAAAGCCTGTGCGCAGCAGTGAAGACCCAACGCAGCCAAAAATAATAAATAAAATAAATAACTTTATTTTATATTAAAAAAAAAGATCTGATCTCTGTTGTATTTTTACTTTTTCTAGAATTTCATGTAAATGGAAACAGTGTGTAGATCTGTGTCTGACTTCTTTCACTTAACATGAAATTGTTGCCTATATCAGTAGTTTGTTCCTTTTTATTGCTGAGTAGTATTACATTGGTGTATGTACCACATTTTAAAAATCCATTTACCAGTTGGTAGATATTGTTTCCAGTTTGGGGCTCTTGTGAATAATGCTTTTACGAGCATTCATGTACAAGTTTATGAGAAAATGTTTTCATTTCTCTTGAGTAGATTACCTAGGAGCAGAATTGTTGGGTCATAAGAAGCTGCTAAACCATTTTCCAGTGTGGCCACATGAGTTTGCATTCCCACTAGCAACGTATGAGAGTTCTGGTTGGTCGATATCGACACTTGGTATTTTCAGTCTTTATGTTTAGCCATTTTGGTGGGTGTTTAGTGGTATCTCGTTGGTTTATGTACATTTCCCTGATGACAAGTGATGTTGAACATCATTTCATGTGCTTAGTGGCCACTCATATATCTTCTGTTCAGATATGTTGCCCGTTGTTTAAGCTGAGTTGTCTTATTATTGAGTATAGAAATTCTTTATATATTCTGTATATAAAGTCCTTTGTAGACACACACACTCACACACATATACATGCACACACAATATGTTTTCTCCCAATCTTTTCATTTTCTTAGTGGTGTCTTTCAAAGGCAGACATTTTTAATTTTGATAAAGATCAATTTATCATATTTTTGTTTTATATTTCATGCTCTTGATGTTCTGTTTTTGAATCTTTGCCTATCCCAACATCATGAAGATTTTCTCCTCTGTTTTCTTTAGTAGTTTTAACTTTCTCTTTAGTTCTATGATCCATTTCAAGTTAATTTTTGTGTAGGCTGTAAGGTAAGGGTCAATGTTCATTTTTTCTAAATAGATATCAAGTTGTATCCAGACTATCTTTCCCCATGAAATTACTTTGGCCATTCTTTTGAAAATTAATTGACCATATATGCATGGGTCTATTTCTGGATTCTCTGTTCTATTCCATTGATCCATTTGTCTATCCTTAGACCAAAGTACACTGTCTTGATTACTATAGCAATAAAGTAAGTCTGGAAATCAGGTAATGTAAGTCATAACTTTCTTTTTCAAAACTGTTTTGGTTATTTTAGGTCTCTTCTATTTCCATGTAAACCTTAGACAGCTTATCATTTTCCTTTCAAGGTCTTTTGGAATTTTGATTAGCATTGCACTGAATCTGTAGATCAATTTGGAGAGAATTAACATCTTAATGATATAGAGTCTTCCAATCTATGAACATGGTGCACACCTCTTATCTAGATCATCTTTAATCCCTCTTAGCGGTGTTTTATAATTTTAAACGTACAGGTCTTATCCATAATTTATTAAAATATTCCTAATTATTTTATGGTTTTGTAGGTATTATTGATGGTATTGTTTTTTAAATTTCATTTTCTACTTGGTTGTTGCTAGTATATAGAAATACAATTACATTTTATAATTGACCTTTCTACATTCATTTTAAGTATAATGATTTTTTATGAATACTTAGAGTTTTCTATGTATACAATCATGTCTACATAGAAAATCATAAAGAATTTTACGTCTTCTCCAATCTATACGCCTTTTATTTCTTCTTGCCTTTTTGCATTGGCCAAGACCACTAGTACAATAATGAATAGCAGTGATAAGAATATTCTTGCTTTCCTTCTGTCCTTAGAAGAAATTCATTCATTCTTTTTACTGTTAATAGATGTTAGCTATAAATTTTTTTTAATTTTTTAATTTAATTTAATTTTTTTATACAGCAGGTTCTTATTAGTCATCAATTTTATACACATCAGTGTATACATGTCAATCCCAATCGCCCAATTCAGCACACCACCATCCCCACTCCCCCGAAATTTTTTATACATATCTTTTAGCAAGTTGACTTGGTAAATTCTATTTCTATTCTATTCCTAGTTGACTATTCCTAATTGACTAAGAGTTTTGTTTTTTTTTTAACTTGTGGGTTAGTGTTGAATTTTGTTAGATGCTTTTTCTCCATTTATTGAAATGATTGTATTTTTACTTGCTTACTCAGTTAATAAGGTAAAATGGCATCGATTCATTTTTTCAAATTCCTTAAAATTGGTTGTTCTTTATTTGCAAACAACTTCAAACAAAGACAGTTTTGGGTACGTTGATTCAGTTTTAAATGTTAAACCAATCTGTTATTCCTGAAGTAAACCCCACTCGGTCATGATGTATTATGCTTTTAGCCATTCTAGACATAAATTCTTAACTATAAATAGCAAACATAAAATAAGATCAGGGGCTTCCCTGGTGGCGCAGTGGTTGGGCGTCCGCCTGCCGATGCAGGGGACACGGGTTCGTGCCCCGGTCCGGGAGGATCCCGCGTGCCGCGGAGTGGCTGGGCCCGTGAGCCATGGCCGCTGGGCCTGTGCGTCTGGAGCCTGTGCTCCGCAACGGGGGAGGTCACAACAGTGAGAGGCCTGCCTACTGCAAAAAAAAATAAATAAATAAGATCAGGATGATATGAAAAAAGATACATTTGAGAAATGGCAAAAGCTCTTGGAAATGGGTAACAAAAATGTAAAACTTAGTAGAAAGGTTGGAAAATAAAGTTTGAAGAAGTCTCCTAGAAAGCAGAGAGTTGTAAAGTATGAGTGAAATAAATACAAAATTGGGGGCTAATTCTAGAAGTACACCTTTAACTATTAGAGTTTCTGTTCCTATTTCTTGTCAAAGAAATGATATTCCCCAGAATCGGAAGCCCCAAATCTCCACGCTCTAAAGGCTGACTAAGTGCAACTGACTAAGCAGCTAGTCCAGACTGCAGCAGGATGGAGGGCCTCTGGAAGGCCGTCTCCAGGGGAAAATTGGAATGGATGAATTTGAGTGTATGGAAAAACACACTGATGAGACGAATAGCAGAAATGTTGAAGTATTTGGAAAAGTTAATAGCTACATGGGAAAACAAGCAAGTGAAAAAATGAGGCAATTATTAACTCTAGGGGGGAAAAATGAGTGTATGGGGAATATGACGTGGTCACCTCTGTTTGCCTCAACGAAGAACCATGTTTACATAGTCCTAGTAATGTAAATTTGGACTATTAACCAAAATTTATGTCAGAACTATGTTGGGAGAATGAAGGCAGGAATGTAGGGTGCAGGAAGTTGATGTGGGAGAGCTTAGTCTTCACCTACCATGGTAGAAAGTTAGTAGATAAATGTCTAAAATGGATAAGTCATGACACATAAACAGCATTTAAGGATGATGATAAAAAGGACGATAAACAGACAAAAGAATTGCAGGTGATTGCTTCTGCAGAGGGGTCAGTGGAGGGTTGGGTCACGAGAAATTTAAAAATTAATTTAAACAAAAAAACCCTATAAAAAACTTCTCTTACAGATATTGCAGTATTTCAGAATGTATTTGGCCAAAGTACATCCAGGTTTATTGTTACTTAAAGTTTCTCTAAACAAACCTTTAGAATCTAGGAATTTGTAGGTCTAGTACAGTGCTTTGAATGGTAGACTCATAATAAGTTTTTGTTAATCAACAAATATTTCTATAAAAGCAGATTTGACTAACAACCTGTGTCTATTTTCCTTTTAGGTTTAAATTTTTGAAATTGAAGTAGGTCTACACGTTAGGAACTCATGTCTTTTCTTGTAAGTAAACCAGAGCGAATTAGGGTGAGTGTTTCTCTTCTTCTGGCTTTACTATTTTTTATTTTCTGAAAAGCAGTGTGTTTGGCAGATATTGTAGGAGGTTTTTGGGTTTTTTTTTTTTATGTGATGTTCAGAAACATACAGAAGTGAGGGATGTAGAAAGTAAAGTAGGTATTGCAGCCTCCACTCCTAAGAAAAGAACTTGCGGGGACTTCCCTGGTGGCACACTGGTTAAGAATCCACCTGTGAATGCAGGGGACACGGGTTTGAGCCCTGGTCCGGGAAGATCCCATGTGCCGAGGAGCGACTAAGCCTGTGTACCACAACTACAGAGTCTATGTGCCACAACTACTGAAGCCCGCACGCCTAGAGCCCGTGCTCCACAACATGAGAAGCCACCACAATGAGAAGCCCGTGCCCTGCAACGAAGAGTAGCCCCCGCTCGCCACAGCTAGAGAAAGCCTGCGTGCAGCAGTGAAGACCCAATGCAGCCAGAAATAAATAATAAATAAATTTTTTAAAAAAAGAAACGAATTTGCAGGCAGAGGCTGACCAGAGACACAGAATATACCCACCAGCTTGTCTGATAGAGAAGAAACAAGGTGGCTTATTTTATGATTATCAGTCATTCAACATTAAATGAGTTGCTCTCCCTTTTCAGTGTAGATGTGTACCCACTAGTGATCTGCCTGTTTCCTATGCATTTTCAGTGAGTTTGTGTGTGTGTGTTTTTTTGTTTTTTATTTGCGGTACACGGGCCTCTCACTGCTGTGGCCTCTCCCATCGCGGAGCACAGGCTCTGGACGCGCAGGCCCAGCGGCCATGGCCCACGGGCCCAGCTGCTCTGCGGCACGCGGGATCCTCCCAGACCGGAGCACGAACCCCCGTCCCCTGCATCGGCAGGTGGACTCCCAACCGCTGCACCACCAGGGAAGCGCAGTTTGTGTGTTTTAAAAATCAGCATCGGACTTCCCTGGTGGCTCAGTGGTGGGGAGTACGCCTGCCAGTGCAGGGGACACAGGTTCGAGCCCTGGTCCAGGAAGATCCCACATGCTGCAGAGCAGCTAAGCCTGTGTGCCACAACTACTGAGCCTGTGCTCTGGAGCCCACGAGCCACAACTACTGAGCCCGTGTGCCACAACTCTCTAGGCCAGTGTGCCTAGACCCTGTGCTCCGCAACAGGAGAAGCCACCGCAATGAGAAGCCCACGCACCACAACAAAGAGTAGCCCCCGTTCACTGCAACTAGAGAAAGCCCGCACGCAGCAACAAGGACCCAATGCAGCCGAAAATAAATAAATAAATTTTAAACAAAATCAGCATCAGATTGTAATTATTGGAACACTTTTTTGAACCCTGGCCCTTGGCAGTGAAGGCACAGAGTCCTAACCATTGGACCGCCAGGGAACTCCCATCATAGGTTTTAATTGAAGGCTTTTTGAAAAATTTTATTACACCTTAGAACTTCACTAGCTAAAATGACCTCAAGAACAAATACTGGGTTTAGCTTCTTTACAAGCTTCCTAAATGATTTCCTAAAAGACTATCTTGTTTATTATCAAGTACTCAATTTCTAACTGCTGTAGTAATTATTTTAAAATTCTGTAACACTGTATGTGTACTGTGAGACATTGTGAATATACCACTTTCTTTTTTTTTCTTTTTCTTCTCTTTTGGCCGGACGGCTTGTGCGATCTTAGTTCCCCAACCAGGGACTGAACCCGGGCCACAGCAGTGAAAGCCTGGAATCCTAACCACTAGGCCACCAGGGAACTCCCTTAATATACCACTTTCTTTAAATATTAAGGTGTCAATTATATTTTGTGTTCCAGTGAATATAAATTTTGTATATCAATTTTTTAAATTTACGGTGTTCTTTTTTTAATTTGGAAAAAATTGATATAGAGAATGATGTTATAGTTTAAATTCATAGTGCATATTATACAACTTATTTCTGAATGTTCCTTAATCTTCCTTTTTCTTATGTTTATGCGGTAAGAATAATTTATATTGGAAAGAGTAAACCTTGCTATTAATTAAGAGAAACAAAACAGAATCCCTCCTTAGCCTGAACTCTACCCAGTGGAAAGAATACCCCTAAGCCAAGCTTTAATACCAGCCCTTGAGTGAAATATAACCTTGATCCCATTGCTTTTATGTATGAGCTTCTTTTCTATTTCAACCTAACCCGATTCAGGTGAAACCAGACCGCTGATCAGTATGATGGAAATCCAATACTAGTGTGAAATAGTCCAGTAAAGTGAACCATAGATTAGTCGTGCTAGTTTGGTCCTTGTAAACTTGGTAGAAAATGTAAACGTTGGTGATGTCTTTAGAAATCCTAGTGGATGAAAGAATATGCAGTTTGCTGTTTCCTTTTACAAACTAATAGAGGCTTGTGAAAAACTGTTTCATCCCTATTTTCTGTGTGTGAATTCCAGTATTTTTCAAATTGGCGTTAATGATCCAAAGCATGTGTAATAGACAGCAATGGAATGAATAAGATGGAACCAAAAGGCAGTTTTATATATAGGAAGGACAAAAGCATTCTTCATTATTAGGGCCAGTACTACTTATTTCTCATCTGTCAGATTTAAGAATTGTTCATCAAATTAGGCAAAGAAGAATAGAGAAAGGAATTAATCTATTGTTTTCAGTTGATTTAAATGCAAGATTCTTTTCAAAACTTTTCCATAGAAATGTAGCTTAACTGTACTGCATGATTCACTTTTTATAGTTGTCTTTTTGTCTGTCTATCTAATGGCTGATAGTTAATTTTTTGTGGCTTGGAAGAAATACTAACTCTCTTTGGGGTTTTCCTCTTTAGCGGTGGGTCTCGGAAAAGTTCATTGTTGAGGGCTTAAGAGATTTGGAACTATTTGGAGGTAAGTACAGTATGGCATTTAGCCATCACTTCAGGATAAATATCGCTGCCTTTTTTGTTGATTAAATCAATTTATAGAAATTAGCAATTTAAGGGCAAGTTGTTATATTTGTTTGGCTACAGCTGTTATATTTACTTGGCTCCTTTTTGAATCCATGCTTTCCCCAAAATTTGAGGACTAATCTGGCAGTTGTCCTTGGCCTGTCTTGATTGTTAGAAAGCCAGTATTTACTTAAAAGCACACGTGTTTCTTCTAAGTATTTGTCTCTGAAATATGTATTCTTAAAGGAAGAAAAGTAGGTGTTTAAAAGTCTCTAGTCTTGAAGATTTAAAAAATAAAATTATAGTCAGGACAAAGGTATATATAAAAGTTATGGTTTTTCTGATCAATCTAGTTGACTCATCTTTTCATGAGACTTAGAGACTAGAAAAAAAATATCTGTCAGGACAAAAATACTAACTTCCTATTGTAAAATCTAAATGTTGATTCAGAAGTAAAGTAGATTTGCAATTTTGAGGTTTAGCAAATCCAGGCACTCCCCTTTGGCTATTTTCCAACTGAGCTGTTTTGGGAACTGTGATCTTGACTTAAGGCAAGGAAAATTCTTTTTCTATAAAAATAATAGTAGTAAAGCCCCTTTTGTTTTATCTGTACACCATGATACTCTCTTCAGCTCCTATAGCTAAAGAAATGGGTTACAGATAGAGTATGTTGGTTAACTGATCCAAAATACCTCGAGAGGCTTGAGTAATTGAAAACTCAAACTTGTTAGTTACTAGGTGGCACCTATTCATTTATTTTCCCTCCTGCCACTCAAAGAACTTCTGGAATTGAATTATTCATAAACTTTGTCAAAGGGTTTTAGAGAAGACAGATAAGAGTTTAGAAAAATAATGAGTTATTTTTGTTTTGGTTATAAAGAGTAAAAGTAATCTGCACAGTAAAGGAAAGGCTAATGGAACAAAAATACTATGTTCTGGTGCTATTCTCATTTTTTTCCCCATCATTAATGGCAAAACAGTGGTTTAAAAGTAAACATTGGCATTGATGGAAATTGAGTTGGAAGTCCAGTTTACATTAATTAGCTAAAAATATTCCAGTTATGTGAATTAGATGAATGGATTTTGGTTTCAAGTGCCTTGAGTGTAGGATCTCTGGATGTCTTTTGATAATTCCCTAGTCTCTGATCTGAGGAGGATGAAGAGATTGTTCTGTATATTGTTTACAGCTTAATGAAGTGTATGTTACCAAGGTGATGCAGCTTGGAATTTGCCTTCTGCTCTAAGAAGCCTTGGTTTGATTTCCTTTTACCTGTTCACCTGGCTTCTTATCTTTGACTTGTAAGAAGCCCCTCTTAAGCAGCCGCTCCTGCCATTTGTATACCAGAAAACTGATGTCCATGGCACACACACAAAAATCTTATTTTGATAAATTGAGGCTAATTTACTCTGCACCCAATATCTAGCAATATAATTTAAGATATTTGGAGATGTGTAATCATTCCAGTTCTTTACAATTAAAATCTTTACTTTGATCACTTTTCAGAATAGAGAAAATAAAAAGCACAGATACAGAATTTGTCTTCTTTTGGAGCAGAAAATCATTTAAGTTGCCCTTTGCTTTATTCATATTCATCAGGAGTAGCAGAGAGCCAAAAAGCCCTTGCTTTATTTTCATTTAGAATAGAATGTATCTGACTGGAGAATCAAATTGGGTAATGGTCCCACAAACGCATGTTACTGTATTAAAACTTTTTTGTCTTTTTTTTTGGCAAACCTGTTTTCTAGTCCCTGCACTCCCTGGGAAATAGCCAACCATGCATATAATTTTATAATGAATTTTTTGTTCACAGTATAAGACTCTGAAACTAGCCTATTGAAAGTAACATTGTGTGCTGATGGAAAGTAATTGTATGACCAGAACTATAGCAGTTGAGTTGTACTCAGTAAAGAATACCTGTAGAATAAGAGCCTTGCCAAGTTTTGAAGAGCCATAGATTCATGTTTAAAACTCCATCTATCTGCAGCATTTTTACTGTGGATCTCTGGGGCTGTGTGTGTGTGTGTGTGTGTGTGTGTGTTTATATGTAGCACTGCAGGCACTTTTTGCTGTAATGATTCTTAAGTGGTTTCCATTAGTAAATGTAGTCCTAAGTGCAGTAATTGCTGTTCTGAATGTGGGTGTGTCTTCTTCCAAAACCCAAAATGCCAACACTCAATCTCTCCACTCCAGAGCAGCCTCCGGGTGACACTCGGAGAAAAGTAAGTGATTTTCCAGGCTCTAGTACTGTGGCTTGTTGCATGGAGGTGACTTGTGGAATGTTGTATGTTTTTTTGGTTGGCTTATCATTTTATGTTTCTGCTCATCTGTCACTGAGTTTTATACATGGTATAATTCTTCTACTTGTGGGGACTTAGGTTTCACCCTAGAGAGATTCTGATGTGTACTTTGAAAACTGAAAAACTCTCAGGCACTTTTTCTCTCTCCTCCCCTTTGTAGCCCTACCAGTCACCGGCCACCCCCTCCAAAAACTTAAAGGGGACAGTTTCAACACTCTAACATGTGGTTATCTTTCAGTGGCTAGTAGTACTAAATTTCCCCATCCTTAGTCTATTAATAACAGATTTCAGTCCACAGAGATAATATAGATCTCTGTCTAGATTATAAGGCAGGACGTCAAATCTAGTTTAAAAACAAAACCCCATGTTTTAAAGTACAAAACAGAAAATGTATTTGTTTTTTTGGCAGAAGTTTCAAGACTCTCGCCCTGCTTCTTACTGTACTAGTTTATTTTACCAGTGGAGATAACAGCAGGGTACCAAGCTGCTTTTTAAATTTATTTATTTATTTTATTTATTTATTTTTGGCTGCCTTGGGTCTTCGTTGCTGCGCGCGGGCTTTCTCTAGTTGGGGCAAGCGGTGGCTTCTCTTGTTGCGGAGCATGGGCTCTAGGGCGCATGGGCTTCAGTAGTTGTGGCATGCAGGCTCAGTAGTTGCGGCTTGCGGGCTCTAGAGCGCACGCTCAGTAGTTGTGGCGGACGGGCTTCGTTGCTCCACAGCGTGTGGGATCTTCCTGGACCAGGGCTCGAACCTGTGTCCCCTGCATTGGCAGGCAGATTCTTAACCACTACACCCCACCAGGGAAGTCCCCAAGCTCCTTTTGATACTGTGAATCAGTGTCTTATACAGAGAGGATAAGAGCCCTTTTCTCCATGGTCGTCTTCCTCTTTTCAGATAACAGACCTTTGTGCCTTTTGCAGGCAGCTCCAAGGTGAGTGAAGGGTAATGCTGCTGACGAGGAATTTCTTTCTGAGTAAACCTTGGCTGCGCTTTACTAGCTAAGAGCACTTCACTCTCAGATCCCAATATTTTCCAGTCAGGAGACCAAAAACGTGCCCTATAGGATCAGTTGGGTATTTTTCCAGAGTACAGTGCCAATTATATATAGTTCTTATATTTTCACAGCTGCTGATGTTATACCAAAAGTTATCCTGTGTGAAACCTTTGGGAGGTTGGATGTACTTATTTGTTGGACATTTCATAAATATTGTGTTTGTGTGCTTTATTGTATTTTGTCTTTAAACAAGCTCTTTAAACAAAGTTATCATTTTATGGTCATTTCTGGATAGCAGTAGCTTATGTCTTTTTCAAATGCTTCAAAATGAACAAAGTGCTTTTCATGGTGGGGGAAACTAAGAAAAGACTTTGATAGAATTAGTTTCTTTCCCT
>NW_006784347.1:1949710-1968389 GCF_000442215.2 Lipotes vexillifer | reverse complement strand
CTTTCCCTAGGCAATTTGAGATTATACGTTATACTAATAAAGCTGTGCCACGTTATGTTTAACGAGAATGGGCTAAATATCTCCTCTTCATCTGAATTTTGACCTTTTCTAAATCTGAGGCAGTATAATGGACTAACCTGCCTTTCTTGTGGTAGAACCAGACCAAGTCTCTTCCTTTCAAAATAGTGCCTTTGTTTGTTTGTTTTCCTAAATAAAGGTCGCCTTCTGTCTGAGTTCACACTATAGAACATCCACAAAGTAGAAAGCATCCATTTTAGGGTCATTTCCGGGGAGTTGGGGACAGAATGGTAGAGGGGTCACAGCAACCACCAGACTAGTTCATTTCATGCGATTCTGGATTGCCCAATGAACTCAGATTCCCAATGACCTAAAGAATTTCATTTTGTAAAAACCTGACACTTTTAAGTAGTTTTGCATAGTCAACAAAGACAGTAGAAATATTGTCAAGTTACGAACTAATCATATCAGGAGCTTAATGAATCATTTCTCACCTAGGCTCAACAAAAGTGTGGCTTTAGTGTGTAGCCTGGTAGGCAGTATGTCTTACGTGCGCTCCTGGCAAGGAAAAGGGAGATAGGTAATTTTAAGAAAAAAGTGTCCTATATGTAGTTTATCCAAAGGGAGTTATTTAAAGTGCATATAAAAGAATTTTTTTTAAATCTCAGGTCTCAGCTGTTCCTCATGGTCCTTTTTTTTTTTTTTTCAAATTAGAGAAACAAGGAGTTTGCCTAGAGATCAGAGGAGAGACCTTCAAATACAAAGTCATCCTAGGTTTGTTCTCATTGGGGCCATTTTGTTACCTGCTAAAAAATGCAGTACTTTCTCACATGCAGGTGTCAGATTCTGATCTGTGAAGTTCCCCTGGTAACAGGGAAGCTAGGGAATGTGTTGTAGGAGGGCTGGCATTTGCAGTGTAAGTCAGCATGTTGAACTGTCTCCAGGGGAACCGACTGGTACGTTTGCTCTCCTTTCCAGCCCACGGGAATAACAAGGTCATGGGCAGAAAACCTCCTGAGTTCAAACGATGCTTAAATGATTACTTTTTAAGTAGATGCCAGCACTGTTGTAGGCCTTGGGGGATACATCAGTGAAGAAGACAGACAGGCCCTGCCCCGACAGAGCTTGCGTTCTAGTAGAGAAGACAGGCAATAGACAAAATAAACTGCAGTGACCACTATGAAGAAAATCAAGCAAGATGACATAATAAAGTGACCGGGAGCTACTTTACTCGGCGGGACAGTCTTCAATGAATAGGTGACATTTAAGTTGAGACCTCAAGGACGAGGAGAAGCAGCGATGAGAAAACGGTGGGGCAGGAGTGTCCCAAACGGAGGGACAGCTGGTGCGAGTTTGCTAAGACTGCTGGTTCGTGGGGGTCAGGTGCAGTGAGTCAGGGCAGCCCTGTGTGGCGTGAAGTTGTGGAAGTGGGCAGCGGCCGGATCGTGTGGATCCTCACAGGCCAGAGTAGGGGGTGTTGGGTCTGAAAGCAAGCCCCTGAGTTTTGTGTTAACTGGTGACACTGATTTTATTGAGGGCAGGTTGATGCTTGAGAAAACAGCAAAGCAGAGCAAGAGTCTGTGCAGCGGGTTAGAGGTATAAGTTTAAGATAGGACTCTCCAAAGTCAGCTTAGCCTGCGGCGAAATTCTCAGCAGCTGGGGAGTCGCCGTTTCGGAGCTCTTGGTTTAGGCTTTTTGCTCAAATTGTTACCGAGTCCAAGCTTGCTCTGCTCGCCTCACAACAGGTCAATAAATTGGGAGACGAGGTGTTGAGGCAAGGGGTATGACTTTATTCGGAAAGCCGGCAGACCGAAAAGATGGCAGACTAGCGTCTCCAAGAAAACCGTCTTATCGGAGTTTGGATGCCAGTTTCTTTTACAGAACAGAGCGGGGAGGAGATGAGGAAGTCAAGTAAAAAGGCCATAAGTTTTGCAAATATGCCCTGGAATGGCCGGCCTCGGGGAGGGGATGTGTTCATTTCTTCTTTCTTGCGGCCATCCACAGGTGGACAGGGTCAGGATGCTTCCCTGAACAAAGGCACTTTGGTTTAACATTCAGGCAGAGGGGCAGGGTTCCCTGAGGCAGGCCATTGTGTATAGACAGTATCCTTTAGTGAACAAAAGCAATGGAAGCAAAGGTTAAAGTAAAACAGATCCAACATGTAGTCAGATTTGGTTCTTCCCTGTTACAAAATCTGTACTCCATTTTGTTCCTTGATTGTCTGTATCCCTCTCACCTGTGTGAGGCACTGGCTGGCACCAGTATCTTGTTTTGAAGACAAGATAGTTTCAAGAAGCTACAGTGGCTATTAAGTCATCCTAGAATCTGTTTTCAGAGCATTTGGAAACACAGAAACCTGTAAAAAACAAAATCAAACCAACTTTAACTATCGATCAAGCCCTATTTAGGAGTCTCTGTTTCCTCCATTTTCTCTGTTCCATCTTCTTTGCTGAACAGGAGAGTGACCAAAATGTCAACAGCAGAAGAGAGAGGGGAAGAATAGAATTCATATTTATTGAATACCTGTGATACACCAAGTAGTGCTAAGCTCTTTACATATTTTTATCTCATTTCATAGTCACAACAACCCTATGAAGTGGGAATTGTTCCACTGATGAGATGATGAAGATCTCAGGGCTTAGAGGGACCTGCCCAGGGTCACAGAGCAAGTGATAGACTGAGTTCAAGTTCTGCCTATCCCTGGCCCCTAAGCCTCGAGTCTTCACATTATACCATATGTTTTACTTAAAATAGCCTTTCCCAAATCATCTTCCCCCCAATTTAACAGATGTTAGGCACAAAAGACTTCTCTGGACAGGTGTCTTTAGGAAATGTTAGGTTAAACAAAATTATACTTTGTCAAATTACACAACTTCTCAAAGCCCTTAATATGGGAGTACCCCTCGTGGTTGTCCATGAGAAAGAGAGTGCTGCATTTTGTAACTTAATTGGACGTGTAAACTTTTTTCATGCATTAACTGGCAGGATCCAGTGTTCCATGGGGCCTCCTTTGGGGAAATCCTGCGTTAAAACAACTAGGTAGAAAAGTGGACAAGAGACAGAAAGAGGCATTTTCACTCTGGAGAAAACCCACGTAGCCAATAAATGCATGAAAAGATGCTCAACTTCATTAGCACTCGGAAATGTAAATCAAACCCACAATGAGACTGGCAAAATGAAGTCTGAATATACCAAGTGTTGGGGAAAAGATGGATCAACAAGAACATACATGTATCTCTGGCGGGAATGTAAATTGATATAACCATTGTGGAAAACCATTTGGCATTTTCTTCTAAAGTCGAATGTTCATATACTCTGTGACCTCCAGTTCCACTCCTAGGTGTAAGCTTTAGTGTAACTCCTGCATCTATGTGTCAAGAAACACATTCAAGTGTGTTTTTAGTAGCACAGTTCATAATAGCAGAATGAAAAGTAACCACAAAAGCCCATCAGAATTGGAAGGATAAATTGAGGTATGTTCACAACATGAGTATTATACAATATGGCTAAATACAACAATATAGGTGAATCTTAGAAATATAAAGTTGATTAAATTAGAACCGTGATTTGCTAACAGGGCTCAATTCTGCTTGACTGGGTTCCTCTTAATGTTAAGTGGTGCTGGAGGTAAAACCCCATTTGGTTTCTTTCGTCATTGGCAGCATCAGTTGTTTTGAAACCAGATGTGTTTCAAACATCAGGCACCCCCACCCCAAGGTGATACCAGCACGTCAGAATATTCTCGACTCCAGCACTTTTCTGTCTCGTGCTGAGCCAAGAGCCCTCGTGTATTCAAAGACCTTTTCCTGATCAGAGAGCAGGTTTAGGAACGCAGCATATGAAATGTGAGCTGGCCTAAGGTTCTTTGTTTCAGTTAGACATACATCTCAAGAAAGAGGATCCAAAAGAAAGAAAAATACTCACAGTCCCTAAATCATACAAATAAATTTAGGTTTGGAAGAAGGAAACTGAACCTGTTAAACTGAAGGAAGAGCCATTGGCCTGCCATGTATTTTGCTGGGCACTTTTCCATCAGGACCTCACATGTGACACCCACATCCTAAATGGCTGGGATCCAGCTTCATTTGCAGCCTGAGTGCGCAGGGACGAGGGAGCAGGTCACTTCTGCTGCCTGGGATGATGGCTGAGACCTGACAGCTCTGTTCCCTGCCTGCAGCCCAGTGTGTTAGCTGTTTTCTGGCTTCACTTGGAAATGTCAGGGAATGATTGGTCTGGCCTCTTGGTTCGCTAACAAGGGGGCCTCTTATGGCCACATTTTGCCTATAGCAAGATTCAGCGTTTGATCTTTGGGATTTTTTAGTCAGGACTTTAAAAATAGGACCCTAGGGACTTACCTGGTGGCACAGTGGTTAAGAATCCGCCTGCCGATGCAGGGGACACGGGTTCGAGCCCTGGTCCGGCAAGATCCCACATGCTGTGGAGCAACTAAGCCCACGCGCCACAACTACTGAGCCTGCGTGCCACAACTACTGAAGCCCATGAGCCTAGAGCCCATGCTCTGCAATAAGAGAAGCCGCCGCAATGAGAAGCCCACGCACCACAAGGAAGAGTAGCCCCTGCCCAACACAACTAGAGAAAGCCCGCGCACAGCAACAAATAGCCAGCGCAGCCAAAAAAAAAAAGGACCCTAATGCAGCAGGAAATTCAAGAGAGACCCCACCTCTCCATTCCCCTTCTCTTTTCTAAATGTGCCTTTCTCCAGACATCCTTTCCCAAGTAAGAATTTCATAGTTTTTAGCAAATGAGCCAGCTGTTGGGAAGGATAAGCAAATCAACTGTTGACTAGAACTGGCCCTTGTCCCCACCCCCACTTGTAGATAGCGCTCACACTTACTCTGATGTTAGTGCCAATTACTGCATTGAACAGCTGATGTTTTACTTTATATTTCTCATCAAGTAGTGCTGGAACTGTTTCTTTGCTCCAGGGTCAGAATTTGTATGTTTGTTTACATGCCAGTCTCCTTGTGGGTCTGAATTACCATCTCCCCACTCTCATCCCATCCCCAAGTTCCTCTTACTAACCTGTTTTTCTTTTTCTTTAGACCAATGAGGCGAGCGCAGAGTCGATAGCATCCTTTTCTAAACAGGAGATCATGAGTAGCTTTCTGCCGGAGGGAGGGTGTTATGAGCTACTCACCGTTATAGGTAATGTCCAGGACTGTCATGCTCCCGGGGATCATGGCAGCCTTCTCAGCATCCTCAGGTGAATGTGTGCCAGAAGCTGTCAGCCAGTTAGCAGGATTCATGGAGACAAAACTGGCTTTTGTGGTTCTTCTATGGTTTTCTTCTTCCAAGTGTACGGGAAGAGATCATGTTTCCAGGAGAGAAGCTCTTTTCAATTTTTTCTTTGGGGCTGTACACTTCTGGTGTCCTGGGCCGTAGTCAGTTAGAATAGTTGGCTGAGAAGGAACTGATGGAAGAAAAATCAAGAAATAACAGAAATGAAAGTTTTCACTTGAATTGTCTTTTAAAATCAAGTCTCTTTAAGGAAGATGAAAACCTGTGTTGCTCTTGTCCCTGTTTGTGGCATTTCCCTTTTCTTTTAGGCAAAGGATTTGAGGACCTGATGACAGTGAACCTAGCAAGGTACAAACCAGCGGGAGAGTATGTGACAGTACGAAGGATTAACCTAGAAGCTTGTTCCAATGAGATGGTGACGTTCTTGCAGGTAATCGAGCGTGAATGTGACACTTGGAGGGAGGGCTCTTAGTTCCAGCAGTAACCACAAGGCATCTTTACATCTGTCTTCTGAAACAGCTGGCAGGAAACGAAGGAAGACCAAGCCAAGAAGTTATGGAAGCTCTTGGTGAAGAATCTTGGGCATTTGGCATTAAGGGTTCTGTAACACTGCTCAGCCCAATTTTCTTCACCAAATCCTCCTGTGACTCATTTATTCATGTAATTATTATTCAGAGAGGCTAAGTAACTCGCCCCTGGTCGCACACACTAGTAAGTGGCAGAGGCAGGCTTCACACACAGACAGTCTCTTTCCAGGTGCGGGGCAGCTCTCCTGGCCACGGGCGACCATCTTCTGACTCTTAGTGTCCTGTTTGCCTGAGGTTCCTTTCTTCTGGAGAAGCAAGCAGCTGCCCTCTTGTTAAACTGGGAGACACTGTAGGTCTAGTAAGTGCCTGGGGATGAAGGCTTGCCCTGGGAACTCCCTAGATTTAGGGCGTGGCTCAGTGTATTTTCAGTACAGTTGGCTGCAGCCCCTCCCCCTTCTTCAATTACAATGTTTTTCTGAACTCACGCTTATCTGACAGTGCTCCAGTACCAGTTCATGTGTTCAGAGTAGTTTTTGGGTCTGAGGGTGGAACAGAATGTCAGTCCCAGCTCAGTTATTTGGGAAAAAACATATCTGAGTTTGTTCTAGAGCATATTTGAGCTTTGTGATTCTTTTTATCCCGTACAGCCGTGGACAGGTAGAAGGTGCTGCCTATTTGACCTTGGCTCATTTCCCAGAGGCCAGGACCCTGGAGTTGCTGTAGTTCTTTTGTCCAAATTTTTTTTCACATCTTTTGTCCAAATTTATTTTAAAATTCCATCGGTCTTACACTTTTCATAGCTGCTTCTGAGGAAGGGAGCTCTCAGCCTGAGGTCGCTGGAGAAATCTATTCTAATGTTTAGTAGTTGTTGTTTGTTCTTTAATGCTTTCCGTGTTTCTATTGCTAACAACATTTTCCTTTATAATAGGAAAACACGTTTTTGTTTTATCTTTTTTTTTTAATTTAAAAATATTTTGGGTCTTTGTTGCTGCGTGCGGGCTTTCTCTAGTTGCAGCGAGTGGGGCTACTCTTCGTTGGGGTGCGCAGGCTTCTCATTGTGGTTTCTTGTCTTGTTGCGGAGCACAGGCTCTAGGCGCCTGGGCTTCAGTAGTTGTGGTTCGCGGGCTCTAGAGCGCAGGCTCAGTAGTTGTGGCGCGCGGGCTTAGTTGCTCCACGGCGTGTGGGGTCTTCCTGGACCAGGGATCGAATCAGTGTCCCCTGCATTGGCAGGCAGATTCTTAACCACTGCGCTACCAGGGAAGTCCTTGTTTTCTTATCTTAAAGAGGAGTTCTGTGCCTGGGCCCTTGAAGTTGAGCTAAGCTTATAACTTCCTAAGTCTGCAGTAGGCGGTTTGTTTTCATGGCCTCTGAGGTGGTGCACTATGACCCTCTGCTGTGTTGTTAGCAGTTTCCCTGTTGGCAGGGAATGGTTTCTCGAGGTGCTTTAGGATTGGCTGGCAGAGCCCAAGTTAGGCAGAAGCTGGCGAAGGAGGGCTGGCTTCCCTGCTGAGATGGCAGAGCCTGATTCCTCTCATACTGGTGGCACCTGCTCGGGCTGCTCCCAGGATTCTGAGCAGGGCACGCAGGGAGGCCTAGGTCCCCGTATTATTCATGCTGCCACCTTCATGTTGAGCGTCCTCCTCGGGGCCCCTTGGTTCTGACTGCAGCTCACCATTGCTTTCAGGGGGAGCTCCATGTCTCTAAGCTCTTCAGCCATCCCAATATCCTGCCATATCGAGCCACCTTTATTGCAGACAATGAGCTGTGGGTTGTCACATCATTCATGGCATACGGTGAGTGGGAAAGGGGTCCTGGCAGGGATGGGTTCTAAGAACCCTGCTGTCAGCTTGCTCATGTGCTGTCACCCTTTGCTCCGTCCCCACGATCCTCTTCCTCAGGCTCTGCAAAGGACCTCATCTGCACACACTTCATGGACGGCATGAATGAGCTGGCGATTGCTTACATACTGCAGGGGGTGCTCAAGGCCCTGGACTACATCCACCACATGGGATACGTGCACAGGTGCTTTCCTGGGCCTATTAACCCTTTATAAGAGTGGTATCTGGGCCCATGAGCCCTCAAGTAAAGGTGGACTGAAGGTAGTGAAGCCAGAGTTTAAATCAAGGCTCGAATCCTGCCCTTGCCTCTGCTGGGAGGGCGGAGCATTTACCCTGTCAGCGCTAAAGCTACTGACTTTCTCTTTACCGAGCAGCTTGGTCCCGAGTATGAGGGGAACACCTGCCGTGGGCCTCTGCACCCCACCTTCTCCTTCCTTGGAGCACCCATACTGGGGTGTGCCCTGGAGTCAGCCCTATGCTGGGAGGCTCGGGAGAAGACAGATTGCTCTGTAGATGGTGTCCAGAAAAGCGGCTCGTGGTAGGGGAGATAATAAAACTAGGACCCCTACCTAACTCCACATACAAAGGAGCACTTCAGATAGATTAAAGGCCTACATGGAAACTATAGACTTAGATAGAAGGAAATGCGAGGAAATACTTTCGTGACCTGAGGCATAACTTCTAAATGTTTTACATGCACAAAACATAAGGCAAAAAATGGATGGAATTGATAATATCAGGATTAAAACTTTCTCTCCAGTACAGGACACCAGGAACAAAGTTAAGAAAGGAGTTACAGCGTGGTAGATGTTAGTTTTGTCTAAAACACACAGGAGATTAGTAACAAGGAAATTTTGTGAATCACTAAGAAAAGGATAGCAAAGCAATAGAAAAATGAGCAAAGGATATGGAGTTTATAAAAGAAAACCTGAAAGACTAATGGTCGTATGAACAGACACTCAAATCTAGCAAGAATCAGAAAATCAAATTAAAACAGGAGGATGTCACCTTATACCTGTGGGACTGGCTGTAATTCAGAGGCTGGGTGAGGGCCAGTGCGGTGAAGAGGTGGGTCTCCCGTCCGGATAGTGGAAGGTGGTCACTCAGAACCAGGACCATCAGTGCTGCCTCTGGGTGCATACCCCAAAGAAACCCTCCCACAGGCCCATCAGGGGACATGTATGTGGACATCTTTGTTCATATTTGTGGTGATGAGAGGCAACACGAGTGTCCTTCCTGGAAGAATGGATTAGTAAGTGTTCGACCCCACCCCAGAGTGCAGGTGGCATTTAGAAGCAACAATTAGGTGTATACAGTTGGCAACACAGATGGATCTTGGAAACGTTACACTGAAGAATGGGCTGCATAACACGGTACCATTAGGTCAATGGAAAACGCATGAGAAAAAACAATACACTTTGGAGAATACCTACAAACAGAAAGTACAGATTAAAGGCAGTAGATGGTAGAGGAAGCAGTGGTCTGTAAGCATAAAAGAGAACTTTAACAAAACATAAATAAGTTTTAAAGTCTGGTGATACGTAAATGGGGTCATGCTATTTTTTCTTTTTGTGTATGTTTGAAAATTTTCATAAAAATGCGTGTT
The DNA here is from genome assembly GCF_000442215.2 of Lipotes vexillifer. Taxonomy (NCBI): domain Eukaryota; kingdom Metazoa; phylum Chordata; class Mammalia; order Artiodactyla; family Lipotidae; genus Lipotes; species Lipotes vexillifer. Next base: position 1,959,141 of record NW_006784347.1, on the reverse strand, counting down.
CATGTGTGTGTGTGTGTGTGTGTGTCCCTATGCTGGGAGGCTCGGGAGAAGACAGATTGCTCTGTAGATGGTGTCCAGAAAAGCGGCTCGTGGTAGGGGAGATAATAAAACTAGGACCCCTACCTAACTCCACATACAAAGGAGCACTTCAGATAGATTAAAGGCCTACATGGAAACTATAGACTTAGATAGAAGGAAATGCGAGGAAATACTTTCGTGACCTGAGGCATAACTTCTAAATGTTTTACATGCACAAAACATAAGGCAAAAAATGGATGGAATTGATAATATCAGGATTAAAACTTTCTCTCCAGTACAGGACACCAGGAACAAAGTTAAGAAAGGAGTTACAGCGTGGTAGATGTTAGTTTTGTCTAAAACACACAGGAGATTAGTAACAAGGAAATTTTGTGAATCACTAAGAAAAGGATAGCAAAGCAATAGAAAAATGAGCAAAGGATATGGAGTTTATAAAAGAAAACCTGAAAGACTAATGGTCGTATGAACAGACACTCAAATCTAGCAAGAATCAGAAAATCAAATTAAAACAGGAGGATGTCACCTTATACCTGTGGGACTGGCTGTAATTCAGAGGCTGGGTGAGGGCCAGTGCGGTGAAGAGGTGGGTCTCCCGTCCGGATAGTGGAAGGTGGTCACTCAGAACCAGGACCATCAGTGCTGCCTCTGGGTGCATACCCCAAAGAAACCCTCCCACAGGCCCATCAGGGGACATGTATGTGGACATCTTTGTTCATATTTGTGGTGATGAGAGGCAACACGAGTGTCCTTCCTGGAAGAATGGATTAGTAAGTGTTCGACCCCACCCCAGAGTGCAGGTGGCATTTAGAAGCAACAATTAGGTGTATACAGTTGGCAACACAGATGGATCTTGGAAACGTTACACTGAAGAATGGGCTGCATAACACGGTACCATTAGGTCAATGGAAAACGCATGAGAAAAAACAATACACTTTGGAGAATACCTACAAACAGAAAGTACAGATTAAAGGCAGTAGATGGTAGAGGAAGCAGTGGTCTGTAAGCATAAAAGAGAACTTTAACAAAACATAAATAAGTTTTAAAGTCTGGTGATACGTAAATGGGGTCATGCTATTTTTTCTTTTTGTGTATGTTTGAAAATTTTCATAAAAATGCGTGTGTGTGTGTGTGTGTGTGTGTGTGTGTATATATATATATATATATATATATATATATATGTATGTATGTATATGCGTATAGTACACACATACACCTGCCAGGGGAGAGAGCTGACTGGGTCTAGTGTGTGAAGACAAAGGTTTGTGGTGTGAGGGGCTCCTGCTGCCTCGTGACTCCCTCCCCGCCCCCCAGGAGTGTCAAAGCCAGCCACGTTCTGATCTCAGCGGATGGGAAGGTCTACCTGTCTGGTTTACGCAGCAACCTCAGCATGATCAGCCACGGGCAGCGGCAGCGTGTGGTCCACGACTTTCCCAAGTACAGTATCAAGGTTCTGCCGTGGCTCAGCCCAGAGGTCCTCCAGCAGGTCTGTGAACTGGGTCTCAAGGAGCCCCCATTCCCCACCAGCTCGTGATTCCCCAAGGAGGCCTTCAGGAATTTCCGAGGATGGGGGTTCCTAGAGGGAGGGCTTCCCTGGTGGCAGGGAGAACTGGGACGCCTCTCGCATGGGTGTTCTACGCCCTTGGCAGCTGATGTCGTTGCCCCCCACCCACGCCGGGGAGGGTCCCAAACTGTGCCTGAGGCTCCCTTCAAAGATGCTGCCATTCCCTGGGAAGAAGAGCGTTTGGGAAGCGTTTGGCGCTCTCTACATCCCTGTCCTAAGCAGGAGCACGTCCTCCTGCTGCCACAGAGCATCAGCAAGGCGTTCGTTCCTTCTAAAACAGCAGTGGCCCCTCAGTAGTACAGGCGAGAACGTCTCAGCAGCCGGTCCCAATCTGGGTACAGGCCTTCTTTTCCTCTCCCCAGTGTTTGCTCCACTCGCTTCTTTCTCTAAGAACAATGGCCAAGGCTACAGTGTGGAGTGACCCGTGGCTCTTTTCTCCCGATTTAGAATCTTCAGGGTTATGATGCCAAGTCTGACATCTACAGTGTGGGAATCACGGCCTGTGAACTAGCCAATGGCCACGTCCCCTTTAAGGATATGCCTGCCACCCAGGTGAGCCTGCGGCCCAGGGGTTTCCTTCTGCCTGCCTGCCTGTCTGCCTTCCACAAACACTTGCTGAGGAACTGCCACACGCAGGACACCAGCCTGGGATACTAAGATGAAAGGCCCAGTTCTTTCCTTCAAGAGCCCCCGCAGTGGGGAGATAGTTGTGTAACTGTTAACTTCTGTCAGTGGTAACTGTGGTGGTAATGGAGCCTGGCGCGGTGGGGTGGGGGGCGCGTTCACAATTTCAGGCCTGGAGCCCACACACCAGGTGTCTATTTAAAACATATAAATTAAGCTAACAAAGTTTTATAGATTTATAAAATATGTTCTATCTTCTTACCTTGATCCATGTACCTGGAAGGCCGGTTTCTAATTCAGAATTCTTAGACTTCTCAGGTTCTGTGCTACCACGTTCCAGTCAATACCTTTGCAACCTCCAGCCTGCAAGTTCTACTTCTGTTCATGCCCCTTTTAACCACCGCCCTTGGCTTCTAGGCATACACGCAGCCAGTGGCATCGTCTACCCTTGGAGACAGACCCAGGGAAGAGGGTTATCCAGGTCTTATCAAGTCCAGGAAGTGGACTTGGGTCATTTGGGCAAGGATTACCTGGGTCCCAAGTACCTGGAGCATGATGTAGACCTGAGAGGGGATGGGGGCAGGCGTGTAGGCTCTGAGTCAGCCTCTCCCTGAACCCACAGACTGCTTGCCCTGTGGGGAGAGGAGCAGCTAGAGAACGGCCAAAGGGCAGCTCTAGAGGAGGGGATCTGGGAAGGCTTCTGGGAGGAGGTGACCCTTGAGACTTGAAGGCAAATAGGAGTTAACTGTGTGAAGAATGGGAACTGGAAGGAAACTCTTTTCGGCAGAGGGAGCAGCATGTGCAAAGACCCAGAGTCAAGAAAGAACAGGACCGGGGCTTCCCTGGTGGTGCAGTGGTTGAGAGTCCGCCTGCCGATGCAGGGGACACGGGTTCGTGCCCCGGTCTGGGAAGATCCCACATGCCGAGGAGCGGCTGGGCCTGTGAGCCACGGCCGCTGAGCCTGTGCATCCGGAGCCTGTGCTCCGCAACGGGAGAGGCCACAACAGTGAGAGGCCCGCGTACCGCAAAAAAACAAAAAACAAAAAACAGGATCTGGGAGGAGCAGGTAGTTGTAAATGGCTGAAGTCCGGGTGCTTCTGGGGGGCTGCCAGGTGACGTGGTTGGAGAAGGAAGCAAGGGCACATCACGAAGGGCTTTGCTTGTGTGCCACGCCAGGGTGTTTGCTTTCTGTCCCAAAGCATGTGGAGAATTGCTGAAGGAGTAATAGCATCAGATACATATTTTATAAAGATGACTCTCACAGATGGATTAGTTCTGGCAGACTAGTTAGGAGGGTATGGAAATCTATCTAGGTAAGGAGTCTAGAAAGTCTAAATAAGACAGAAACAGATGCTCAGGAAAGACTTAAAAGGCCATTTTTAGGTAAACAAGGTACGGATGCAGAAACAGCAGTGTCCAGGAGAACTTCCTGAGGTGATGGAAATGTTCTATACCTAAGGCTGTCCAACGTGGTAGCCACTAGTCACCTGTGGCTATTGAGCACTGTGGCCAGTGAGATTGAGGACTGAATTTTAAGCTGAATTTAAATAAATATAAGTAGCTATGGGAATTCCCTGGCAGTGTAGTGGTTAGGACTCAGCGTTTTCACTGCTGGGGCCCAGGTTCAATTCCTGGTCAGGGAACTGAGATCCTGCAAGCCAAGCGGCATGGCCAAAAGCAACGAAAAAAAACTCTCTCTCTGTCTCTGTCTGTCTCTGTCTCTCTCTGTCTCTGTTTCTGTCTCTCTCTGTCTCTCTCTGTCTCTGTCTCTCTGTCTCTGTCTCTCTCTGTCTCTCCCTCTCTCTCTCTATATATATATATACACATATATGGCTACATGTGGCTGGTGGCTCCCATATTGGACAGCACAGCTCTATAAGGATTTCCAGGTTTCTGCCTTGAACAGCTCATGAGGTCCATGAGGACAGCAGTCCCCAAGGTGGGCCGCTTTTACATGTGTGGAGTCTGAGGACTTCGGAACAGCTGCCTAGCCCGCCTCTGGGTGCACTGGTCCTGTGCAGCCCGCTGCAGTGACAATCGGCCAGAATGAACCCCATCGGACCCACCTGGGCGTGGCACACTGGGGCTGGGCTTTAAAGAAAGGACCTGGCTGCCACCTTGACCCTAGGGTGAGGGCTCTACAGTTAGAAGGATCTGATGCCTTATAAAGGGGGAGAGACTGCAAGCCCCTGCCTTCCAACCACGGCAGAGGCGGGTACTCTTTTGCAGCCCTCCTCCTCGTCAGTTTGGCCTTGCTAGGGTGTGGCTGCCGAGTCAGTGGCTGGCAGTCCTTTGGAAAAGTCAGACTTTTTCCACTTCTTTCTTTACTTCTCCCGAATCACTCTTATGTTGGGAAAAGTATACTTGTGAAGAAACTCTATAAGCCTTCCAGGGGCCCCCTCCAGCCTAGCCCCTGGCTCTGTCCTCCCCAGATGCTGCTGGAGAAGCTGAACGGCACCGTACCCTGCCTGCTGGACACCAGCACTATCCCTGCCGAGGAGCTGACTATGAGCACCTCGCGCTCAGCGGCCAACTCTGGCCTGAGTGAGAGCCTGGCCCCCAGCCCCCCCAGGACCTCCAATGGCGACACGCCATCCCACCCGTATCACCGCACCTTCTCACCCCACTTCCACCACTTTGTGGAGCAGTGCCTTCAGCGCAACCCGGATGTAAGGTATGTCTGCTGGGCTGGGAGTGGGCTTTGTGGGGAGCCCAGGGGGCTCTGGAGTGCAAGGCCGGGTTCGAGAGGATGCATCTGTCCTGTAAAAGTCTGGGTTCCCGGGAGGAGTCCAGAGCCGCCTCGGCAGGAGGGGTTTGCTAGGAAGCCAGCCTGGGTAGCTCTGGCTGTTGTTTCTCGGTGAGCTGAGGGGAGCAGAGGGGGCACTTGAGGGTAAGGAAGAAGCAGCAGGACTGAGGAAATCCGGGGCACAGGGCTGATGCTGGTCTCTCCCCCCCTTTCTCTACAGACCAAGTGCCAGCACCCTCCTGAACCATTCTTTCTTCAAGCAGGTAGAGTAGCACTTTCCCAAGGCTCCCTGGTGGTGGTTTTTCTTGCCTGTCGTTCCAACCACCCTCAGTCCCCTTAGCTTTGGGGTCTTTAGATATTCTCTCCTCCTCCGTTCAAATCAGAGAAATGACCATGTTTCCAAAGCCCCTTAAAGGCGCTGCTCCTTCCTCCCATAGAGACTCTTGGCTCCAACAGCCCATCAGTCCCTGGGCCGTGGTCCCTTGCCCCATGATGTCCTGAGACTCAAAGCAACAGCATCCACCCCCAACTCTCTCTCCTCCCCCAGATCAAGCGACGTGCCTCAGAGGCTCTGCCTGAGTTACTTCGTCCTGTCACCCCCATCACCAGTTTTGAAGGCAGCCAGTCTCAGGATCACAGTGCAATCCTTGGCCTGGTAACAAACCTGGAAGAGCTGGAGGTGGACGACTGGGAGTTCTGAGCCTCTGAAGAAGGTGCACATTCTCCATCCTGGGCTGCGTGAGCCTCCAGGGCCCTTCCTGAGGGCTGGCTGCACTCCCACCCTCCTGGGGGCAGATTGAGCAGAAAGGACATTTCTGCCAGGAGTGTTGGCTGCTTACTCACTGGGAAAGAAATTCCTGGAAGGAAACTTTTTTTTTTTTTTTTTAACTGCTCCAAAGGCTTTTGAGACACAAGGGAATCCCAAAAACCAGGGATCGGGAGGGGCCGGAAAGCTGACGCTCCCAGTCCTGTGAGCTCAGGTGACCTGACCTCTTCAGAAGGAATAGATGCCGTTCTGGCTGTGGCGGCTGAAGTCCAAAGCCAGGGTTTGACTCACCCACCCAGGGAACTGTGCGACTTCTCCCCTCTCTGGCTCTCCTACCAGCCCAGGTGCGTCCTCCTTCCCTGCTCTCAGATCCTATAGGTCCAGAGGGGCAAAGCAATAAGACTCCCCTCCCCTCGGACCTCTCCCTAATAACTGAAGGCAAGGGTATTGTTTCTTTATAAGCACTAGCTTAAGGCTAGGGCAATCCGTCCTCCTCCCCCTCTTTGCTTGGGCCCTTGGTTCATCCCTGAAACCTTCCCTTGGTTCATCTTTGTAGCTCATTCCTTTCCCACGAAGAGTCCATCTTACCGACTCCTGCCGGCCGCCTTGGTGCTTCCTCCAAGGGCCATAATGTTTTGCTTAACCTGAGGGCCTGAGTCCTTATGCCGTGTTAGTTTCATTGCCAGAACAAATTAAAAGTTCCAGAGAATCCACTGGAGAGTGACATTGTTGTGTGTTGGCCACGCAGGCTCTGACGTGAGTCATTCCACCCCCGGTTCTGCCATCTGAGAGTGGTCCCACGAGTGCTTCTGGAAGCACAGCGGTGACTTCATTCATTAGCTAGACAGCCTCACAGCACACATTTCTTTTAAAACCCATAATGGATTTGTCTCTTGACTATCTAACGTTGAGACGATTAATTTTAGCCTGTGGCCATCAAACTGCTTTGGGGCTGGAAAGGTCTGAGTGCTGGAGACCGGCCGCTCTGCAGGACCACGTCTGGGCCACTGGAGCCCAGGCAGAAGAGGCTCACTTTTGTCAGGAAAGGCGGTGGACGGGGTTGTTTTGGAACAGGACTCAGTGTCTCCTCACCGTTGGGACTCATACTCAAAGAGCAGGTAACCTAAGACCCGGCCCCGGCCCTTCCTGTCGTCCTGGCTGGCAGCCAGGGAGTCCAGGCCAGGGGGTGATTCCCACCTCGGGCTCCTGCGTGTGCGTCCCAGCCTGCACACGCCCCCCAGCCGGGCTACTTGCCCCACCAGTCTCCCCGGGTGCGTGCCCCTCTCTAGCCTGGGTACTTCAAATGTCAGATCAAGGAAGTGCCCCTCCCTCTTCCCTGTAGCTGCTTTAACCGGTCAAATGCCCTCACTTTCCCTTTCCTCAGAAATTGTAACATCAGTTTTAAAAAGAAAAATAGAAAACCTCTTCCCCTGGGCAGTTACAGGGGTTGAGGGGAAGGGACTCGCACCAGCACCAGCACCAGCCGGGAGGGCGTGGGGAAACCTGAAACAGAGGGAGTGAGCAGGCCAGGTCACATTTATTTCCAGCCCTCTTGCCAGCTCGTTTTTTTTTTTTTTTAACCTCAAGTTCCCTTTTCTTAACACCCTCGGCAGCTTGTTTTTTTCCCTCTGATCTGCTTGCTCCACCTTGCTGTCGGCGCCCCAAGGGCTGATTCTGTGGGGGCCGCCGCAGTTCAGCTGTGGGTCATCCTGGGCAGGGCAGGGGGGCCTGAGGCACCAGCCAAGCGCTGCTCCTTGCACCTCAGAGAGCTTCACGTTTCTTGCATCACCACGGCCCCCTTAGAGCATCTGACGATAGGTGTGGAAGCTTGGCTGCTAAAGATGCCCGTTAACAGTTTTAGAAGTTCTCACACACCCCATCCAGGGAGTTCGGGGGGCTGCAGCTCAACCCAAATGTAAAACTTCCTCCAGAGAGGGAGGGAGGCTGAGGGGAAGAGTGAAGCACAGACAGGGTGCCCTGAGCGAGCCAAGGGGACAGCTGGGGGCTGGGGATGCCTGCTGCCCCGCTCCCTCTCCTGCCAGGTGAGCACGATGAGCTGTTCTGTTCCTGACAAGGCTGTGGGCCTCGCTCTTGAGCCACTAGTTCTATTCCTGCCATCGCATGGCAGCTATGCTTAGGGCTGTGCTTCGTGAAACAGTTTCCAGCTGCGACCGTGAGGTGGCTTCCCTGTGCTCCCCGCAGAGCTGAGGCTCTACCCCACAAGTGAGTAATGCTCCCTGGGACCCTTAGTACCGTGTGCCGGAGGAGCCCAGGCAGCCGGCTCGGCCTGGGGGGCAGGGGGGGGGGGGCTGGGGGGGGGCAGGAGGCCTGGCCTCTCACGCCAGCCCTGCCGCTCCAGCTTTGTTACTTGAACGAGTCACTTTAAATCTTCAGGCCTCGCTCCCTGTGTCAAATGAGGTTTGGATGAACCCAGGATTGCTTGTTTGAAGGATGGAGATCTCTTTCCTTGAAGGGGGTGCCGGCAGGGGCTGGGAGTTGGGGGGTGACGAAGCCCACAAAGTCCCTCCACAGAAGCGCTTTAGGACGGCAGCCTCTGGGCACCACAGCCGCAGGCTCCCGGTTTCCCTCTCTCCGGGGCGCCAAGAGAAGGCGCTGAGGGCTGGTGGCCGAAGCTGACCGAACACGGAGACCCCGGGGCCCTTCTGCGGCGCGGACCTCGCGTGGCCGGACCGCGTGCCCGGCCGCCCCTGCCATCTTCCTCGGCGGCCGTTTGGGCGCGCGAGGCGCCCCTGGCGGCGGGAGGACTCGGCGCCCGAGGGGGCGTGGGAGCCGCACGGGGACGCTGGGCGGGCCTCCGGGGCGGCCCCCGCGGGTCCTTCGTGCTGCAGGGCCCACGGAGCGGGGAAATGGAGGCAACGAAAGGCCCAGGCGCGCCGGGTTATCCTTTTCCGCCGCGAGGGCCTCGTCGGGAGCGCCATTTGTCCCGCGACCCCGGTCAGCTCCACCTGGACTCGCCCCTGGCCCTAGGCCTGCGGCGCGGGTCCTCCAGCTCCGGTTCCTGCCTCTGTCCGGAGCGGGCCGACGGGGCGGCCGGTTTCGCGAGGATGGTGAGCACCAAGGCCGAGGGGCGGTGCGGAGTGCTGGGAGAGCGGGGTCGGCGCTGGGGGCAGACAAAGGCGGGGGACGCCGAGCGAGGGGAAGACAAAGCGCAGAAAGGGGGTCGGCGGCGGCGCCGGGGCCCCGGAGGCGGCTACGGGCGCTGTGGAGCCAATGGGCGGGCGCGGGGCGCGGGGCGGGGGCCGGCGGGGGCGGCGCCGTAATAAGGCGGCGGCGGCGGCCGCGGCCGCTCGGGGACCACTGGCAGCGGCGGCAGCTCGTGCCCGCGCACTTCTCGCACCCGAGGCGTTCCCCGGAGACCGACCCCCGCCCCGCGGCCCAGGCCGGGGCCCGGTGAGACCCGCGGGCGGGCCAGGGGAGGGGCCGGCATCACGCTCGCAATCCGGGCGGCCCAGGTGGGGGCTGTGGGCGCGAGGGCCGCCGCCCACGGGGCTCCGACGCCGAGCGCCTCAACCCGTCGCGCTCGCCCGTGGCCCCGAGGCCAGCGTCCGCCGTCCGGGTCCGGCCTCCAGACAGAGGCGGGGCCGAGGTCCCTTCGGCTGGACCCGCGGGAGTCCCGGGTCTGGGTTCCGGTACGCGGGATCGGGACGGAGGAGCGGGGCGCGCGGGCGGCGGCT
>NW_006784347.1:1945653-1949663 GCF_000442215.2 Lipotes vexillifer | reverse complement strand
GAGGAGCGCCCGGGCCCCCGCGCCTCGGCCCCGCGCTGGGGAGGGTTGGGCCGGGGTCAGGCCGGGGCAGCGGATTCTGGCCGCGAGCCCCCCGCCCCTCCCCCAGGGTTCGCCCTCTCCTGACCTCCCCTCGCGCCAGGAGGGGTCCTGGTCTGCGAAGCGCTCAGGCCGCTGCGCGGAGCCCCTCCCCCAGCCGCTGCCAGCTAACTGTTTTTTCCCCGACACATGGTTCCACTCAGGGACCCCTGCCCCCTGCGGAGCCGCGTGGGGGACGAGCGGGCCAAGGGGGAGGTGGGTGAGGGGCGGAAGTGGCAAGACCCAGAGCAACAGGAAATGACTTAGGGAAAGCCCCAACCGCGGCCCCCCAGCCCCTTGCCTGTAAACACCCCACCCCCCACCCTGCGGGCTGGGGAAGGGCTTGTGGGGCCCTCCCAACCGACTTCCCCTTGCAGAACCCAGCGGGTGCCGCGGCTCCACACGGGGCCTCCATCGCCGCCAGCGAGCCATGTTCCAGGCTGCAGGAGCCACCCAGGCCACCCCCTCCCACGTAGGTGATCAGCTGGGTGGGAGGGAACTCCATTCCCGCAGGTGTCTGGCCTGAGGGTGAAGGCGTGCCGAGCGGCGTTTTTGCCTGTCTCCCTTCCCCTCCTCCTGAGTGTCCCTGGGATCTGGGCTGGTGATGGTCTGGGGCCCTCCTCAGCTGACCCTGCCCCGCCTGCCCTCTCCCACAGGAAGCCAAAGGTGGCAGTGGCAGGCGGCGCGGTTCAGCGCTCCAAGGTAGGGCCCTGAGGCTGTGGTGTGCGGGAGGGCGGGCTCGTCGCTGGTCAGGCCCCTGATGGGGTCTCTCCCGGAACAGTCCTTCAGCCTTCGCGCCCAGGTGAGGGAGACCTGCGCTGCCTGCCAGAAGACCGTGTACCCCATGGAGCGGCTGGTGGCCGACAAGCTCATTTTCCACAACTCTTGCTTCTGCTGCAAGCACTGCCACACCAAGCTCAGGTGCGCCCTTGCCCTACCCCCGCTCTGGTCTTCCTGACCTGACCCGACCCGACCTGACCGCAGCTGTTCTGCTTCTACAGCCTGGGCAGCTACGCGGCGCTGCACGGGGAATTTTACTGCAAACCCCACTTTCAGCAGCTGTTTAAGAGCAAAGGCAACTATGACGAAGGCTTCGGCCGGAAGCAGCACAAGGAGCTCTGGGCCCACAAGGAGGTGGACCCCGGCACCAAGACAGCCTGAGGCCCCTCTCACCGTCCACTCCCTCCTCCTTCCCTCGAGGGCCTGGAGCAGGCAGCGGGCAGGGTGGGAGAGAGGTTGGACCGGGCCCCGGGGTCCGGGTGCAGGCAGCGGGGTCAGGGTGGGAAGGGGTTGAGGCCGTCTTGCTCGGGCAGAGGGTCTTGGGGGCAGGGCTCTGCTTCGGGATTCCTTCCTTCTCCCTCAGTGGGTGGGGGGTTAGGGAACCAGGACTGGGCTTTGCTCACCAGCCCGCTTCCTGCTGCTTCCAGCCTACCCCCCTTACCCCACGGCCCCCTGGGGAGGCCCCCCAACCCAGCTTCCCTATCTAGGTGCCTTTTCTCCAGCAAGGAGTCAGCATGCCCCCCTCAGGGTCCCAAGCTCCCTCACTGCCACCCAGGGCCCTGTGTGGCCCCCACATCTCCCCATCTACCTCTGCCCTTAGCCTGGTCCTGAGCCATGGAGACTGCAGGAAGGTGAGCCAGGGTGCCCCCTGCTGGATCTCTCCAAATGCCCACCAGGACCCACTGGGGGAGGGGAGGGGAAGTGGAAGAGCCCCGCCCCGCCCCCCCCCCCCCCCCCCCAAGGCGAGGCAGGGCATGGGACCATCCCACACCACGGAAGCAGCAGAAGCTAAAGCACCGGCCAGGCTGAGAGCCACAGAGACTGGTGGGGAGCTGGCAGGGTCACGTTCCTCTCTTCTCCCATTTCTGCCGGTTTTGACTGTTGTAATCAACCCTGTTTTAAACACGTTTCAACAGATCCTGACTCTGTATTATGTGGCCTGATGGGGGGTTTTGTGGCAGGAAGGACACAGAGTCACCACACAGAAGTGAAGGGGGACAGGGTCAGCCCAAAGCACCCCTGGCCTTGATTGGTGGTAGGGGGCTGATGGTGATGGGTGTTGTTAGGGGAATGAACACTAGGCAGCCTGAGAAAAGGGGGTGCGCTTCCCAGCCAGGCCTTCATGCTGTCGAACCCAGAGTGTCTGATGACTGAACTCCACTTTGCCCCGCAGTCTGTGTTGCTTAAGGTCAGGCCGTCAGTGGGTAATGGTGCTGCGCCTCGCTGCACTTCAGTATGTTGGGGTACAAGACCGAATCCTTTTGCTGAGTCCTCGTCTGAGCCCCCTTTGCCCTGGAATTCAGGAAGGCATGGTGGGAACGAGCAGATCCAGCAATTTGTATCAAAGGTCTCCTAGTCTCTGTTCCCTTTCCCCATCTGTCTTCCTCCTGCTTTTTCAAGCTCCAGGGAATGGGGCAGCTGTGGTCACCATCCCAAGCAGTCTAAGGAGAAACAGCTCGTCTGCTCTTCTGAGGGGACAACAGTTTACAACAAACAAGGCAAGCTTGGAGGACCTAAGATCCCCCCCCGCCCCCACCCCCACCCCAACAGAATACAGGCAGGATGTCTGGCTTGTCCTGCCCCAGACCCAACCATCCTGATTTCCCCCAACTGCCTGTGGACTATGTGAATTGGTGGAACAAGAGGGCAGACTCCTGGGGGATTTGCTACCTCCACCCCATATACGTCCTTAAGTTCCTAAGTGACCTCATGCCCATAGAACAGGGCAGGGAGCTGGGCCTCAAACTCCGAAGGCACATGGGTGGGCCACTGTGCTGTGTTGCCCCTGGAAATGGCAGAGCTAACAGCAAGCAGAGTTGGCACCCCGAGCCTGGGTCCTCAGAGCGTGAGGAGGGCTGCTGAGAGCCTCACTTGGGGCAGGTCCAACGTCTGCGCCAGAGGCCTCAGATGGGGACAAGGATGGTCCTTCTCTGCTCCGAGCTAAGCAACAGCAGCAGATAGCCCTGGGGGAGCTATCAGAGAGGTGGCTCCTGGAGGTGCCCCATCCCTGCCCTGCAAGGATACGACTCAGGTGAGTCCTTCCCTGGGCTGGGAAAACCAGTGGATGCCACAAAGGTCCCGGAAACTGAGCCACATTGACACTCGGGTCAGGTGAGCTGACAGTGCCACCTCAGTGAGTCAGCTGTGGTAGAACCACCCTCGGCAGAGCTCCGAGGAATGGGGGGAAGAGAGGGAGCCACTTCTGAGCTAGCAGTGGTACCAGCCAAGTCACACCACCCCAGGACCCCTCTTGGAGTCATTTCAAGTTCTCATCTGCTAAGGGAGGCAAGCTTGTTGCCAGGCGCCATACCCACCTTCTCCCAGGTAGACCCCTGTTCCCTCCCCCCCCCCCCCCACCCAAAAGCACTGCCACAGGACCCCTTGGGTATAAATGATCCCTTTTATTGTAAGTAATGCACGACACTGGCCTGGCTTTGCACTGCAAGCCCTCGGTCAAGATATAGTCAAAATAACTATGGCTGCAGGTTCTTCTGCACGATCCACAATTCAGACACAGACACAGAGCTGGGGTGGGCAGGAGAGTGGTGGAGTGTGGACTGTCCCCAGCCCTGGCCTCTCCGTGTCGGGCTGGCCAAGGCTGACATACCCCACGGATTGATGAGCAAGTGGTGGCAGGCCCTTCCCACAGCCAGCCTGGGGCTGCTAGGAGACGGCCCTTCAGATCCTTTGGGCCAGGCCATCCTAGGCCCCACAACTTTTCATCTGGATTATTTAATAAAAAAAACAATAAATTAAAATTAAGCAACAGCTTGGTCCTGAGGATGCTGAGCCAGCATGTCCACAGTTTTTGGCACACAAAAAATCAGGGTCGTAGTTTTTTGGAGTGTAGGATTTGTTGGCTTGTTTGCAAATTCATTTTTAAAAGCATTCCCTGTGCGGCAAGACCCCGGGGTTGGGGGGGGGGGCTCTGTGAG
>NW_006784347.1:1937545-1945610 GCF_000442215.2 Lipotes vexillifer | reverse complement strand
GGGCGTGTGTGTGTGTGTCAGGGACTGGGGGTGGGGGTGTGGGCCCAAGAAGAGTGCTAACAGCCATCAGGACGGGGTCGTGGAGAGGCCGAGCTGCTGCTCGGCAGCTTTGGTCAAGGCAAGGGGCCAGTCCCCACCCTGGGCCAAGAGCCAAGGTGGAGGCAGGAGCACATGCTCACTGTCTTCAGAGCGCCCGCCTGGGGGTGCCTGACAGAGGCCCCTGGGGGAAAAGGATGGAAACAGGGGCCCAGGCCCAACTGGCACCGTGCAACACACATTCCTGCAAAACCAGCTGCTTTCATTTTCTCTTCTCTTCTCTTGAGGCGTCCATCACCTGTAACAGTCTAGAATTGATATATATAAAAACCATCAAATATGATCTGAGATATAAATTAACAAGTACAAGGCCTCACATTACATGATGTGAAAAGGCTAAAAACAGCGATAGAAACTACATTCATAAAAGTGCATCGTCAACATACAACGAAGGCTTTGGCTTGTTCTGGTGCCCGTGGGGAAGTGGGCAAGGCTGGCAATGAGCTGCCTGGCGCTAATCCCCAGCTCCTTGGAGACACCCATCCCTGGACACTGGCTTTTTTTTTTTTTTTTTCCTTTAATGACAACTCCCAAGGAAACTGGGTGTTGGAGAGGGAGGAGCTCTAGCAATAGGCACATTTTTGGAGGGGAGGGGCCGGAAGAAAGGACCAGCGCCCAGGCTGAGGTAAATAAGGCCAACTCTAAGCTGCTTGGAGATACTGGCTCCCAGCCCCCTGCTGCCATTCCTCCCCCATAGGAGCAACAAGGGAAAGAGGCTGAGACCTCATGGGGATGAGCAAGGCTGGCCAAGGAGGAACAGAGCTTTGCAGTTTTGGACACAGTTGGTGGCATAGAGAGCTCTGGCCTAGCAGGTCGTAACCCGCAGACAGCCTGATACGACTCCCCTGGCTGCCCTGAACGGCCCACTCAGGGTAGCCAGCTGGCTCAGATGCCTTCACTGTGTTGTCCATCGTCCTTTCTGCCCCAGGAGGGGAACAGGTGCCAGGCCAGGAGCACAAAGGCCATGACCTTCAGCTCTTTCCAATCTGGCCCAAGGCCCAAGCCCAGAGCAGGGGTACTCAGAGCCCAGAGGGCACACAAAGTCTCCAGTTTAGAAACTGGGTACAGCATAAGAGTGACTCCAACTTGTAAAACAGAGACAATTGCATTGACAAAACTGGGTCTCCCTCTCAGTGGGGGCAGTTCCACATCTCAGGCCCCTGCTTGAGGGTGGGAGGGGGTCAGGGTCATGGGGGCAGGCAGGACAGGCTCCTCCTTCCCTGAATAAGGCAGCATAACATTTGCTTCATTCATCTTTGGTAAAGGAAAGGGACTGGCAAAGCTGGCCTGGGGCTCCAGGGGGAGTGCAGCCCAGGCCTCCGCTTTCCATTGGCTGCGGGATGCTGGGCTTTACCTCAGACGTGGGTGGGCTCATCCAGCCCAGAGATGCCCTGGTGGTCTCCAGACATGGGGAGGAGAAACAAAATAACACTCTGAATGAAAGTAACACTATTCAGACCCTCGTGTCCATCCTGTGCCCCTAGACTCCCGGGGGTCTGGTGCTGACCGCGGTGTCAGGACACAGTGCCGAGGATGGGGCCCACGGCGCCTCGCACGCTGTTGCTAGCCCTTTCCCCTCCAGGCTGAGCTTAGGATGCTGGAGCTTCAGGTCTGGCAGGCTGGGGGCTCCCAGTCTGTGAGGCTGCAGCCACCCTACCTGGCTCTGGGCCCCAGCAGCAGAAGGGCACAGACAACGCTGGCTGGACTGCAGCTCCCTGGTCCACAGCCTTGCCTGGGAGAAGCAGCAATTTCGCTGAGCCCCACAGCAGCCCCCTCGCCCATGCAGCAGGGGGCGGCCAGCAACAGCGTGGCCTTGAGAGCTCAGTACACGAGCTGTGCAAAGTGGTGTGTGAGCAGCTCCTCGGCCGAAGGTCTCTGGCGGGCCTCCACAAAAATGCGCCTCAGGAAGTCCCGGCCATGCTCAGAGATGTGGGAGGGCAGCTGAGGATTGGTGGGCTGGGTGGCAATCTTGAAAATGGCGGCCATGGCTTCATACTCTGCCCAAGGTGGTTTCTCTGTCAGCATCTCCACCACAGTGCAGCCCAGGCTCCTGTAAAGAGAACCCCAGTGTCACCCCCTCAACCTGCCCCAGCTGCCCTGCCCACTGTTGTGAACGGAGGTGCCCTTCCCAGAACACACTGAGACAGGATGGGCCAAGCTGACAGTTGACAAGGCTGTAGAGGGTCCCCAAGGCCAGAAGAGGCTTCAAAGCCCCGTCAGCTTCGTCCATGTGGGCTTCATCAACCTACACCCACCCAGGTGCTTCCTGACATTGGGGAAGAGAACCACTTCAGCATGTTCAGAAAGAGCTCTGAGATAACGGTATTAGTTCCTGCTGCTGCTGTAACAAATTACCACGAACCTAGTGGTATAAATTTATCATCATTTTGGAGGTCGGAAGTCTAAAATGAGTCTCACTGGGCTAAAGTCAACGTATCAGTGGGATGGTTCCTTCTGGAGGCTCTGAGAGGAGAATCCATTACCCTGCCTTTTCCAGCTACTAGAGGCTGCCTGCATTCCTTGGTTCATGGCCCCTGCCTTGCGTCACTCCAACCTCTTGTTTCCTCTGTCACCTCTTACTGCTCACTCTGATATCCTGCCTTCCTTTTATAAGGACCTTTGTGCTTATACTGAGCCCATCTGGATAATCCAGGATCATCTCCCCATCTCAAAGTTCTTAAATTAATCTGCAAAGGCCTTACTGTCATATAAGGTAACATTTACAGGTACATTTACTAATCCCTTTGGCATTAGTATGTGGACATCTTCAGGGACCATTATTCATCCCACCACAGTAACATTCTAAGAGGAAGTGATACCCTCAACTTTCAGGCCCTTTCAGAGGATGGACATGAAGTTAGGTAGAGCAGATGCAAGCCACCTGAGCACTAGGAGGGAGCGGAAGCCTGCTACTGTTTAGAGACAGATCAGGCCTTCAGATTGGATCCTAGTTCTTTCAGGGATTTAGCAAACATCAGGGATGTTTTCCATGGCCTAAGTTCTCAGTGATAACAGAGCAGTTGCTATTCAGAGTTAAAACACAGCGCAGCTGCTCTATGTACTGCTGCAGGCACCACCACCTCTGCCCACACAGAGCCTGCAACCTGGCCTCGCTGGCCAGAGGTGAGTTCTCACTCCCTCCTGCCACACTGCAAAGCCCCCAAGCCTCATTTCTAAGTTGGAGCCGCTACAGCCCAGACAGGGAGATGGGGCCCCAGCACGTCCCCAGTGCTCACCACACGTCTGCCTTCCTTCCGTAGCCCTCACCGCTGATCACCTCAGGGCTCATCCAGTAGGGTGTGCCAGTGACTGAGCGCATGCCCGTGCCTGACATGCAGATGGTCTGCAGGCGCTTGCTGGCCCCAAAGTCCCCCAGCTTCACATTCCCAGCAGAGTCTCGGAGGATGTTGGCTCCTAAGGCATGAAAGGGCAGAGGCTGCAACCCTGGACCCCTGGGCACTTTCCACCATCCTCCCTCTGTCTCTCCCTCCCAGGTCAAAGGGCTGCTGGGGAGGATGGGGGGCTACGATGAATTAGACATGAACTGCACAGAACAAACAGGCTAGTGACGGGAAGCCTCAGCCCTACAGCACCAAACCGTCATCACTATGGCCAACATCTGCAGAGCACTTCACAGTATTTTCCCAAATTGCTTAACTGATCTTCATGCCGATCCCCCAAGGAAGCAATTACGGTTCCACTTTCCAGAAAGTTCAAAATGACCAGGTCGAAAGTTCCCAAGTAACTAGGTCACGGGGACCACACAGCCTGCCCCTGCTCACCCTTGATGTCCCGGTGAACAATCATGTTACTGTGCAGGTAGGACATGCCCTCCAGGATCTGCCGGGTGTATTTTCGGGTCACACTCTCTGTCAGAGCTCCGTAGGCCTTCAACTGGTCTTTCACTGAGCCCTAAAGCCACAGGAGTCAGAGGGAGTCACTGCAGGAAGGTGGTGGGAAGGGGCAAGGCTACTTCCCGCCCCCGGCATTCGGCAAAGGAGTGATTCTTCCGATCCCCATTTGTGATGTGCCAGGCACTTTGCTAGGGGCTGTCAGGCAGCTTGGAGAAAAGTCTGAGACAGTCCTTTCCTCAAGCAACAGATGACCCAAATCCAGAAGGGAGGTCTGTCTCCTCTAGGTAAAGGTGCTACTTACTGGACAGTGCAGCTGCCCTGTAAGCCTCAGGTTAGGGTAGCCTGGGACATTTCTTATCCCACACCATCACTGCAGCCAGACGCAGGGCCTGCTGACTCCAAGTCCTGCCACTGCCTCACCTTCCCCCCTGAGCCTCTGGAGTCTCAGGTAATCAGACCCATGTCAAAGGGACCCGTCCTCCACAGCCCCCAGCCCCAGGAGAGGTCCTCTCGTGTGTCCCACAGGCATCAGGGGCACATACCCCCGGCATGTACTCCATGAAGATGGTCAGGGTCCTCTCGGCACGGTCCCGCAGGCAGCCATAGTACTGCACTATGCGCTCGTGCTGCAAGTTCTTCAGCAACTGGATCTCACACTCCAGTGCACTCACCTCCTAGGGGAGAGGCCCAGTGGTCACCTAGGCTTTCAGGGCCCTGGTTCTACCTGCCTAGGATCAGCTCAGCTTGCCCTAGTCAGTGGCCTCAGAGGAGTCCGTCTGCCTTGGGAACTTCAGCTGGAGAAAAGGGGGGACTCTCTCAACTGTTTGGCCCTTGTCCACAATGCCGGCTAAGCCTTGGGACGGTGGCACTCCCATGCTGGAAGACAGCAGACAGTGGGGTGGGAGATGGGTTTGTGGGTGCAACTAAGCAGTTTAGATAACTGCTGTATTTATCCACTCAAACTGGAATGAAGGTCACATCCAAAGCTAAGCTCCAAAGACAGGCTCTTTCCTGGTCTGAGAGCTGGGAGAGAGAGGCATCTGTTTGGTGAGGGTGGGGCAGGTACTGCTCTTTGTAGCACTGGCCATCACCTCCCAGTTTGGGTTGCTTGGTACTCTGGCACCAACTCAGTTCCTCATACCCAATCTCTCCCCTGGGCCAGGGTCAACAGCAAGGGAGCCTGGGAGGAAGAATGATGGGAGAAGCAACCTGTAGCATCTCGAGCAATTTGTGCAACGAGACAGGTATTTTCTCGAGAGGGAGGAACTGGAAGTCAGACCATGGGGAAGGCAATACCTTGCTTGTCTCAGGACTATCTGGGTCAAACTGGACCTGCTTGGAAGCAAGTTCTCGTCCTGTGTCCACATCATAGCACAAATAGACCCTGCCAAAGGCACCCTGGCCCAGGAGCTTCCCCCGGCGCCAATTGATGGGGGCACTGGGAGCTACAGGAGAACAGAAGGAAAGAGCATTAGAGTTCGTGCACTTAGTTACCGATATCCTGCCTCATCCTACAGAGGCCCGAGCTGCCCCCTCACCCGGCATCATCACATCTCTCAGCATAGCATCTCCACGCCCATCTGGAACAGGCTCAGTGCCCTGGTCAATCAGACCTTAAGGCCCAAGGCCTGAGAAGCAGAGAACTGGCTAAAACAGTGGTTAAATGTTCATCTGAATTGATTAAATACCTTCATACTTCCAAGGCCCCCAAATATCTCATTATGTCGGGGATTAAGGAGACTGCTCTTCAGTTTAAACATGGAGAAACTAAAGGCCAGAGAGAAGTGGCTTGTCACACAACAGTGGAGTGAGGACTAAGGTCCAGGGGATCTGCTGCCCACCCTCGGGCTCTTCCACTGGGTGCGGATGGGCCAGAGCTGCCAACTGCTGAGCCAAACAGCCCCAGTGGACCTGCTGGCCTCCTGCCCTGCAGCTGGTCTGAGCATCCCCTGGGCAGCCTCCACCTGGCCAGGGCCCACTCCTCACACTTGGTTGGCACGTTCCTCTCCTGCACAGAGAGGGCATTCTCACTGTCCGCACTCCGCAGGCGCCCTCGGGGGTCCAGGTACTGCACTGCCAGGCCCATGTTCTCGCCATTTGTGCTCAGGGAGCGGCTGGAGGGCACCAGGGTGAACAGGTTGCCTTGATGACGCCGTATTCGGGGAAATGTTCTTCTGCCTGAAGGGTTGCAGGGGCCAGAATAGAGCAAGTCAGACCCCTGGCCACAGGCTGAATGTGCAAACCGGGACATAACAGCAGCTCCAGTCGGGTGAGCTCTCCAGAACCTATCTGCCCTCCCACCTGACTCGTGCCAGAATGGCTAATGTCTCAAGCATCCTGAGAATCAGGACAAAAGCAGGAATTAGAAAGCAGCCAGATGGTTTAGGGAAACCTAGCCAAAGCGAAAGCATAGGGCTGGCCCCTACGTCCTACATCACTCACAGGGCTAATCCACGGCTGATCTGTTTTCCTTGGCATCCTAACCCTAAACCTCTGAGGAAGCGCCATTCCGTTTGCTGCGTGAGGCAGAAGGGGGCGTTGGAGAGCTGGCGCCCTGGAGCACGCTGTGCACTCAGACAAAGGACAGAGTTCCCAGAGGCAGCATCAGTCTACAAATACCAGCCTCCCTCTTTTTTTTTTTTTTTTTTTTTTTTTTTTAACCCTGACTCTACTGCCTCAAGCCTGGGCACAGTTCCTCAGGAATAAAGGAAACATGGGGCCTGGAGTGCCTGGGCCACCCGCTCCAGTGGCTTTTCCTGGAGGAGCTTTAACCACGTCCCTTCTGAGATGGCCAGCAGGGGGCAGGATGGAGGCACACTCACCGTCATTGTAGTCCTTGTGGTGCACGGACACGTGGTAGCGCCGGGGGTAGGTTCCACCTTTGACCCCTTTGTCATAGAGCTGAGTTTCCCGTTCTGAGTAGGAGAGAGGAATCACTGGCTTCTCGACAGGCCAATGTTAGTGATCCATTTAAGCCTCTACGTCACCTGAGGCCTCAGAGCAGCAAGCCCGAGGAGAATTAAAATACAGCCCTGGCTTCTCTTCCCAACTCAGCCATCAAAAGCAGACTGCCTGCAGCCCCACCCGGACACCCCGCAGTGCTCACCCAGGCTCTGGAGAACTCACCCGAGAATTCCTGTCTGTTGTCTGGGAAGCTCTGGGCTCGGGACATTCGCGATTTCCGGAAGGATGGGCTAGAAAAACAAAATGAATCACAAAGTAGACTTCAGGGTACCTCCAAAGCAGCTCAACAGGGCAGAAGAGAGGATACTCACACAGACTGCTTCTCCTAGCTCCTTCCCACACATGTCATTGCATGGTAGGAAGCAGAGTTGGAGAGAAACAGCCCTTTTCTCAGCCTACTACTTTCTCTTCACTGGTCTGAGGCCCACATCTGATGGGGACCCTGAATAATGAAGCCCTCCAGTGCTACCGACCTCCACCCTGGCTGCACAGTGCTTTATCTTACCCTTTCCTCCCACCTTGGTGACAGGGGAAGAGCTGCACAAAGTCCCTTGCCCAGCACAGTAATAAAGACAGCAACGGCATCTTCTTTTCAGACTAATCACCACTGTCCCATTTTAGAGATGTGGAAAACAGGAATAGAGAGGTTAAAGGGCTTGTCCAAAACTATTCAACTAATATTTGGTGGAGCTGGGTCTATATGGCTCCAGATCCCATGAAGGGAAGAGGAAAGCTCTGACCTTAAGTTACACTGGCCCTCAAGGAAGTAAAGTCCAGGTCACTGAGTCTGACTCCCAAGGAGAAGAAAACAAAGCATTGGAGGGACAGAGGAAAAACGCAAGAATCAAGTGAGTTATCTTTCCCAGCATCCACCTGAACGGTTCTTTCCCTCATGTGAGAGTGCCTTTTGAAAAGGTCATAGGTCAGAAACTCTCAAGGCAGTGATGCAGGGGCTGTCCCCTACTTCCCAACTGCTAGACCTTCTGTGGTCCTGTCCCACAGCTCCCCTCCCCAACCAGCGTGGCCACAAAGCTTAGAAGAGAGTTCAAAGCCAGAGTCAGTTCCTGTCCTGGCAGAGCTCTCAGTTTGCAGCAGCAACTCTGGCACTTTCACCTGTGCCTTCATACTCTTTTTTTTTTTTTTTTTTTTTG
>NW_006784347.1:1923013-1937427 GCF_000442215.2 Lipotes vexillifer | reverse complement strand
CCCGTTGCGGAGCACAGGCTCTGAACGCGCAGGCTCAGCAGCCATGGCTCACGGGCCCAGCTGCTCCGCGGCATGTGGGATCTTCCCAGACCGGGGCACAAACCCGTGTCCCCTGCATCAGCAGGCGGACTCTCAACCACTGCGCCACCAGGGAAGCCCTGCCTTCTTACTCTTTTGGTTGGAAAGCAAGCCTAAAAAGATGCCAATAAGCAACTGTGACTGTTCTATGATACCTAGAGGGGAGACCACGCTCAGCAGCTCACAGGTCTGTTAGGAGAGACACGGTACAGATCCGGCCATGGTCACAAGGTGATTACACATGTGAGCAATTTATCAGTTACAAAAAGAAAAGAAAATCCCCAGAACTGTTCCTTAGCCTCTGACCACAGTCCTAAGCCCAGCCGGACGTGGTCAAAATGTGCTCTTGGGCATAATAAGGTCAAGGAGAGAGACTGGCTACATCAATGATAGATACGCCAAAGCCACCAATGATAGGTGGCCAATGATAGGTGCCAAAGCCACCTCCAAACACCCCCGCTGATGGGCAAACCAGCTCCACAGAACCACGTGGTGTGTAAAGGATGACGCTTGTTTCCTCCCAAAGTGTAAGAACAAGATTACACACCAAGCATGCAGTGTGGTAAGCTAGGCAGTCTGAATATCTTGTTTTCTGGTTTTTATATCCCAGTTTCTTATTCCACCAGAAAGACTTGGAGAAAAAAAAAAAAGAAAGTAAACCCAAAGGTGATAATTCAGTTTTGTCCCCCAAGCACTGAAGGTCGTCCAGATCTCAGCAATGAGGTTAAGGGTACAAGGGCAGCATGTGTTATGTGGGAGGTCAAAACATGTAAAGTGCTTGGAACAACAGAGCAAGCATTTAATACATGTGAGCTGCTATTATAACCTACTACATTCATCTAATTATACAAACACAACATTCTCCCTGTTTGGAAAATTAAGGAGAGGGCTAGAAATGCTAGCGAGAGGTTTCCTTCCCAGAAGCATGACGTTTTAACCATGGGCCTGCAGACCAATGTGTAGCTCAGGGACACACACACTAGCTGACTCCATTTCCTCAGCTCATCAGTTCCAAAAATGCCTATGCACTAACCCCCGAACTAGCCACGGTCTCATACCTGTCTGCGGACCTGTCCAAGGATTGGCAGCTTCCTGACAAGGAATTTTCAGCACTGCTCAGGGGATCCAGCATCTGCAAGGCAAGTCATACAATAAAACCCCAGCCCCAATCCCAGCCAGGTGACCCAGCCACGGCCAGCAAATGGTCCTTCTTCTTTTCCAAAATATGAAAGTGCCCTTTCTCCGCCAGGGCAGTGGGAAGAATGGTTAGGAAGGTACCATTCTCCCCCGCAGTCTGAAAGGCAAGTTTCCAGGAGTGAGAAAAATGCCTGGCTGGCATCCCAAGGAGCTCTGCCAGGAGAGCAAAGCAGAGATGCTGCTTCTCTTGTTGACATTTTCTTGGCTTGTGAATTCTGGAGCCTGGTGCTGGAGATGGTCCTACCCTGCAGAGGCTTCCAGTGCATTTGGGTGGGACCATAATGCTTCTGTTTACACTCCACAATTTATAATTTAAAATTCATAATTTTATTGCCCTCATTTCACAGACAAGCCACTGCAGGTCTAGAAAGGTTAGGAGAATTGTCTGAAGTCATGAAACTAGTTAGTACACAGCTGACACAGAACAAAAATTTCCCAGTTCCTGGTTCTCCTGCAGAGCCAGTAAGTATCTATGTAAGTTAAAATGTTTCTCTGGCCCTTGGTCAAATGCAGTAACAAAAAGCCTTCAGATTAGCCTTTTCTCCAACTAATCTCCCCTTCATTTTGCCTATGGGGGGTACTCACTACCAGAGAATTTATTATCTGAGATCCAAAGTTAAACATTACATAGGGAAGCAGAGTATCAGAACCATGAAAATTCATGAACAACTTTAATAAAATTGGTTTCCATCTCAAATTATCTCTTCCCATTTAATGCTGGAGTCCACCTCACCCATACTGTCACTCATATATTGTCATATGTGATTTTTTTTTAAACTGCCAAGCAAGGCAAATTAATTGAAAAGTAAAATCCCCAAAATCTTGATAAGGATATAGGATTTCCCCAAGAGGATAAAACCAACATGGGAAAGAATTGCTCCCAAACTTATTAAAGTGCATATTTGGCAAAGTTAGATCAGATAACAGAAGAAGAGAGAATGAGCAAGTATAACAACATGACAGGTGTGATGAAGGAGGAAGAATACCAAAGGTTCAAGAAAGTCCTGTGGAAAATACACTGAACCCCGTGAAGGCTTCTGTTAAAAGAAAAAAAAAAGGAGCCTCTTTAGGACAGTGCTGCAGAAGTCAAAGAGGAAGTGAAGGAAGTTATGTTGTGCTAGTAAAATTTTTGTTAGAAAAATTAAGCCAAAAAAAAATTAGCCTGAATCATGCTTTGTTCATTCTAAAAATTAGCAAATAGATGCAACTATTACTCAAATCTGATTAAAGAAAGAACAAAATAAAGTTATCTTAGTTTCATTTTTCAAGAAAGTCCCAGCTGGATACTCTTTCACTATATACTATGCTGTTTTGGTCTCTGTTAAGTGGATTTATCTTGAATGGCCCATTAGCAGCAGCAATTCTCTTTAGCTAAAGAGGCGGGCACTGGGGAAGGACCTAGGCATTCTCCTGCTTCCTTGGCCTCTTTCTAAAAGTCTATCCTCACTACAAGTCTAATACTCCCATGCCTTCCAGGGCCAGGCAGGTAAAGAAGTAAAAGGACCAGGATAATAGGACCATGGGAAGGGATAGAGAGCAAAGGCAATCAAACTCATTAGCAAAGTCACCCGTAGTACAGCTGATGTCTGGAAGCACTCTGGTTAGAGAAAATGGAAAGGATGGTCAGTAAGATATCCAAGAAGGGACTCTGCAGCTAAAAGCACTCTAGGTCACTGTTCTAAACATAAATTTATCTGGAAGGCAGGACTGTAGAAGAGAGAAGAGGCAGTTTAAAAATGCTTCTCATAGCCTATATAGTTTGAACAATGCTACACAGAGATTAGCTATTGAGGGGAAAGAAAAGTTGTAAGAATCAGTTTTAGGAAAAAGAAGTTATAAGAATCAGGTTCTTTTGGTAAAATCCTCCATGTGATGATGCTGGCCTTCTACTGGATGCTTTTACCCTTAAGAAATTTCCCCTTTCAAGATCAAATCCCAAAAGTTTATAAGACAGATCTTTTTCTTGCAATCAAAGCAAGCTCATTGAAAAAACTTCAGAATGAAGCCAGAGATCTCATTCTTGCTGAATTCACTAAGCCAAAGTGCCATTTTCATCAAGTGGGCCACAAGTTAAAAAAGCTAGCCATTAAAATGGGTAAGCCATTGTGGTAGACGCACCCTAGGATGTCCCCACTCCACCCCACCCCAGTAAGTCAAAGCCTTGCATATAACCCCCGCCCCTTGAGTACAGGTAGAACTTGTAATTTGCTTCTAGTCAATAGACTATGGCAAAGAGGATGGCTCTTCGTTGCTGCACGCGGGCTTTCTCTAGTTGCAGTGAGCGGGGGCTACCCTTTTGTTGCAGCGTGCGGGCTTCTCACTGCGGTGGCTTCTCTTGCTGCGGAGCACAGGCTCTAGGCGTGTGGGCTTCAGTAGTTGTGGCACATGGGCTCAGTAGTTGTGGCTCCCGGGCTCTAGAGCGCAGGCTCAGTAGCTGTGGCTCACAGGCTTAGTTGCTCCGCGGCATGTGGGATCTTCCCGGACCAGGGCTCAAACCCGAGTCCCCTGCATTGGCAGGTGGATTCTTAAGCACTGCGCCACCAGGGAAGCCTGAGACTTCATCTTTGCAGACCAGAGCGAGAGATTCTTCTGCTGGCCTTGAAGAAGCTACCATATTTTGAGAGGGCCACATGGCAAGGAACTGCAAGTGGCTTCTAGGAGCTCAGAGTGGCCCCTGGCCAACAGCCAGCAAGAAAACAGGAACCACAGTGCTACAACCACAAGAAACTGAATTCTGCCAACCATCATGTGAACCTGGAAGGGAACCCCAAGCTTCAGAAAGGAATGCAGCCTGGCTGACACTTCAGTGAAGCTTTGTGTGACCCTGAGTGGAGAACCCAGCTAAGTCATGCCTGGATTCTGGGCCCAAGGAAACTGTAAAATAATAAATGTCTGCTGTTTTAAGCTGCTAAGTTTGTGGTTGTTTTATTTAGCAATAGATAACTAATACAGCTGTCTACTATCATAAAAGTCCACCCAAAGGAGCCAGTCCTACTTTGGACTGGTATACTCGTTACCTTTCATTAAGAAATAGCAAAAGTAAAATCTGGTTGAAATGCAAAACAAAATCTGTCTGTTTAGGACTGGTCATATGTTAAAACTCTGCTGAAATGACAGGTCGTTGTAAGGAAGCATACAAACAGCGGAGTGGTGTTCTGCAGGGAGACCAGTGAGAGGACCACGGAAGAGGAAAAATCTGTCAAATGCACATCCAGCACCAAGGAGGCTAGGTAGCTTAGATTCTATCTTTGGTAGGAATTGATATTTGGCCCCTAGAAAGGAAAAAGTCATATTTGGGTAGGCCTGGTTTACAAAAAAGCTACTGGATAGGACTCAAGTCCCTCACCTCCACACCATGCCCACTGAGAACTCCCCCTACTAAGCGTGGACTGACACGTCCCAAGACACACCCCAGCCCCAAAACCCCCAGCCCCAGACAATACTCACGCACTGCTCGCTGGTCTCTGGGATGAACTCCCCCTCGCTGTTGATGCTGGTGTAGGACCCCTGTCGGGCAATCCGCTGCTGCCGCTCGGGCACGTAGCCAGGGGGAGGCGAGCTTCGGCCGGGGTTCTGGGAGCCTAGAGCACAAAAACACGACCTTTGACTGCAGAGCCAGGACCTGCAGCCTGAGAGGAGCAGACTTAGGGCCAGCTCAGACCAAGCATCTGCTTGGTGGTGGAGAGCTGGTTTGGCTCTTTGGACATCCTGGAGGAGAGGGAGGGCCTAACAAAGTGCTGAGGTTGAAGGAAACTTCCCGAGCCAGGCAGCTCCTCCCCCTAATCCAAGGACCCCAAGAAGGAAGAAAAATACTTAAGAGAAAAGTTAAAGAATGGTGGGTCGGGTTGCTCTTTGAAAGATAGTCTTTAAGGAGTTTTAAACTATTATTTTCAATGTCCTTCAAGAAACTGACTCCTTCATTCTTCTTCACGAAGTCACTCGATCAGAATACAAGGATCATGCGGTTTGTAGAGACGCTATTTTAATGAATTCGCCACCGAGAGCACTTGGTGCTCCAATCTCTTGTTGGAGGCATTAACCCATACTCTCTCCAAGAACCACTGACACGATCTCAGGTGGGAAGGCTAAGCTGAGGCTCTTGGTAGTCTGGCTTCCCCACTTGACTCGAGGGCAGAGGCCAGAAACCAAACCGCTCTAAAAACAGGCACAGAATTATGCTGGATTTCCACTTGCAACACCTCACTCACAGGGTAGAGGCTACCAATTCTGAGATAAGGAGGTACCTGAACCATGCCTTTCAAATGATCTCAGACAGCCCATGGAGGAAAGAGTCTGTTTGTCCAAGTTTTCTAAGCCCTGGCAGAAACTGATGCTGCTCAGAGTATACATTTAGGGATGCTATGCCATGAACTAACAGAGCAATGAAATCAGCCAAGGCAATTTTTCTTTTGTTTCTCTGCCCCCACCCCCACCCCCCTGGCCACCTGTACAACATGCGGGATCTTAGTTCCCCGACCAGGGATCGAACCCTCGCCCCTGCATTGGAAGCATAGAGTCTTAACCACTAGACCGCCAGGGAAATCCTTCTTTTCTTTTTTATACTGTTACCTTGTCTTTAATTCTCACAACACACCTAGAGCGGAGGTGCATTATTATCATCCACAGTGAGCAGAAGGGGAAGCCAAGGCCCAAAGTCATGTAGTGTCTTAAGGGTGGTGCTGCATCTAGAAAACAGGCCTTGTGACTCCCAGTATATTTCAGCCATATTTGAGACCACAGTTTATTTCCAAAAGGGGCAGCCATGCTACTCATACATTCCCCATCAGCAATCGAAACGGGGCGGGGAGCCCACCCATGGGGAAATGTGACAGCCTTTCTGCAAGGAGCAGGAGGGAGGCAAATATGGGGATTTCTTGACAGCACAAGGGAAACACAGTGCCATGTCTCATGCAGCTCAGATTCAGAGTTGTTCTGTCAGTGATCACTTGTGAGTTGGATGCAAGATGCCATCTGGCCAACAGAGGGCTCGAAGGCAATGACAAGATGAAGGTAAGGGGAAATCGAACAAGAAAGCTACTCCATTTTTCAGAGGGCCAGATGTCAAAGATCCATGCAGCTGGCCATTTCCCTTGCCACTGTAGCACAAAATGCCAGTGTAACCATGAAAAAAAAGATAGTTTTCTTAAGCCCTAGCATGCCCTAAAGCACAGAGCACTTTTTTAACACATGGCTTACAAACATTAGCCCAGTGCCTGCTTCCCACTTCTGGCTTTGGAAAACATTCTAGTTGCCCACAGGTTCTATGGAAATCCAATCCCTACGTTGGCAACATTTGTCAGCAGCAGAAGCGACCTAAAAAGGTGAGCAAGGTATAGTGAGAAAAGCCTAGGCTTGAAAATTAGATAACCAGAGGTTCAAATCAGGCTTTGTCACTTATTAGCTGAATGATTTAAACTCTCACCTAAATTTCCTCATTTCAAAAAGGAAACAACTTATCTACCTCATAACCGTTTTTGGAAATTATAAATGAAATGTGGTAGCACAGGTACACACATACGTGGTAGGAACTCAATAGAATTCCATTCGTTCCCTTCACTCTGTGTAGCAGATATAATGGGTTAGATAGACTCAAGAGCCATTCTACCCTTCTAGTGTACCTTCCAGGACTTCAGAAGTTCATCAGCTAAAAGCTATTCTAAGACCTCCTTTAGGTTCAGCCAGTTAGATGCACTTGTGTGAGATCTGGATGGCTTCCTGCTGTTCCTGGGCACAGTCCTGGAAGCTTTGGTTTTTCTGCTGCAGCACTAGCAGAGACCCCACACCTGATCTCTAGTTTTCCTGATGTCAAGACACAGGTGCAGGTATCCCTGTGTAAGTGGTGTGTGGACAGAGCACAGGGGCCCTGTGCTTCTGGATCCAGTGGCTTCCTCATTACAGAGAGAAGAGGAGCTCTGCAGTGTGTCTTTAGACTTAGAGTCTGTTTCTCACTCTTCATGATTTTACAAGCCAGAATGTGCACCAAATGCCTTCTTCCTGAAACTAGTCAAGAGTGGATTCTGTTCTGTGTAACTGAACCCTGACCAATACATTCCAGAGCGAAAAGGTATTACATATTTGACCTACAACAAACAAAAAATGTCTCTTGTGAGGAACTGATGAGAGAGAAAGAAAAACTCTTACGTATTGCTGAAATCCCACACACTAGCCCAAACTACCCCCAGGTAGGCTGAACTACCTTCGATCTGAGCATCAGAGCATCTAGGGTGAGACCTCCCCGGCACAAAAGATCCCTGGCCCCTCAACACCCATTCTCTCCTTCACTGCTGCCACTGAACTCTCCCCTGGTTTTGCAGGTGGGATGGGACTAGCTCACATGAGGCCAGCACTACAGACCCAGGAGGGGCTGGGGGAAAACGGCAAAGGTTTTCTGAGCTTTTATTTCCAGCCAGAGACTTTCACTTTTTCCAATACACATTGCTGCCTGCCGAGAGCCAGCCTTGTTATCTGATGGGCAATGGGCCAGGGGCTATTGTGCACAGGCCCACAGCTTGGGGCAGGAAAGGGAAGTCTCCCCAAACCAATGGCTATCAGAGGAAGCGAATGGAAAAACCAGGAGTTGGCAGAACTGCTCCAGAACATTTTCAGTTTTGTTTTTATCTTCATTTCAGAAATTAGGGGCTAATGAGACACACAACAGTATCTGAGAACGAGTGAGACAGGGACCTGAATAGGACAGGATACTGAACTGTAAGACTCACTGATCCTCACATATTTACCAGCAGGGACAACAGTGAGCCAGACAGCACAAACACAGTGCTATGCAAGACACAGCTCATCCTAGGTCTCAGAAGGCAGGCAGCTTCTCTGGGCCACCCTTCCCTGGCATTCCAGCCTGATCTTGCTCTAGTCTCATCAGGGCACTTATACCAAGGGGCCCCCTCTCAGCACCAGCTGAAGTAAAAGAACAGAGTAGCAATCCTGTGCTCAGAAGGCTCTCTTCTGAACAAGGATTTCAGCTGCCAGCTGTCTGCATTCCTCTAGAGTTTACTGGCTCTCTGCTTACCTCCTTGATCTGGGGCAGCAAAACCCTTACCCTAGGATATGGTTGACTCTTTTGCTCTGTCTTCTGACTCAAAGGTGAAAGCTAGGTTCTCAGACTCTAGCCCTTCTCATAGGAGACTCCTGTCAGGAAGCTGATGCAGTCAGGAAGTTGCCTCCACAGGGAGTTAGTTCTAGGGCTTTGGGTCAGTGTTAATGTGCAGGTCATTGCAAGTACAAAGAGAGAGCTTTTTTTGGCCATCGACTATTTTCTCTAAACCTTGTTCTCTCTTAGGGAGCTGATGAGGGGAAGAATCAAATCTTTTTTTCTTCTTCAATATCCTCGCACTGGACCAGGTTGTGCAGAGCAGAGCTCTGCAATATTTTCATCTCATAAGACCTTGAGAACATCCTGTGTTTCAACTTTCAAAACTCGCATTTTATTTTGAAGTTGTGATCACCACTAAACAGTTTCTGGTCTCATCTAGTATCACAGAAGAATTTTTAGCAAGAAGGAGAAAAAAACCTGTGCAGTGAAGGAAGCTGACCTTTTTGTCTCCATGTATGTGGTCACTACCTCTGCAGTCCTGGTTTCCACTCTTGCATATCTTACCAGGACTGGAGGTGTGCACTGTGTATAGCTCTCTAACTTGTTACTGCCCAGGTGTCACTGTAAGTCATCTCATCCTTTCAACATTCCTTTTCCCTCTGCCTGAGTTTTTCCTCCTCTGTTCTCAGAGGAAGAGGGCTGCCCTCCTCCTTACCAAGGCACTATAAGCCCTCTGCCTGGACTCCCCAGTTCACGCCCCAGCAGGAGTCAGCTCCCCTATGGTCCCCTCTTCACCACCTTCAATCTCCTTTTCAGCTGTCTTTGTGCCTCCCTTCATAAACATGCTCAGAACTCTAGCCTAAAAAATATCCTGACCTTATTTCTGCCACTCCCTTAAGCCACTAGCCCACCTCTTTTTTTCTTTTATGGCCAACCCCCTTGAAAGAACTGATTGCCTCTACTCATCAGCTACCCATTCCTTAGTGGGGCAATCTGGCATGCCCCACTGTGGGACGCAGTGGCAGGACGAGGAGCGAGATGGAATAAGAACAGAGATGAAGGACTTAAGATACACTAGACCAAATGGGAGCCAGATGTGGCAGGGACAAGTCCTTTAGTTGATGGCTTAAGGGCACCACCCACTGCATTGTGGAAGAAATAGTGCTTGAGCTCAGCTTCAAAGGTGATAGAATTTCTACAGGCAAAACACAAGGAAGGGTAAATTCACGTAGGGAAATTCCATTTGCCTTGTCTGCAGATCTTCCCACAGGGGTCTCTCTTTTGGGTTAACACATTCCCTAGTAGTTTTTTAAAATTTATTTATTTATTATTTTATTTTATTTTTAGCAGACTAACTGGCTTGAAAAAAACCTGGAATTCAAGGTATGTATATTATGATGGAAAAAACAAAAGGTGAACAGGATAGCTGGTTTCAAATATCTGAAAAACTGTCATATGAAAGATGTTATCTGTGTTGCTCAAGAGAGCAGTACTAGAGTCAATGCGTAAAGTGACAGAAGGCAGAATTTCAATTCAAAATAAGGATGAACGTCGAACAAAGAGAGCTGTCTAAAATTGGGTTGGGCTTCCTTGCACTTCCTCATTACTGAAAATGTTGCAGTGGGAGCTGAATGACCTGCATGTTTAGTCTTTCACTCATACGCACTGGTAGCACAGGTACATTAATGCTGGTGGAGGAGGAGGGCAGAGAAGCCCCCTCCTGTAGGTGGGGGGTTGACTCACTAAGGCTTCTCGTTTAACCCCATTTGTACAGCTAGGACTTCTCCTAGTCCCTCATCCTTAAACCTTGACTTCTCTCTTTCTGTTTCCTTCTAGAAGGCCTTCCAGAAGGCCTTACCCTGTACCAGCACAGCAAGCACTCAGACATTTGTGGATGAAAATGACAAGTTTGTGTCTCTTACTCTTAGTCTGTCCTTTCCAACCTGGCTGGTACCATGTAACGTCTTCTTCCCACCTTCTCTTACTTCCCTCCTACTTCTCTGGTCACTCCTTTCCTGCGTCCTTTGCAGGCTCATCCTCCTCTAATTGGCCACTGTCTGGGTTTCTAAGGCTCAATCCTAGGCCCTCTTCTCTTCTCATTCTGTAGTCTGTTTAGAAACTCTCATCTGGGCCCATGGCTTCGACTTGACAATTTCCAATTGTTTCTACCTCTGGTTTTCTCCCCTCTGAGCTAGAGATCTGTATAGTTAGCTGTTCATCTGCTATCACCTCTTGGCTGTCTCTCTCTTTTTTTTAAAAAAAAACACAAATATGTTTATTGGTGAATCGATAATCATACCAAAATATCCATAATTATACCAATTCAACCTAAAACTTAAGGTCTGCCCTTCGCAGTGCCTGAAACCAGGCTCTCTTCTAGTCTCTGTCTTGGTGAAAGGCACTGCCAATTACCCAAATCCACAAACCAGTAACTTACGTCCTGCTCTCTCAACACCTGAAAATCCAATCCAATACCACAGTGGTTCGTAAACCTTTTGAACTTAGAACGCTTTTCCACTTCTAAAATTTGGGACACCAAAGAGCTTTTATTTATGGGGGTTATATCAATTGATATTTACTGTATTAGAAATAAGGGTCAAAAAAATTTAAAACACAATAATACACAAGTACACATTCCATTAGCCATAGAGGAATGACATTACCTCAGGCAGATAACCTCTGGAAAATTCCACTATATATATGTGAGAGCCAAATCATGTCTTAGTATTATTATGAAAATAGTTTTGATCTTCCAGATCCTAAAAGGATCTCAGGGACCGCCCCCCCCCGCCGCATGTCCCTAGACCATGATGCCATGTCCTGTTGGCTTTACCTTCTAAATGCCTCAAATCCACCTGTTCCTTCCTCTCTCCACTACCCTCACTAGCCTAATCCATGCTTCTGTCTTCTTTCACCTGGACCACTGCATTAACTAATACGGTTCTCCCTTGGACCCATGCTTGCCCCCCTGTGATCGGCTCTCCACACTGTATGCAGCTGGAGCGATCTTTTCAAAATACAAATCCGAATATGCCACCCATTCCTCTTCACTGAAAAATCCTAAGGTGTATTTTCACTGCTTTCAACGTAAGGATCAAAATCTTCATCACGGTCCCCAAGGCTCGGCCTCCCTCCCCAGCCTCAGCCATCCTCCTTTCCCTTGTTCTCAGCTCTCCAGCCCTCAGGGCTTCCTTCTGTTTCTCAAACACACCACACTCCCTCTACCATGAGGCCTCTGCATGGGTAGCTCTCCTGCCTGGAGCTCTCCTCCCTATATCCCCTTTGAGTAAGTCCCCCTCAAGCTCTGGGTCACAGCCTACGGCTTCTCTGGCCCAGAAATCAGGTCACATCCTTCTGCTATACGTGCTCACAGCACCACACACCTTCTGGTCGCAGCCTGTAATTATAGATGAATCACATCATGACACGTAAGGTCTGACTTCCCACAGGTGTACAAGGGCCATAGGGACAGGAACTGTGTGTTTTTGCTTCCCATGATTCTGGCACACAGCAGATATTCTGGCAATTATTTCTTGAATGAATAAATGAACAGATGAGTAAAAATGCAGTTTGACAGGGAGAGGGATACAATAACAAGACAATGTGATAAGCATTAGAATGGAGATGGGTACAAGGGGTCACTGTTCCCAGTGGCTTTCCGCTGCCCACCGAACAAGGCCACGTGCAGTCAAGGGTCCCCAGACAAGGCAGGCATTCTTTCCCAGCCTTCTCTACTTCTCCAAATATCAACGCACGAGCCAGTCTGAAGGATACGTGGGATCTCCACCATCAAATCACTGAAATGCCCTCTCCCCTCATCCTTGCTTATGGAAATCCTCCATAATCTCTAAAAATCCCAGAATGCATTTCCCAGGTCATTCCAGTTAGAAATAATCTCTGCCATTTTCCAGCTTTTAGAAAGGCTGCCAGGCTCTGCCCACTTCTCTCGTCAAACCCACCACTCCAAACCACCTGGGGTTCTCAGAAGCCACCACCTTCTTCTGTGATCGTGCCTGGCAGATGCCCTTTTCTGTGCCCGGAGTATCTGTCCCTGCGCTCAGTAAATCTTCCTTAGTTTGTCAGCTCTGATGTTCCCTCTCTTTAGTGAAACCTTTCCCCAAAGTCCTGGGCGCCGTTGGTTACTGCCTGCTCTGTGCTCCCGTACCACCCTCAGCCTCCCAGATGCCTCCACCATGGCACTCATGCCAGCCCAAAGGCTGGTGCCTAATGCTTGCTGACTGAAGGAACCCAGGACCTGCATGTGCTGGGAGGCTGCGTTGCCCATTCTCTAGATAGATAGGAACTCGTTCATAGAAATCTTAATCCCAGTAAGATTTTAGCACTCTCAGACAAGGAAATTCCATATACGGCCCCTACAGTGAGGGCCCAGCATGTAGCTTCCACACACAAGTCACAGGAAATTGCTTAGGAGGCGGAGGCCCAATCACTGCCCTGTGTCCATCCTCACAGCTTACTCCGCAAAGGAGCAATGCTGCCCTCCTCCAGCCCCTTGCTCTCTACAAGGGCTCTGGAACAGAGGCCAAACTAGCAGAGATTCCCAGGTTCCAGGGCACCTGGATTTTTGGGCCAGAGATACTCTAGATAAGGTTTCCTTGTTGGGGTGCTGGCTCTCTCCTCAACCAGCTTATTGAAAACGCAGCCACCAATTATCCACAATGTTAGGGAAATATGAAACACATATACAGACTTTCAGCTTGGCAACACTTACTACCAGTGCTTGCTAGGGTTCCAGAAATTACTCAGTGAGGCAAAGTCAGTGCCTCAGCAACACATTCTTCCGGCTGCCCCCCAGGAGGCTTTTCACTCCCAGACAAGCTCAGTGACAGGGCTGATGCTCAGACCTCCCCAAGTTCAGCTCAAGATCTCCAGAGAGCAGTTCAGTTTGATGCAATTCTACCTGTATGGATAGAACCTGTATGGACAGCAGCAGGGGTCTCAGCAACGTTAGGGCAGCAACCTCAACAGAAATATTGTTAAGGCCGGACTTCCCTCTTGAAACAAACTGCACAATTCAAGAAATGAGCTTTCTCCTCAGACTGTGGGAAATGGGATCCAGAGCAAAATTGGATTGCCTGGTATAATGCACAGCCCTGATTTAGATTCCTTTCCTGGGGAGGCCTGTCAGCAGCTACAGAGCTTTCTTCCTAATGAGCCAACTGTATTTACTACGTCAACAGTCTCCTGTCCTTCCCAGACAACTTAGTTTGACTCTCCAGGAGTTTCACTGGAGAAACTTTGTTCCATCTTCCTTGAAGCATTAGGACTCCTCAGGAATCACAAGCAAGAGGTTTGATGTCAAAACTCAATCTTGGACCTGATTCGTAACTTCACAAGTCCCCAGTCCTTTGGGCAAAGAATGGTCAAAAATGAGGGTATATTGCTGCTAGAGGTCTTCAAGCAGATGTTTGAGGAGATCACTTTTTCAGGGCTGTTGAAAAGGAATTTGATTTTGCCACCACATCATGAGAGTGTAAGCTCCTGGAGGGTCAGGACTCCATCCCAGTCACTTGTCTATTTCTTCTCCCCAAAGAAAAGCATGGAAGATTATTCTGAACAGCGTAGCAGTCAATAACGTTTAATGACTGTTTTTTTAAATAATTTTTAAAAAGAATATTAAAAAAAATACATGGGCAGATAAATTAGGTGAGAGGAAAAAAGGGGTGAGATACTCACTGACAGAGAGGTGCCTGCTCCTGGGTTCAGGGGGCTGGTAGATGGTATTTATGTCTCCCGCAGACTGGGAAGCTTTGATTCGCACCTGCCTGGACACCCCGGAGTGGGGAGGGGAACTGGTCTGCAAGATAAGAGGAAAAAGGCTGAGCTCGCTAAGCAGGCAGGCTTAGAAAGGTCCCCCGCCCCTCCCTGGGCCTTCCCATGCTCTCAGCCGCCATCACGCTTTCAATACATGAGCTACCCAGCTTTCCCTCAAATCTCACTCCTCAACTCATCTTGGCAAATCACTGTGTTTACTCAATGTAGTTATCCAGCTTCACTGATAATAGAGCACTGAGACTCAGTGTTCCAATTTATTAGGTGACGACCCAGACACAGAAGAATAACAGGCATTCCT